>NC_056509.1:2608458-2624009 GCF_014905685.2 Nematolebias whitei
GTTTTTCAGCTCAAAAATTGCCTTACAGAAAAATAAAAACGTCTAATTTCACTCTTTACCTAAAAACGAAGTGAAAACCTGTGATCCCACGTCTTCTCCACAAGATGTCAGCAGATCCTCAACAATTTTAACTCAGACACTGTTTGTGTCGTCCACTAGGGGCGCTATAACTTCCTGTGGCGTCCGGTCGTTAGCTTGTTAGCTAAAATTAGCATCGGCTTGCTTCGGTGAAAACCAACACTTCTGAACGGATTTTTTACACAAACGTGGCAAAATTTTTTCAATCAGACCTTATATCATGAAACATGAGTTTTGTGGGACAATATCGCAGCTGTATTTAGCGAATTTAAGCACGGTAAAGCTCATTTCCGACTTGGGGGAAGTGACGTGACACGTCATCCATCCGGTCGTTAGCTTAAAATTTAGCATCGCTAGCGTAGTTCAAAAGCATCATTTTATGACGGTCTTTAAACTCAAACGTGGCGAACTTTCAGCGAATATGCTTCGAAGAATGTAAACAGCGTTTCAGAACACAGCTTTAATGCGCTTTCCAGCGTTAAAAAGCAGATTTTATTCCCTATGAAAACGAGTCTTCATTTCCGGGTGACGTGATTGACACTTCCCTCATCCAATCAGAACGTTACACACGGTCTTTCTCAACCAATGACGCAGCGTAGGGGTGAGGGGAGGTGACGTCAGTCAACCTTTCTCAGCAAATCAGAGCTTTCCAAAGCAGCAAACAACCAACCACGAAGCGTTAGCAGCCATGTTAATGTAGCCTGAAACTTTTCTATCACTTATCGTCTTCTAAACCATCAAAATGCACTTTCTCTGCTAAAAATGTAACGAACCAACCCCTGAGCTGCCCGGAGTCCGCTACTCCGGTCTCAAAACGTCTTTCTAGCTATTTAACAACTCGTTCGAACTTTTCCAGAACCGAGTCGGAACCACAGAACCGAACCGGACCAGAACAGCGTCTGGAACACAGTTTAAACAGAATAAAGCGTTTCCACAGCTCAAAGCCAGCTTATGTTACACATACAGACGTACAAGTCAGCTTCATAAAGACTCAATGACACAATTCCAGCTCTTAAAACATTGCCAGCGTAACACAAGCGCGCAGCTCCAATTGCGCTGCGTAAAGACGCACGGTTTCAGCACAGCTGATAAACTGTTATTTCACAACCTTGCCAACATGAAAATCAATGTGTACACGGTTACAGTCCATTTAGGAGCGCGTAACGGGCCACCAGTTGTAGATGAACAGATGCTGGGATATATTCATCATTTAACGCGGGTTCCTCATTTTTCTGGACTGAATAAAACGTGCATTGAATTTAAGGAAAGGCAAACGTGAGACGTCATTTAAATTTGACCCATCAAAATGAATGCGGTCATTTATTTACAGAATCAAATTTAACATCAAACATTTACATTAATTTGGCAAATTATGAAAATAACAATATAAGCAATCAATCAGGAAAAATCATACGGCCATGATTTTTCGTTGCTGCACCACAAACATTTATAAAACTGTACAACTATGATCTTTTACCCACACGGATGTGAATAAGCACTTTACACAGACATTTCTAAATATCTGGGAGAATTTCTACTTGATAGAAAGTTAAAGATGAAAGAAGTTAAAGGGAGTAAGATTGAATGGGAAGGGAGGAATGTTCACCAGAACCGACACTCTCCATCAGAAGCCCAGCTCTCCTTCGGTACGCTTGGTAGGAAACTTGATCCATTACCTTTCTGAAGATTTATCAGCAGATATGGAATTCCGTTAACGCTACCTGTCCAGCGTCTCCTGATGGTGGCTGTAGCTCGTCAGAAGTAGTGGCTAGTGAAAGTTATAATCCCATGGAACTCGGAAGAGCCTTTTGTCATGTCAAGATCATCCCGTCTCTAACAGAACTTGAGCAGAACCAGCAGAAAACTCTCCAGCACTCCAGCAACTTCAGAACTCCAGAACTCTGAACTCTGAGAACTCCGAAAACTCTAGAAGTCTGACAACTCTCCAACTCTGTGTAGACCAGGAAGTACTGACATTTTAAAGACTCTTTCCCGGTTCACTTTTTGGGATTTGTTCATTGGTCAGAATCGACCAGAAGGGGTGTGTTTTTGTGACGTAAGAGGTTAGAGACAGCGAGAATTGTTATGAGACAGGTCAGAAATGTTCTCACAGACCGAGAGGGTTTTGTTTTGGCGTGTTTAAGAAACAGGTGCAAAACATCTCTATTTACGTCTGAGAGGATTCTAAAACATGACAGTTTTAACATAACAACTTGTTTTTCGTTTGACTGTAACCTTGTAAACGCACACACTTGCTCATTCAAAAGCAGAAATCAGAAAAATGCATAATTACTCTGCAACAGCTTTTAACATGAGTTCTAACTTTTGCATGAGAATAAAAACCATTACTCAGTTAATAAAATTGATTAGTTCACTGCAACATCTAAAATGGTTTGAACTAAGACACTTTGATTATCAACATTTGAACAATAGTAATGATAATAAAACAGAGAGTGTTCTTTTCACTTGAATCTTCAAGAGAGAAAGTCTCAGGATGGGTGAACCTGTATTTATGTATTCAAATACATGAAATGACAGTTCCTGTCCCACAAGGTTCTAAAGGTCAAGAGTTTTGACCTTAGACTGGGTTTCGACGTAGGCCTAGTCCACTACACGTGTTCATCACGGGAGGATGAACGTAAGGCTCGGAGGGGAAAAAGAAAAAAGGTGAGTTGCCGAGAGAATCCTGCCCGCTGGGTTCTGATGTGTGGTCGGGTCGTAATGTCAGGATTTGTTGGACAGGAACGAACCCAGTAGTGCAGACAGGACTCAACTCGGCAGATTACAAAAATAAGTATTTTAATAGAGAAATAAGGAACAAAATAAATAGCTGACGTGGCAGCAAAACTTACAAATAGATGGAAGGCTCAGAGGGAAACTCAGGGAGCTCAGGGGAGACGCAGGAGAACGCAGGAGAACACAGGAGAACGCAGAGACCCAACAAATACGACCCGACAAAGGAACAACACAGAACAGGAGGCTTATATACAAGGACAAGACAAGACGTGATTACAACAGCTGTGACGAGACAAAGGTGACACCAATTAAACTGACGAGGAAACAGACACAAACAGAAACAGCAAATGGTACCATCCTTACAGCTCCCGGCCGACGGTGCCCTCAGGGTTTGCCCGGCGTAACCCAGGAGGCGGCTGACATGAAGGGACCCTTTTTACGTCCTACGCCTTTCCCGCCAGTTCGGATGATCCGGCGGGAAGGCTGTTTACTGGGTTTCATTCCGGCTCACCGTCATGATCCATATGGCCTCGTGTTCCCAACAGGACGTCCTACGGGCGAGGCCACAGACGGGTTTTTTCCTGGTAGATTGGGGAAGTTCATTTTTTTCCCAGACTTCGCCAACAGGGGGCCCTCCAGGACAACAAACAGCTCAACGGAAGGTAACCAGGTGTCGGGTTGCTGGAGGTGTGTTGATGACACTGTGAATAACATCATTTTATGATGAAGTCTCCTTTAGCCAGGCTGTCAGCATGGTTTATCTGACAAGCGGCCCCATCACACACACTCATCACGAATGAGTCTTTTTAAGGTTGTTTTCATTCACTGTCAGCGGTGCCGATACGCGCTCCCGCGGCATGAAAGCGCGCACGCAGCTCTCAGCGCCCGCCATTCACGTCAACGTTAACGTGAGACCACGGTACGAGCTCAGCAACGTATCTCGCTCTCGGCAGAAGCGACACACGTTTTTTTTTTTTTATTGCAGTGGTGTCAAACGCGCGCTCCCGCGACGTCAGCAGTTTCACAAGCCTCACAGAGGCTCTGCTCTTTCATCCTCGAAGAAGGTTTTCTGAATTAATACTGCAGCTCGTGGAATCACTCTGAAGTTCACATGACTTGCAGCAAAGAATGAACATGTTTCTGCAGACCGAGCCAGTTGTAGCCTCGGTCCACCGATGCCGCGCGCTGCTTCCTGACCACACCAGTGCCAACGCGGGCTCCCGCGGCATCAGCAGCTCCACAAGCCTCACAGCGGCCCGGCTCATACATCCTCGAAGAAGGTTTTCTGAATTAATATTGCAGCTCGTGGAATCACTCAAAAGCTCACGTGATTCGCAGTAAACAATGAACATGTTTCTGCAGACCGAGCCAGTGGTAACCTCGCTCCACCAATGCCACACACTGCTTCCTGACCGCACCAGTGCCAACGCGTGCCCCCGCGGCAATCCTGGCTTAAGGCGTCACATGAATGAGGATGCACACACACGACCCTTCAGGGCACGTCGGCTCATATGTGCACCCGCTTCCCGAGCATTACACGGAGCAGCTGCACACAACGTGAACACAACACATGAGCTGTTTCCCGCAGCAACACACAACGTCTTGCATGCTCGGGGACGCGTGTTTTTTCTCTCTCATTCAGCGCGCTCCAGCTCACATCAGCATGTATGTGAGTTTTCACAGCATAAATGCGTGCCCGCTTTATAGCTTATAAACGGGTGGCAATGAACGCGCGCTTCCAGACGGATGGGCGAACCGTTTTCATCCGGGATTCACGCTGCAGTTCAGCTCAAACCCCGCTGTGGAGGAACTCTGTGACGTTTTTTTCTGTCATTTATGAACAGATCTCGTCCCCTCTAGCAGAAGCTCAGGAAATTCTGTTTTAAATGTAATTTCTAGAGTCTCAGAAGGAGAGGAAAACGCAAGGTCTCTCTCATCACTTCCTGGTCCCAATGAACTGGAAGATGAGATTTATTCTAGATTGTCAATTTCTGAGCTGTGAGAAACAACACTCCATTATGCGCCCGAGCCGCTTTAATTCTGCTTTATCTGGACACCTGCTGCTGCTGAGCAGCTTGTACAGACAGGTGGCAGCAGTGCAACTCACGTGAACCGGTTGAGTGATATCAGCTGTTTTCCGTCAGCAGACCTACGCACACACATTTAACAAGCTGTGGGGCCGCTGTGGCTCTCCACACAGCAGCTCATTTAAATGTTTTTGGAGTGTCGCACGGGATCTGTGAATGTGACTGAACACTGACCTTGAGCTGCAGAATCATCAGAGTTTTTGATTCACATGAGAGAATGCTCAATGTCAATTATAATTATCGTGGAGCCACGGGACGATCCACCGCTGGTGGACGTGTCTGCTCACAGCCTGTGGTCTTAATGCCTTTTCACCTTCTTCTCTCCCTCTGATATCACGGTTTTCTGAACCGAGCTCAGGAGGAGGGACTGGCAGCTCCTCTGCCCCAAGTGCTTGAACGCATCATGGTTCCCAGGCCTACGACATTTGTTATCAGGGCGCTCGTGGAACCTGCCGTGGAGGGAGGACGCTCTCCTCCAGGCGGGAGGAACGATCAGGAATTAATCAGAATAGGCCAGCACCTGTGGTCTGGCCGCTGTGCGGATCTTTTTGAGAGGATGGATCTCTCTCAAGATGTAGTGCGTACGATTCAGGAGTCACGTGCTACAACCACCACAGCGCTGTCCACATCAAGTGGTCAGTTTTTCAACGCTGCTGTACAGAGAAAGGCGTAGAGGCCACTTCCTGTCCACTGGATGACATGCTGTTTTTTCTGCAGCAGTCGAGGGACAGAAATCTGGTGTCCAGCACGACTATCGTATGCTGCAGCCGTGTTTTCTTCTTGTCTCAAAGTTGTCGGAGACAGAACAACCTTTAATCATTCTCTGACGGAGCATTTTGTCTCAGATTGATATAGCAGCTGTGGGCCTGTTTGTGACATGAGAAACGCTCAGTGTCAATTATGCGTTTCTCTGAGCCCACGAGACGAACCACCGATGGGGTGGATGCGTTTGCCCACAGTCCATGGCCCAAAATGCTTCTGTACGCGTTTTTCTCTACCTCCTCTGATTTATGGTTCTTGAACCGAGCTCAGGAGGAGGGATTGACAGCTCTCCTGGTGGCCCCGAACGCGTGAGCGCACCATGGTTCCCAGCCCTGCAACGCCTGCTGTCAGGGTGCCCGTGGAAACTGCCGTAGAGGAAGGACGCTCTCCTCCAGGCAGGAGGAGCGACCAGGAGTTACCCAGAAATAGGCCAGCACCTGTGGGTCTGGCCGTTGAACAAATCCATTTAGAGAGGATGGGTCGCCCACAGGATGTAATGCGTACAATTCAGGTTTCACGTGTTGCATCTACCACAGCGATGTACACATCAAAGCGGACAGCTTTTCAGTGCTGGTGTACAGAGAAGGGTGTAGAGGCCACCTCATGTCCATTAGGTGGCATGCTGTTCTTTCTGCAGCAGCTGATGGACAGAAATTTGCATCCAGCACGTTTAAAACGTACGCTGCAGCCATCTCTTCCTGACACGAAGGTTTCTGAGACAGAACAGGTTTTAATCATCCGCTAATGAAGTGTTTTCTAAAAGGTGTACAGAGACGCAGGCCTGTCTCACACCCACTTGTTCCAGTGGGCTTTAATACTGGTCCTGCAGGTCCTGATCAAAGCTTCATTTGAGTCTTTGGATCAGGTTCCACTTAAATTCTTGTCTCTCTAAACAGCCCTGCGGTTGGCTTTAACATCTGCTAAGAGAATGAGTGTTTTATCTGCCCTCTCTGTCGCTCCGTCATGTCTCAGAATTCAGGCTGACGGCAGCTCAGCTGATTTTAGACCAACCCAGCTTTTATGCCTAAAACATCACGAGCTCTTTTTAATCAAGAGCGATATCGTTGGAGGGGTCGTCCCCCCCCCTTTTTTTCACACAGATCAGAAGAAGTAGCGTCTTTTTATCTCTTCTGTCCTGTGCGAGCGTTGACGCGTTACATAGTGTGCACAGCTGCAATGCGTCAACATCTGTTTGTGCATTATAGAGATGCATCTGCAGGTCGTCCGTTATCCATCCAGCGCTTGTCACACTGGCTGTGTGAGGCCATTTCTGAAGCCTACAGAGCATCAGATTTAGAGCCTCCTGTCAACCTCAGGGCACACTCGACCGGGGTATCGCATCTTCGACTGCTTTGCATAATGGTATGTCAATGCAGGACATTTTGCACTGTGGCCGCGTGGTCAACACCCTGCTCATTTATTCGCTTTTATCTAGGTGATGTGATGGCCCGTTCCATGACACATTCTGTTCTTAGTGTTTACAGAATGAATATTGTTGTTTCATGGAACTCCGTTTTACTCACATCTGTCTGCATGCATTACAGTGTGAGATGTTGTTATCAGTCACAAGTTGTGACTGTTATTTTGGTTCTATTGTCACTAATCAGTTCACGACTATTGTTACCAATCAGTTCATTTGATTAATAATCAGCTCTCCTGTTATTATTAATCTGTTCATACGGTTCAGCCGTAAACTGGTTGGTTCATGGCTCCTTTCAGCTTTTTTCCCTCCCCGTTGAAGTTTCCGGGGCGTTCATGCATTCAGAATGCATAGTTACACAACATGCGTCTGTGCATGGCACACATAATTACGCAATGCGAGCTGAGTGATTAGACTTTTTTGGGCAAGCTTCTGCTTCATACGGTGTGCGAATGGACCCAGTGAGGCGAGGACAACATCCGCTTCGCCCTTAACCCACTAAGCGACAGCTCTTAAAGGGCGAAGCCTATACGAAATAGAACGTTGGTTAAGTACTGTAACCCCAGATTCTATGAGTATAGGCGTAGCCCTTTAAGCGTCTGGCCTCACTGGCTCCTAAATGGCTGAAGAAAAAGCTATTTTTGGGAGCCGATTTCCTGCTCTTAACGTAATTTATACGGACCGGGTGGGGCCCACACAGCAGGTGGGCGTGGACTAAATTTTTCAGTGCAAATGCTCCGCATAACGGGATAAACCCACTAAGCGACAGCTCTTAAAGGGCTACACCTATACTCATAGAATCTGGGGTTACAGTACGTAACCAACATTTTCAAGCCTTGCCACAGATTCTCAGTTGGATTTTGACCTTGCCATTCCAAACCATGAATATTCTTTGACCTAACCCATTCTGTTGTAGCTCTGGCTGTATGTTTTAGATCAGGGGTGCCCAGACTTTTTCAGCTTGCGAGCTACTTTTAAAATGACCAAGTCAAAGTGATCTACCTACTATAAGACCCCGTTTACACGAGAACAACTATTAGGAAACTTTGGTGTTTTTTCAATGTTTATTGTATAAACAAAAAATGAACAGGTTTACATGAAAATGCTCTAGTTTCCATGTCAGTTGTGTTTCCAGATAAGAAATTATGAACTATAGTACTGTTGCATTAAAATAGATAGTATTTTGACCTAAACTGTCAAATGTGCTGAGTAAAGAGTGTTGTGTTTGTTGAACATGTGCACAGAAAAGAAGGGTATAAATAAGACATTTTAAATTTATCTGGCAACCCCGATGCAGGGCTCAGCTGCATTCATTGCACATGCAGTGTCTGTATGACAGTTACGTCCAAACTGGTGAATACACTAATGTCTTTTTGGACCTTGGATTTTATTAGTTTTGCTCAGTGGTGTAGTCTATATGATGCGCTGGTATACGCCGTATACTGACTAGAAAAGCTTGGGAATTTCTGTATATCCACTTAAAAGTGCCCAGTGATATGTGACATCTCATTGCACGTGTCATTATGTTGCAACGTTGGGGAGAAATGTGTTGTAAATGCCCTCAGAGAACAACGGTGTCCCTCTTCTTTCATGGGGGGGACATCTGTTAGTATTCTGCCAGGCGTGTGTGCCACCGCGAGCTGCTCCAGCTATGCGAAGCTAGCTGGAATGACGCAGCTCATTGCCGGATCAAGGGCAAGGGTGTTTTCAGAATAAAAGTTTAGACCAGCTATTTATATTTTGACGTTTCAAAAGTATTAGTAACTTTTGAAGCCACCAGTTCGAACCTTTGAGAGTAATAAACCCTTATTAAACAACAATTCTTGGTCGCATTACTTTACTTTTTTTTTCAAACAACACAAATTGTAAAAAAAAAAAACACTTAATTTAAAACATTCATGTTTACATGAGCCACTTAATGCCTAAAGAACTTTCATATTTTGTCCAATTTACTTTGAACAAAAAAAACAACAACATAATAATAGATATGATAATATATATATATATATATATGTGTGTGTGTGTGTGTGTGCGTGTGCCGGTATGTAACATATCTTATCCATCCATTATCTGCCGCTTCCTATGGAGGTTCTTCAGGGAAATCTAAATAAATTGACGATTACATTGTACTAACTGGTGTATTTTGTTTTTTAAGCACAGTATACCCACTACAAAAATGTAGACTACACCACTGGTTTTGCTCCTACATGCTGAAAAATAGTGAGCAGCACAAAAACACTCTGCATGTTCTCGTCCACTGTGGCCACCGGCTTCAACATCTACATCTCTGAAGATGTAGATGTTGAAGCCGTCATAGCTGAGCCAGCACTGTTCCAGCAAGATGGAAACAGTATGAACAAATGATGAACAGCCCTCATTCTCTGAAATCAAAGGTTTATGAATCTAGGGTTCAGAGTGGAGATTTTCGAGGGAACCTCTCATGGAGGTATGAAATGTTCTGCAAGTGTGAAAGATGCACATGCACACTACAGGCAGCTGCAGTCCAAAGGTTTTCTGCACTAACAACAGTTATAATAAATGGCAGAGAGCACAAGTGTTTCACTGAACTGACGTAACCTTCTTTCGACTTCCGGTAAGTTGATGGACGACAGCTACCCTGGATTCTCTGCAGTCCTACTGTGGGGTTTTGGTTCTGTCTGTTTCCTCATGTTTCCAGCACTCATTGTTTTCCCTTGTGTCTCACCTGTTTCTAATGTTAATCACTACTGGTGTCTGTCATTTTCCTAATCAGTGGGTATGTTTACATGGACATAAGTAACCGGATCAAATGGCCGGTCGGAATAAAAATGAGTCATGTAAACACTCCGTTCGGGTTATTTTTTGTGTATTCGGCGCGATCCGATATAATTTGTGATCAGAACGAAACTGGTGGTTTACGCCGATCCGAAACCCGATCGGTGCGCATGTAAACGCTTGATCTGTTCGTTTTTATCTGATCGTGAAAAACTGACCTGACTGCGCATGTGCGACTTTGCCATTTCCGCCTGGCTAACGCTAATAATATTAGCATGTCAGGGAAGCAAAACTGGTCGGTGAGCGACAACATTTCTACTAGAAACTTTGAAAGAGCTCAAAATGATCTGTATCACCTGTAGCTCAGTCAGGGAGTGCAGTAACGTCTCCACCATCATTAAAACCTGTCGCGGGTCCATTTTGGGTGCTCAGGTTTGTTTACGTTCACCTCGGAAGTAGAACTTCTTCTTCAGTGTTTTTTTTAAGGAGAGTTTACCACTCTGCGCATGTCAGTACTGCTGTTCAGAACAAAGCCCGCTGCATGTAAACGCTCGTCATGAACTGATTGTGCCCATGTAAACAATACATTTGAATTATTCAAACAGAACACATTTCAATCCGGTCAAAGAATTCTGCGCATGTAAACATAGCTAGTGTGTGTGTATATATTCAGGTCACTGGTGTCTTGTCTTTGTTTTGGGATTATCCTTCCATGGTGTCATGTTCAGCCTTTTGTCCTGTCAGCCCTGATCTGTCACGAACCAAGGTTTTGGATTCAATATAAGCCAGACACAGGAGTGCAAAAATTAACAGTTTTTATTAATAAGACTGCTGGTAGTTGCAGAGGGAGGCCTTTAATGCTATGGACAGTGGGGCAATGAAAGTTTGTGGTCCAAAGGGCAATCCAAAAGGGTGATCCGTGAGTCGAGGTCATAGACTGAAGAGGAGGTCGTTACCGTGGTCAGAGAGGCAGAACAGAACCAGATGAGGAGCAGGCAAAAAACAGGAAATCCAGAAGGCAGGCGTGAGGTCAATAGTCCAGAGAACATCCTGGCCCATCCTGGCCCGACCGCAGAAGATCCCGGCTCGTCTGAGACCCTCACTCCTGGCCCGTCTGCAGAGGTCTTCGTCCCCGGCCCGTCTGCAGAGGTCTTCGTCCCTGAACTGTCTGCAGAGGTCTTCGTCCCTGAACTGTCTGCAGAGGTCTTCATCCCTGAACTGTCTGCAGAGGTCTTCGTCCCTGCTTCAACCCCTGGTCCGCCCCCTGGTCTGTCTGATGAGGTCCTCACCTGCTTGAGACCAGGAGGGCTTAGATGGATGCCTGTACTACCCAGAGATGGATGGTTTCCTGGCCATCCCCCTAATCTCCTGCCTCGTTGTGGATGGTTTCCTGGCCATCCCCCTGAATACTGGTCCTGCCCTGGATGGTCTCCTGACCATCCACCTTGACTGTGGTTGGGGTACCTGGATTTGCTTTTGTGTTTAGCTACCCAGGTTTTCCTGTCGGTTTTTTGTTCTTCTGGTCCCATGTGTTTCTCTGTCTTGGTTTGTCCCACCTCCCACCCAAGTTGGATGTAGCTTGTCCTTGGGATGTCTGGAGCCATCCCTTGAGTGGGGGGTACTGTGGGGTTTTGGTTCTGTCTGTTTCCTCATGTTTCAAGCACTCAGTATTTTCCCTTGTGTCTCACCTGTGTCTAATGTTAATCACTGCAGGTGTCTGTCATTTTCCTAATCAGTGTGTGTGTGTGTGTATATATTCAATTCACTGGTGTCTTGTCTTTGTCTTGGGATTATCCTTCCATGGTGTCGTGTTCAGCCTTTTGTCCTGTCAGCCCTGATCTGCCCGTTTCCAGTTTTGTGAGTAGCTGCCCTGTCAGCATTTTGATTTTATTTTGTTTAGTAAATATATTTTTATTATTCCTCGAGCGTCCTCGTCATCCTCCTGCACGTGGGTTTAAACACTCCTGACGGCCGAACATGACACCTACAACATCAAACTGACCCATTTTTTGAGCTGGACTAAAGTTGGTCCCTCTTCCAACCAAATTTGGTGTTCAATGACTTAGAGAGCCGGACGGGATCGTCAGAAAAATTATTTTGGTCCAGGACCGGCCGCACCCACCCCACCAGTCACTCAGAGTGCAGCCTGCCGGCCAGATGGCCCCTCGAGCAGAGGAGTCATTGTCCGAAGTTCCGGTGGGTTTTTTTTTCTCTCCGGACCCCAACCAAACTTTTCATCTGGACCGTTGTGGTTCTACTTGGTTCTGACAAGGATCGCTGTTTGGTATTTTGCTGGCTTTCTGTTAGATGGCTCCTCGTGGCTGTCTGCAGTCGGTCTGGGGGAAGTGTCCCTGTGTCCCCGATTAGGACCAGAACTAAACCGAGCTGAGCTGTTGGGGAATTCGTCCCAAATAGAACCAGTCGAATAGAGCCGGTCTCAGCCTCAGTGGGTAGCCCGTTACCTTTAGTTGAAGGTCTGTCCACCTCCGTGGGATTTGCTGTTGGCCACGGAGGATCCTGACGGAACCGGACCAGAACAAAACCGAGCTAAGGACAACTTCAGCCTCTCCGGTCAGTTCTCATCATTACTCGCTTGTAGGAAGCTCTCGTGCTGTGAAGAGCCGGAACCAGACCAGAAAAGAACCGAGCCCAGGATGACTTCAGCCTCTCTGGTCAGTTCTCATCATTTTTTCTTTCAACCTTTATTTAGACAGGTTAGTCTCACTGAACCTTGAGGACTCATTTACAAGAGAGACCTGATTTCAACAAAGAACGATGACAACAATGGACAAAAGCGACAACAATATACAATTATAAAAGATGGCAAAAAAAGTAGAAAAAAACTAGATTACAAGGCGAATGTAGAAAACTAAAAACAGGAACATGCATTGGTCCTCACCAGGAGTCCAACAGATTCTTAAAGCCACTTAGAAAGGTCAAGGTCGAGAACTTCAGATCTTTTTGTAAGATATTCCAGGAAACAGGAGCTGAGTAGGAGAAGGCCCTTTTGCCAAGTTCAGTCCGCACTGAAGGACACTGCAGGCAGTAATGTCATGAGAGCGCACACTGTAGCTGTACTCACACAGAGACATGTAGGAGGAGATGTATGAAGGCAACAGACCAAGAAGTGATTTAAAGATGAAAATGAACCAGTGGGAAAGTCTGTGTGAAGTTAATGATGTCCAGTTAACCAGTGAATGCAGGGTGCAGTGGTGGGTATGCTAATCACAGCCATTTACGAATCTTAGTGCACCATGATAGACAGCATCCAACATCTGCAGGGTGTTTGTAGGAGCATTCATGTAAATGATATCGCCGTGATCAATGGAGGGAAGGAAAGTCACAGTTACAAGGCGTTTCCTAGCATTCAAAGTTAGACAGGAGCTGTTTCTGAAAAAGAAATCCAGTTTAACTTTCAGTTTCTTTACTAGATTTTCCACATAGAGCTTAAAAGAGAGATGTGAGTCAACCAAGATACCCAAATATTTATAGGAATCAACAAACTCAATAGGGACACCATTTGAGGATAAAATCGGAAGAAGAACTTCTGGGACCGACTTCCTGTTTGAAAAAAGCATCCCTTTGATTTTATCAGTATTTAAGACAAGTTTTAGGTGGAACAAATCTGACTGGATGATGTCTAATGCGGATTGCAAAAGCTGTAAAGCCTTAGCAACTGTTTTAGCTCGACAATAAACAACTGTGTCATCAGCATAGAAATGTCAGGATGCATCGGGGATGCTCTAACCTACATTATCTATGTAGATTGTACAGAGAGTGGGTCCTAAGACTGAGCCTTGTGGTACATCATTGTTGACTGTTAAATCACTGGAGGAAGTACCATTATGTTGAACACATTGCCTCAGATCTGAGAGATAGTTAGAGAACCAACCAATGGTGTGATCTGAGAAACCGATTTCTGAGAGCTTATGACACAAGATGTTATGATCCACAGTGTCAAAAGCTTTAGACAGATCTAAGAAAAGTGCAGCACAATAATCCTTAGCATCCAGTGCCTCAACAATGTCATTAAGAACCTTCAGTGAAGAGTGGTTGGGCTGTGTTGTTTCCTGAAACCAGATTGATGGGGAGGTAAGATGTTACATGAGTCCAGGTAACCTTGGCTAAAATGCAGAGTTTAGAGATTGGTCGATAGTTGTTCAGTGAGGTGGGGTCACCTCTCTTCAGCAAAGGAAGAACAAAGGTTGTTTTCCAAGCATCTGGAATAGAGTTTTGTCTTATGGACAGGTTAAAGATGTGGGACACAGGGACTGTGATGATATTAGTGGCCAGCGTTAGGAAATAAGGTGGAAGTTCATCTGATCCTGCAGATTTTTTAGGATCAAGACCTTTTAACAGTTTATTTACCTCACTGACTGAGAACGGAGAAAAAGAGAAAGTGTGATTAACTGAGGATTGTCTTGTAGGAGGGATTTGATTTGTAGAAGTTTGGTTATTAAGTGAAGTGGCTGATTTTCCATTAGTAACTGTGTCAAATAAAGAACTAGAAGTGACAAAATGTTTGTTGAAACAGTTCAGGATCCCGTGCTTATTTGACACAGGAACAGAGTTAACAAGAAGTTGTGATGGGAGGTCATTGGGGGGGGGGGGGCCTGAGAGAGATTTGATGGTTTTCCAGAATCTGTTTGGGTCATTTAGATTTTTGGAGGTCTGAGATAAGAAATAGTTGCATTTTGCTGCTTTGACAGCAGTTGTGCATTTATTCCTCGTCTGTCTAAAACTCAACCAATCAGTGTCTGAGACTGATTTTTTTGCTGCGGCCCAAAGATGATTTCTCCGGTGCAGGAGGTCAGCTAGCTCTGGAGTAAACCAGGGGCTGTCTCGTCCTTTTATTCTGAACTGACGAAAAGGAGCATGTTTGTTCACAAAATAAATGAAACTATTATGAAAATAGTTCCAAGCAGAGTTCACGTCATCAATTAATAGAATACGATGCCAGTCAAAGTGGGATAGATCCCAGAGGAATGGCTGTTCACAAAAGCGTTTCATATCCCTTTTTTTTATTAATCTGGGCTTAGAAGGTGGAAGTTTAATATCTCTGAGAGTTGCTGTCACACAATGATCACTCGAAATGTCAGTGAATACACCTGTACCAGGGAATTTGTGAGGGATATTTGTTAGAAACAGGTCTAAGATGGAAATTTTTCAGGACGGTTTTTGTTTGGTCTAGAGGGAGAGTCAATCAATTGGGTTAGCTTGAGTGACAGGCAACATTCCTTGAATTTATCACAGAGGGGGTCAACTTATCCCAGTCAATGTTGAAATCTCCTGCCAAAAAATCTCTTTGAATTTTAAATTTTCAAGGAATTCCATCAGGGAGGACAGAGCCTCAGGTGTTGCTGAGGGGGTACGATAACAACAGACTACAGATAAGATATGGCCTCCATTCAAAATTATGTTTACGGCAAAGGCCGCAAACTGGTTTGGAATTGTTTTAGTAGACACAAGACTAGAAACCAGAGAATATCTGATGTAAATAGTGACTCCCCCCCCCCTTTTTTTTTGACGATCACAGCAATAGATGTTAAATCCAATGATTATGTAGTGAACTAGACCTCCTACATCAATCTGTCTCTGAAGACCTTCAGGGGACAGGAAATGTTATTTCATTGATTTGAATCCAGAACACAAATTATTTCATCAAGAGACTATTTAATTGTATCCTGAATTAATCAATTGAAAGAACACTCTTC
>NC_056509.1:2624109-2640839 GCF_014905685.2 Nematolebias whitei
ATATTATCATTACTATTTTACAATATCTTGATAATCAAAAGTGTGTTCAGATGCATGCTCAATAATCCAGGTAGAAAAATCTAAAAAAGTTAAATCTGGTCCTCTGGACATTCAAAAAAAACAAAACAAAGCAAATCAACAAAAAAATGTAGAAACGTTTCGTCTCTCATCCGAGAGACTTCCTCAGTCTGAGGAGCTGTATTCAGCTCAGTCTCTTAAATAGCACCGTCTCAGGGTGGATCAACCAGTTTTGCTGCTGACAACCAAAACCAGCTGATCACATGCTCAAGAAGGACCATCAGCATAACAATGGATCATTAGCACACTGATGGCTGTTTACTGTTCACAGAGGGCTGAGTGATACTAGCAATCACAGCATTGTAAGAGGGGGACAGTTGAACCCGGAGGCCTCCACCCCTGTTTAATGATGGACGATTTCTTTTCACAAAGATGGCCTCCTTTACTCCTCTCTCAAACCATCGTTCCTTTCTGTCCAGGATGTGAACATCTTCATCCCTGAAAAAGTGACCGCTGGCCTGGAGATGAGTGTAGACCGCAGAGTCCTGGCCTGATGATGTTGATCTTCTGTGCTGGGCCATCCTTTTTTAGCCACTGGCCAAAAGGATTGTTAGGCCGAGACTCGGACTGCCCCCTCTTTGATACAACTGGGGGTGCTTGGCATCGCGCCCCTATCGCGCGGCCCCCTGGTGGGGTGTGCCCTTACCTGCCGGCACGCTTGGGGCCCTTGGTATCGGGGGCTGGGCGCTTGGGCGTGTGTCGGCTCGGCCTGGTGTCTGCCTGGTGGGGCTCGGGTCCTCTGGCCCTGTCAGGCCTTGGCCTGGGTGGTGTGAGTCCTCGGTGCCCGGGCCTCTGTGCCTGGACCTGGACCTACATCGGTGCGGCGGGTGCCGATGGAGGCCTATGAGTTTGTCGCTGTTGGCCCCGGGGGGTCACTGTATGTGGTTGCTGGTGGGGATCTTCCGGTTCTCCCCTGTGGTCCGTTCTGGGGGGTGGGTGAGTGGTTCGTCCTGTGTGGGTGGCTCTGGGTGCTCCGCGGTCGGGGTCCCTCCTGGGGTCTTTGGCTCTGGTCCCCCCTTTTTCGTCTGCCTCTGGTCTTGGGGGTCGGGTCTCTGCTGCTTCACAGTTACTAATAAATGTTCTATTAGAGAAGCCTTATACACTTATGCATGCTCACAACCACACACAAATAGAAGCAGGGATGCTTATGTAGGCTTTATATGTAGATATATAGATATGTATGTGAGTGTATATTCATGTGTATGTATGTATGTATGTATATAGGCGTAGGTATGGGTATATATATTTATGGAAACTTACTGCAAAGCCATGAATATTTTAAGTTCTTTAAACATATGTATTTTGTTGCTGTGTTTTGTCTTGTTCTTTGCAGGTGAACAGACAGTGGCCGGGTGTTTTGACGTGTGCTCTATTTGTATATATTTCTTATATTTTGGAGTCTTACTTTGTCTTTTCTTTCTTTCTATCCTATTAAAAAAAAAAAAAAAAAAAACCTACACTAGATAGTCACTATAATAAATATTTCATAATAATGGTGTAGAGAGGATGGCTGTAAGGGGAGAAGGGAGGCCATCACAAAAAAAAAAAAAAAAATAATAATAATAATTGTAGAGACTCACCTGCAACACATGACATGTTGTATTAGCTGCAGCTCCTTCGTCCTCGTCGTGACTCCGACATGTTTACGTTTCATCTCCGTGGTTCTCCCGTGTCGTGTCGGCGATTTTCAAATCTGCATGTTTCTCATTTTTTATCTTTGTGAAGTTCTCCCACATTTTGGAGGACTTGTGTCGAACAGTTTTCGCTGCGTCGGTCATTTGTAAAATTTACTTATTTTGTTTTGAAAACAGAGTGCTTTTCTTCCTCCGCCCCCCTCGCTCTATTCAACTCGCGCTGCAGTTTTTTTTTTCAAACTTTATTCAGTCAGTCAGCATTGACAATGAACTGCCCGTGAACAAAACGAAACGGCTCCGCAGCGCTGTGAAAGACGCATAATCGCGTGACACAACGAATCGATAATGAAATTCGTTGCCAACGCTTTTAATCATTGATTTTTATCGATTTTATCTATTCGTTGTTGCGGCCCTACTGCCACAAGAGGCATTTACTTATAATATTCATGGATGGGGTAAAACCTAAAACAGATGCCCAATTATTGAAAAGCTGGCTTATAACAGTACTTTGGGGGAACCGCAGAGCTGATTAGTGTGTGAAACTCGCTGCTCACTTAAATACAAACATTTACCTGTTGAAAAACTCTAGGATTGCGACGGTTTAACCAGATAGGTTTTGCTGAACAGTAAATACAACCATGGCAGATTCAACAAAAGCTGATCATGCTGATCCTGCTCCAAGTGGTGTTAGGAAGGACTGGCTTGAGAGAGCTTTGACACTGCTCACAGATTTCTTATCTCCATATGGTGACCAGGTGGAATGCATGAACTCAACATATTTACTCGACGAGCTTAAGAAGGTGGCAGGCAGTGTCACTTCTGTAGTCATAAAGAAGTCGGGCTACGAGCAACTAGCTAAAATAGCACTCTTGTTAAAAGCTGAATATTACCTGGAGGCCAGCAGGAGAGAAGCCCTTGAAATAAATTTGAAACGCGACTCAGAGGACCGCGAAGCAACACATGATGAGTATCTATAACTCAAGGCACTGTTTCAATTTGAAAAGGAGACCTGGGAGGAAAAATTGCAACGTGAGAAAGAGTACTCACAAGCTCAGCTGTCGTTGCAGGCAGACTCATATGAGGAAATGCTACGTGCAGGAGGGGTAGAGTACCAAATGCTGTGTTCAGACAATGATATTCTGCTCCAACAATTGCAGCTAACATCAAAATCTCTGAACGAGTGCAAATTGGAAAGAGCGGTATTAGTCCAACAAGGCGTGAGTTTACAAAGTGAGTGTCTAGCATCATGTGAACGGTTAAAAGCCTGTGAGGTAGAACTGGCCGTAGCCACAAATAAAATCTCTGACGAGGGGAAAAGATGTCTGGGACTCGAAGACAAACTGGGTCGGAATCCAGTTCAACCGTCACCACCTCCAAGTGATTTTGTTGCACCACCTCCACAAACTCTCCTTATGCCACCTCCACGTGATTCTGGTGTACCACCTCCATGTGATTCTTTTGTTCCGCCTCCACCAATCCCTCATCCTCCGCTCTCAATAGTGGTATTGCAAAAAATAGCAAAATATGTCCAACGCTTCGAGCCAGGGCCGTTGGGTTCGACCGACACTAAGGCCTATCTGCAAGACCTTGACTTCCAACTGGGAAGCTATCCGAATGCTACAGTTGAGGATAAAATAGGTTTGATCAGGCTCACTTCAGCCAGGACAGTGTTTTCCTTTATTGAGCATCAACCAGGTGCCACAAGGAAGGATTACAGCCTGTTATGTGCTGCTCTAATTAAAGAGAATACCCCTTGCGCGGGACCTGGCGGTTGTCCAGCCGCCGACAAGGTCATGCAAGGTAAGAATGAACACCCAAGGGCATATTATTCCAGAATTTTACAGGCTTATTTTGGTTACAGGAACGAAACCGGCATGGAGGAGGAGGAGGCGTTTAAGTTCGTTTTCATCAACAATCTCCACCCTGACATAAAGATGTCAGTACAGATGATGGCTAATTTCAAAGAAAAAAACATCAGTGAGATAAAAAATTGTGCTGTGAATGTCTTTGAGGCCTGTTCACAGGCCAGGACACACATTGAGGTGTTCCCAGGTGAGAGGATTCCTTCCCAGTCATTAGAAATGGAAGGGACAAGAGCTTCAGCTCCCCCTCCCAAGAAAGGCGAGAGGAAACGAGATTTCCCATCTGCCAAACCACAACAAATGAGTGCCCCCTGTTTCAGACGAGAGCCTAAATGGTTTCCCAAGAAACCAGAGGATGAACGAATGTACCAGAAGGGGGGCGCACGTCCTAAGAGTAAAAACTATGGCACCCAAAGTAACCCATACAACCAGGGATCCCACCAGGAACCCCAGAGGAGGGAGCCTGCTCCCCCTCCATGTCGGCCTGAACAGCCTGAGACGAAAAAAGAAACAGCAGCGGGTCCAGAAAAAGGGCCCCAGACCTCTGAGCTCGGACGAGACAGAGAGTGTGCGTTGGTTCTTAGAAATAATGAGAGGTACTGCCACGGACAACCAACCTGACGCGTTGTGTGGCAATATCATTGCTAATGAGTCAGAACACACAAACAACACCATTACTGCTGTCACAGTCACCATGATGTTGTTGTTGTAAACTCTGACAGCCCCTCATCAGAAAAAGGGGGGGTACACTCACACGTCACCGACGGTGACCCGTCACAAACTGAAACCTCAGAAACAGCAACAGCTGTGCTGACGGTTCAGACACATCAAGGTGACACAAACAACAACGTTGCCGCTGTCACGGACAGCCACCAGGACCTTGTTGTTACAAACAATGAGAGCCCCTCAACACACAGAGAGCGGGTGATCTCATACATCAATGACGGAGGCCCGTCAAAAACCGAACTCTCAGGAGCAGCAGCGACTGCATCAACGGTTCGGATAAACCGGGATTACACAGACAAAGGTAAACGTAAGAAGAAACGTTGGCCAAAACCTACAAGGTTCCTGTGTAACCTTATCAGAAAGGGGGCCACTAAAAAAGCTTGCCTGTCAATCACACTTGAAGGGGTCCTCACACACAAAGCCCTACTGGACGGTGGGGCCGACATAACTATTATGTCAGCCAAACTGTTCGAAGAGCTCAGGATCGCCGCTAACGGTGTTCACAGGAAAATACCTCTCATAGAACGTGCTATAGAAATGCAGGGCCTCACAGAGACAAGGACAACCCTAATAGTTATAGCCATGGTTCACATGCAGATTGGCGAGATGACACTATACCACCCGGTACATGTGTCTATGGTTGACTCATTCCCATTTTTGATTGGCCAGGATTTTATAAATCGCTTTGACACGATTATAGATTATGGTGAACAGACAATGTGGGCCAGAGTGAGCAAACCCCTGCCAATACTCATGCCTCCTGAGACGGTCACAGACTGCCCAACAGCAGGCACCTCAGAAGGCATCGAGGACTTCTCAGCAGAGAACACAGTCCCGGTAAGTAATCCTTTAAAAGCATGTGAAACCGAAGAGACCCAACCGGTGGACCCATCTCTGACCGAACAAGAAAGCCTCCTCTGCGAGCTGAGACAGTCAGAGCCCACCGGATACTACCTACCATTGGTAGTTAAAGGTGTAACGATCCAAGGATCCCACATCGAAGATGGTATACTGTCGATGTGGACAGATAAATCAGCTATTAACCAAGCTTTCTACGAAACATTGGTTAAAAAACATTTGGGTCCAGTTCTGATCGAGAAAGCTTTCCGCTTTCCATTATATCCCAACAGTTCATGAGTGATGACTGCGAAAGGAGTCATTAACCTGAAATTGATTTGGAACCAACGGGAACTGGTCCACCCATTCCTCGTGGTCCCAGACTTACCACATGCAACCTACATAGGCTCTGACATCTTGGTAAGATTAGGTGTCCGAGTGGACACCAGCCACTATGTACTGTGGTCATTAAAACCAGCCACAAAGGATCCTCCTGTGCTAGACACAGCAAACCTTACGGCTGGACAGACCATTCCAGAGGTCTGCCAGGTTGCTAACAACCAAAACACCTCAGTACCACCTCAGGTAACAAGCCTGATGGTACGAGTCCACATCGTGGCGGGACAAGCTATTAGCCTTAAACAGGCATACTTTCAACCATCTCCTACGTTTTTCAAACTAGGACTGTCCATTGAGGCCGCAAGCCAAGTGAGCCTCGACTCCAGAACCACATCTGTTGCTGTGTGCAACACAGGCACAGAAGAGGTACTGATCCCAAAAAACACAAAGCTAGGATGGTTGATCTCCACAGATTTTCATGATTTTGAACTAGGCATTCCATTTCTGGGAGGACTCCCAGACAACCTGGTAGCGAGTCAAGAGACTGGTCCAGTTTGGTTCACGAAACCAACACAGGCCATAGCTCTCTTCTCAACCAATGATGTCGATTTAGGACCTCAAACCTATAGTGTCCTACCTATAGACAGGTCTAACGACACAGACAAGGACTCGCTGGAGCTCCCCAAACATCAAGAACCCTTAGCAATCTCTTCACAGATTGAACAGGTGGTCGCCCAAGCCAACGCCCTGACGACTGATGAAGAAAGGGACAAACTCCGCCAAGTTCTCCTGAAATATGAAAAGTCATTCTCGACTGACTCAATGGATTGTGGGTTGACCTCGCTCTACACATTGAGCATCCCAACTCCGCCCAACTCACCGCCTACATTTGTCAGACAATACAAGATTCCCCTGGCAGCACATCAACCTGTCAAGGAAATCATTGATGACCTTTTAGATAAAGGCATAATCAGACATTGTAATAGCACCTACTCTGCGCCTTTATGGCCAGTTTTGAAACCAAATGGTAAGTGGAGATTTACCATAGACTACAGAAAGCTAAACAAACAAGTTCCTTTATCCAGGTGGCCAATGACCCAGATCCAACAGGAACTGCCTAAGGTCACCGATGGTAAGTACTTTTCCACCCTCGATGCCGCCTCTGGTTTTTGGACCATTCCTGTGCGCGCCGAGGACCAACACAAACTAGCTTTCACTTTTGGTAGCCGACAATACACCTTCACCAGGTGTCCCTTTGGCTACGCTAACTCACCAGCTGAGTTCAACATCTTTTTGAAAAAAGCATGTCCAGACGCCCACAAACGTGGGACACTGATCTACGTGGACGATGTCCTGTTTAGGCAGCCAACACTGGACTCACACTTGGCTGAGATCGACCATGTTCTGAATCAACTGACTACTGCTGGTGCTAAAATCTCACTGTCAAAATGCCAGTGGTGCAGGACCAAGGTGGACTACGTTGGCCTACTAGTAGGTCCAGACGGAGTACAACCACAATTGACTCGCACCCAAGGCCTAGACAATCTCAAAGTCCCCACCAATCTCAGAGAACTACAAAGTTTTCTGGGTGTGTGTAACTACTCACGCCAATTCATAGAGAACTATGCAGACCTTGCAAAACCACTGACTGAACTCTTAAAGAAAGACGTCCCATTTGTCTGGACTGTTAACCAACAGCAGGCAATGAACGCTGTCAGGGACAGACTCAAGTCAGCCCCATGTCTAGTCTATCCAGACTACAACAAAGAGTTTTACTTGGAAGTGGGCTTCTCAGCTCACTGCTGTAGTGGACTCGGCCTCTGACCAAAACCTGCCTCTGAGGACCTTCATGGGACAGGAACTGTTATTTCATTGATTTGAATCCAGAAATACAAATTAGCTCACCCAGAGACTGTCTAATTGTATCCTGAAGTAATCAATTGAAAGAACACTCTTCTTTTATATTATCATCACTATTTTACAATATCTTGATAAATCAAAAGTGTGTTTAGTTCATACATTTCTAAATGTTGAAGTGAACCCCTCATTTTAAATCAACTGTGAAACAGTATTAATGATTTTTTAATTCTCATTTAAATTAGAAATCAAGTTAAATGTCTATTTTACAAAGTAATTATACATTTTGATTTTCTGTCTAAAGGAGAAGTAGTGATGTCGGTCGAAAGTCAGAAGAGGAGTTATTAGAACGAAGTGTCGTGTTTTTAAACTTAGCAGATGGTAAACAAGAAGCTACTGGCCTCTCTTCCTCCCACTTCGACATAACATGTCTTCTGTCTGTACAGGACGTTTCTAAAACATTCCTGCTGCTTTCTTGACTTGTAATGACCCTCTGACATCACTAGAACCACCCCCTGTTGGTTGCTTCAACCAATCAGGAAGTACTAAAGTGACCAGAAGTGAGAACTCTTTAAGAGTCCACACTTCCTGGAACTTCTCAGGTTATGGAGGTTATTGAGATCAGTCAGATCTACGAGGTCAACTGGGTCTCTGATGAAGTCTAGTCTTGAACTTAGTCTTCGGAGCCTGTGATGGATCCTGCCACACCTGAGTGGAACCTCTTACGGACTCACAGCTTGCTGTGTATCCAACCGGGAGATGAGCGTGTTTGTTGAACGGAGTAGGAGGCGCAACTCCTGATATGGCCAGCCGCTCTTACCGGAGACGCTGAAAGGTCGCGTTGAAATGGACTCCTTTTCCTGAGCGGAGGTATCCCCATCCAAAGGTAACGAGTCGTGACGCGCCAAGTGTACCGGAAATGAGCTGGTATTGAAAGGAGCGTGCCATCCTGGTCCGAACAGACACTCCCTTTATCCATCTTTTTCTCTCCATTTAAACTCCTCATATTTCCCATCTTTAAAACTCTTCTACTTCTACTGCTCCAATCTAGAGGCCTTCAGAAATGTCTGTTGTTTTTATTAAGTAAAACATGCCAAGTTTTATTAATCAGAACCAGATCAGCTATCAAGTGTACAATGTTTTGATGTTAAATTTTGATTCTGTTCAATAAATGACCGCATTGATTCTGATGGGTCAAAGAAAATTAACGTTTCATGTCACTGATTAAACAATCTACGCACAGTTACCTCTGTCACATAGCTGTAATTTAGCTCGAAAAAGAGAGAACCCGTTATTTAAATTATATTGTAGTGAAGGTACAGCAAAGCTGACCTTGACACACTACACTGCATAAGTGCAGGTCTGTACCAGATGCACGACAAAGACAAGCGTGTGGTGGCCTATGCCAGTAAGACAATGGCAGGCCCCGAATTAAAGTTCTCAGACTGTGAGAAAGCTCTACTGACCACTGTGTGGGCAGTTAAACACTACTCCAGTTACATTGGTGGACAAAAAATCATTGTTGAAACACAACACCAGCCAGTAACTTTCCTGAATAGCCAACGCATCAGAGATGGTGTGGTGACGAACTCACGGGTAGCCACGTGGCTCATGGCACTTCAAAGTTTTGACCTAGACATCCGCTACGGACAAAACAAGAAGTCACATTTGGGCACCGACCTGGCACTCTGCCAGGAATGTACACAAGATGTACCAGCCACCCAACCGCCAGCTGCGGAAAAACCCTCAGTAAGTGAGGACCTGAATCACCACTACTTTGATAGCAATATCTGCAAAGATATGACAACACTGTACGTGGATGGCTGCTCATTCCACCACGAAAAAACCTGCAAATCAGTTGTTGCAGGGATCCTCCTCCAAGACCAACAAGAGGTCACTTTTAGCTATAAATTAGGCTGTCAGTCTTCTCAGTACGCTGAGATAGCAGGAATCCTAATAGCTCTCCTGATGGCAGTAGAACGCTCCATCCAAACGCTAGTCATCTGCACGGACTCTAATTACGCTCGACTTAGTTTCTTGTGTCATCTCGCTCGGTGGAAACAGAACAGCTTTCTCACAAGCAACAAGAAAGTGGTCAAACACAAAGAGCTTTTCATGGCATGTGATCACTTGGTGACATCACATGACCTACAGGTCTACTGGAAGAAGGTTCCAGGACATTCAAGAGTCCTAGGCGATGACAAGCGGTATAATGACCTTGCAGACTTTCTAGCCAAGGGCGGAGCCATGGACGGCCCTCCGTGGTCCTTTGACCCCTCCTGGCTGCTCGCAACTCTGTCCGTACAACCTACAGCCGAGGTAATGGCAGTCACACGTGCACAGGCTGCAGCCAAACTGGCTGACAACACAGTCTCTGTACAACCCGTGCTGACTGACTCAGACATCATCCAACTTCAGAAGTTGGATCCTGCGATAAACTCGATGATACTGTACTTGACTGACCCAGACAAAAACACTCCATCCGAAGTCGACCTAGATTCCAATCCAGACCTTAAAGTCCTCTTTCAGCTGTGCAAACAGCTAAAACTAATCAAGGGCATCCTAACTTTTGCTCATGGACCGACGTCCTCACCCATGTTCGTGGTCCCCCATGACCACAGGGGGGTGATGTTAGTTCACGCGCATGACCTCCCGTCCGCAGGACACAAGGGAGATAATGCCACGCTGAAAGCATTAAAACAAGTTTCTTATTGGCCTGGAATGAAAAAGGATGTCAAGGACTACATAAAAGGGTGCCTGGTCTGTGGCCAGTTTCAGCCATCCAGACCACTCCACAGAGCACCACTGCAAAGTAGAGGCATTGCATTCCCATGGTCTGACCTCCAGATCGACTGGGTTGGACCACTTACTAAGAGCACTAGAGGAAATAAATATTTTCTCACGGTAACTTGCGCATTTACCAAATGGGTAGAATGTCTACCAGCTCCTAACGACACAACACAAACAACTGCTATGTTACTAATGAATCATGTATTTTCAAGGTTTGGACTTCCCCTCAGGGTGAACTCAGACCAAGGTACACACTTCACAGCTGAAGTGATGAAAGAACTGTGGAAGATGCTAGGCATCAAAGTCAACTTCCATGTTGGCTACCATCCACAAGCCTCAGGCCAAGTGGAGAGAGCAAACAGAACTGTGGTAAGTATTTTGAAGAAATACGTAGCCGCAAACCACAAGGACAGGGACGTGAAACTCCCTCTGGTCCTCATGGCCATAAGGGCCACTCCACACACATCGACTGGCATCTCTCCCTTCGAGATGATGACGGGTCGACAAATGACTCTCCCTCTACACCTATTGTACCAACCAGGCAATGCCGCCATGGCAACAGCCTACACCACACAACAGTACATGAATGACGTGGAAAAACACCTTTGCTTTTGCCCAGAGAAACCTCTAAAAATCCGCTGAAGGACGAATGACCAAAAGGCCTCTCATGAGGAACTCCAAGCGGGAGATAGGGTCTGGTACTACATGTTCGCCCCCACAACTGGGAAAGGAGAGTCCGGGACCGGAACTCTCGCCCGCAAACTGATGCCCAGGTGGACTGGACCCCACCTGATACTAAACTGTCTCCAGTTGTCTACCAGATCAAAATCAGCAAAAGCCAAAAAGAGTCAATTGTTAAATGGGTACATCGAAACCAGGTCAAACTACACAAAGCGTTCAATAATTCCATAGGAGACAAAGATCTCACAAACTCAGACCTCGTGGGAAAAAGGGTTGTCCAAACAGAATACAGATCATGTTGAGACCACTTCTATTAATCCTCACCCTCTTGGGAACCATCCAAGAAGGACAAGCCAAGGCGGTGACCTTTGGGACCACTTCCGGCATCATTCTTAGGGACCAACCCAGACTGCTCCTCACGAACTGTCGTCTTCACACACACAGAAGATCTTTGTCCGTTTCGACCCCTACACTGTTATCAAACAGCACATTAACATCAAAGACGAATGGTTCAACAAACCATGGTATACATTACCAATCCAAAATGTAAACGAGGAAATCCAACACATTTTGAAGCAGTTACATAAGTTCACTCTCACTCAAGAGGAAGTGAGTGGAACACATAATCGACAGAAGCGTGGCATTGCAGGGCTTCTTCTTGCTGCCTCCTCTCTCAGATCCTTGTTTAGCCTAGGCTTATCAGCAGTCAACACCGTCAGTATAACATCCTTAAAACAACATGTTAATGAAATCGAGACGGAGATCCCATGGATTAAAACACAGATGGATCAACAGCAAAGACAATTCACACAGGTGACCAAAACGGTAAAATATACTATCTTAGTACTGAATACCCACCCGCAAGAAATTAAGGCCTTTGCAAATATCGTTAGTGAGCTAAAATGTGACGTAGAAATGGACTACGCCGTCGTACACCTGATAGATAGGATCCTTACGGACACGCTCAGAGACATCAGCTCGTCGGTTGATACTTTAGCCACTGGCAGGATCCCACCCTATCTCGTCTCCTTACAGATGGTAAGTGACATCCTTAGTTCTGCCACGAACGAAAAAGTAAGGCCAATCCAAGCTCACCTGCTTATGCTCTCGGTAGCGCGATCCCAATTCACGTCAGACACAAAGCGCATGAAATTGCGTTCATTATCAATCTACCAATCATCCCTGTGAATGGCATCTACAGACTTGAGGATGCCGTTAATGTTGGAAATTGGCACGGTGATAACCACGTCAAGGTCAACACCCCTCAGGTGGTTGCTTATCACGATAGTAACCCCACCGTCTATTTAGCTCAAAATCTCCAGATGTGTACTCCCACTCATGAGATACATTACCTGTGTCCAAGCAAGCCCTTCATCTGGTACAATGCCGCAGGCATTTGCGGTATTACACCCATTCCGAGAGATTCGAAATGCACGACGACCATAACACCGCGTAGACAAGTAACAGCCACTCAGGCGGAAAGAGTCGGTTCACGGTGGATAGTAAACACTCCCCAATGGAATGTGATCATGGCCTATGAACATACCGAGGCCAATAGACCCTTGGTCCTACCGGACAAGACAATGTGGATCGATGTCCCTCAGGGGACAACCATACACATTGGCGACTTGACGCTCTATCACCTCCACCCAGATCAATGGGAAATGGCTCTAGAAGAACCTGAGTACCTCACAAACATGAGTCTAGTGATAGACCCGGACACCATCGAGCAAATTCAATTCAAAGGAACTAAGGTCATAGAGGTCGAACCAATAGACCAGGTCCTCAGGACCCTCGCATCCAGACCTTGGCATCCGTATCAACCTCTCGCCTATGCGTGGTCCAGGGTCGACATGTTAACCTTGGTTCTAGTTACGACATTATTCCTCATAATGATCGGAACGATTGTGTTCCAAATCCGCCACAATCGCTCCCTTCAGGCCCAACTAGATCGGTGCACAAGACAACTTGCCGATGTGAATCGTCGCATATGGGATCCAAGCGGAAAAACACACAGTCAGATCAGCGTGATAGAATCTGGCAGTCAGAGTGAGTGACGCAGTTGAAATGTTGTTTTCTGGTTGCTTGATCACTACTGTTGTCAATGTTGAGACATTGTTTATTTGGTTTGGTATTGTTTCTGAACACCCCCAGCAAGAATGAATTTTGTGTGTACTTTAGTTAGAGACTATGAGGACTTTTACTATGCCAACATGCAGTTCATTTGTTAAACTTCAATCTTTGAGGAGTCAATGTAGATTAATGCTACTTTATGTACCATAGCCGAACCTACTCGAACGATCCTATTCGGGGGGGGGGGGGGGGTGGCTAATCCTTAAAATGAGTCTCGTCGTAGACTCCAAAAACATTTAGGGGGAAACCAAAAACCCAAAACTCAAGTCGTTCGTCTAAAGGGACAACAGACAATTGAACCAAACTATATTTTGCCATGTAAATCTAACTTAAACCAAGTTAGGAATGGAAGAATAGTTTGGAATGCCCTTCTGTAGGTATAAATCCCTATATATAACTTTTCAGCATGACCCACCCTTTAACTGGTATCTGTAGCTGATCTGAACCATGATAGCTTACACACCAGGTGCATATAGGTTAAGTAAGGTCTTATGTAAAACCCCACTCATAAGCCCAACTAAAACCACATAAATGCATGAACACATAAGAACCAGAATGGCATCCTCTGGGAACTACACTCAGCAACAACCTTAGCTGAAGGGACCTGCAACACCAACGTGGGTCTCCATCCAGTGGTCGCCTCTGCAGTTCAATCGAGGGAACCCCTCTACATGCTGATCAATCAACACCTCCAATCGTTGTGGATTTATCGTTGTGGATTTACCATTGTGGATTATATGACTTTTTCCAATGGATTACAGACTTTGTTTCCAAGGGGTTAAAGCTTTGCTGCAATGGAATTAACAACAACATTATGGAATTACCAAAACCGTTGTGGGATTACCTTCTTTGACTTTTTTTTCCTCTTGCTGGATTACATCAAGATCAAGGACATTCGGAGGTGTAAATTCATGTTGGAATTCATCCCCATGGACAGGCGATGATTTCCAAAGGGGGGACTGTAGTGAACTAGACCTCCTACATCAATCTGTCTCTGAAGACCTTCAGGGGACAGGAACTGTTATTTCATTGATTTGAATCCAGAACACAAATTATCTCATCCAGAGACTATTTAATTGTATCCTGAATTAATCAATTGAAAGAACACTCTTTTTTTTAATATTATCATTACTATTTTACAATATCTTGATAATCAAAAGTGTGTTCAGTTCATACCATTTCTAATGTTGAAGTAAACCACTCATTTAAATCAACTGTGAAACAGTATTAACAATTTTTAAACCTCATTAGATGTAGATCATACAAGTTAAATGTCTATTTACAAAGTAATTGTGCATTTTACACTTCTGTCTGAATGAGGAGTGGAGTTGTAATGTCTGTCAAAAGTCAGAGAACAAGTTATGATAACGAAGTGCCTTATTTTAAAACTCTCAGACAGTAAATAAGAACTGGCACCTGCGAGTCTCTCACTGCTTCAAAATATTTTTCTGTCTGTTACTAACCGTTCTTAAAAACATGTCTGCTGTCTGTGACTTCTAATAACCCTCTGACATCACTAAAACTCCACCCCTGCTGGTTGTGTTAACCAATCAGGAAGTACCAAGTAACAGGAAGTGGATACCCTTTAAAAGTCAACACTTACTGGAACCTTCAGTTCTTACTGGAACTTTCAGTCTTACTGGAACTTTCAGACTAACATGAGGCTAAGGTCTAACAGTCTCTACTCTAATAGCTGATGGATTTTGGGCCATGAGCCAAGGGTCCGTCCATTTCAGCGGAGTCACAGAACGCCTCGCTGTGATCTCACCCCGAACATTAAATGCTCTCAACTTCTAAGGAAGCTTATTCTGTTGAACGGAGTACCTAGACACTACTTCGGACGATTCTCAGCCACTCTGACCGGAGGCACTGAAAGGTAGCGTGGAAATGGACCTCTGTTCCAGAGCTGATTTATCTTCTGCTCAGGTAACGAGTCGTCACGAGTCGTCAAGCACCGAGTGTACCGGGGCTGAGCTGGGGTCGGATGAAGGGTGCCATTCCTGGTCAACATACTTCCATCCATCCATCCATCTAAATCTCTCCTCTTTAAAACCTCTAAATCTATCCTCTTTAAACCTCTTTGCCAGTAAATCAAGCTAAATGCCTTCAGAGATTAATTATTCTCCATCAGTAATCCTCTGTTGTCTTGTTATTTGAACTTGCTAAGTTTATTAATCAGAAATAGATCAGCAAATCAAGTGTACATGTTTGATGTAAAATTTTGATTCTGTTAAATAAATGACTGTGTAGAATGAACATATGCTGATATATATTCATAAATTAAACGGATTCTTTTATTTTTCTGGACTGGATAATATCGTGCATTGAATAATATAAAATGTGGACGTGAGACGTTAATTATCTTTGACTCACCAACGACAGTGGGTCATTTATTAACAGAATCAAGTTTAACACATCACACATTTACATTAATTGGCAAAAATTGAAAATAACGACAGCTTATTTAGCAAGTTTTACAAGGAAGACCATACGGCGATGGTTGAAAACCTTGCTTCCAGCTTCACACAGACATTAACCACACAGCGGTGGTTGAAAAACTTTGCTTCAGACATTTCTAAAAATATCTGGATTAATTTCTTAGCAGATAGAAGAGTTTAAAGATTGAAGTTTAGAGGGAGGGAGATGGTGTGTGTGTGATTGAAAAGTGTTGAACAGAACGGCACCCTCCATTCGACCCAGCTTTCCTCGGTACGCTCGGTAGTGAACTCGACTCATTACCTCTCTGACGATGAATCAGTGGAAGCGGAGCTCCAGTTACGCTACCGGTCCAGCGTCTCCGTAGGATGGCAGAGAACCGTCCGGAGTGGTGGCGGGACTTTGTCAACAACAGTTCACCTCACGAGTGGACTTCACATGAGTGGAGTCCGTCAGAGTTCCACTCAGAGGTGGAAGATGTCATAATCCCCAATACTCGGAAGAGCTCTGGATCATATCGGGATTTTCCTGTTTCCCAAACGACTGGAGCTGCAAACTCTCCACCCGACTCCAACTGGGTTGAACTAGGAAGTACCAACATTTAAAGAGCTCTATTTCTGGTTCATTTGGGAGTTTCTGATTGGTCGATGGACCAAAACAGAGGTGTGTTTTGTGATGTAAGGTGTTATTAAAAAGTCAAGGAAAAAGATTAAGATTGTTTAAGAACAGACAAAAGATATTATGAAGAACTCAGACTTCGTGGAGTCACTTCTCTAGTATCTTGCTGTAAAAGTTAAACATGACATTTCTTTTTCAGTAAACTTGCAGTTGACCGAAACTTGAACTTTGACCAACTTACACACTTGCTCATTGAAGACAGAAAATCAGACAATGCATCATTAACCTGATTTCTACTTTGAATGAGGATTAACAATCATTATTACTGTTTCACAGTTGATTTAAAAATGAGTAGTTCACTTCAACATTTAAACATTGTTTGAACTAACACAATTTGATTATCAAAACATTTGTAAAATAGTAATGATAATAGAAAAGAGAGTTCTTTCACTTGATCAATTCAAGAAAGAAAGTCTCAGGATGGGTCAACCTGTATTTCTGGATTCAAATCAATGAAATGACAGTTTCTGTCCCATAAGGTCCTTAAGGTCAGGACTTGACCTCAGGCCTAGTTCACTACAGTCCCCCCTTTGGAAATCATCGCCTGTCCATGGGGATGAATTCCAACATGAACTTACGCCTTCGAATGTCCTTGAGCTTGATGTAATCCAGCAAGGAAAACAGAAGTCAAAAGTAATCCAGCAAGGAAAACAAAAGTCAAAAGTAATCCAGCAAGGAA
>NC_056509.1:2640939-2652174 GCF_014905685.2 Nematolebias whitei
CATCATCGTTTGTGTGCGAGTTTACCCCCCCTTCGTCCGATGAGGGGTTGGTGGAGGCAACGACAGCAATGTCTTGGTGTGTTTCACCGACATCTGTAATGTTGTCATTCGCGCCTTCAGATTTAGTAGCGATCACCTCACTACACAGCGTTCCAGGTTGGTTTCCCATTTCAGTGTGTATCAAAGTTTCTAAAAACCTTTGTAGTTTCTCTGTCTCTTCCGAGCTCAGAGGTGTAGGGCCTTGTTTCTGGAACCTTTGTGATCTTATCGCCTCGGTCCGTTTTGTCCGAGGTGGGGGAGGGTTAGGTACGTCTTTTGGGGGTTCCTTTTCGGACTTCCCCTGATAATATGGGTCCTCTTGGATCCCATATCTTTGCGTCTTACGCACATCCCATTTACGATAATCACGTTCATCCTCTGAAAGAGGAGCATTTCTGTCCCAGCGTGCACCTTCATTACGCGGTTTGTTAGTTTGAAAATACTGCTTTTTCTCGCCTGTTTTAGGAGGTGGAGGCGATACACTCCATCCTTCCATTTCTAGGGAGTGGGGTTTAACCTTTATACCCGGAAACACCTCTATGGGCGTCTTAGCATGAGAACATGCCTCAAACACATTCACAGCACACTGTTTAATCTCATTGATGGATTTTTCTCTGAAATTTGCCATCATTTGTACTGATCTTTTAAAATCAGTGTGGAGATTTTTGCTGAAGACATATTTAAAACCTTCGTCTTCCTCCATTCCGGTTTCATTTCTGTAACCAAAATAAGCTTGGAAGATTCTTTTGTAATAGACTTTTGGATGTTCATTCTTGCCCTGCGTGACCTTGTCAGCGGCTGGGAATCCAGCAGGTCCCGTGCAGGGGTCGTACTCTTTGATCAAAGCTTCGCACAGAAGGTTGTAATCCTTTCTCGTTGCATCAGGTAGACGCTCGATGAAGGTGAACACCTCTCTGTCTGAAGTGAGCCTTATCAGACGGATTTTATCGAAAACCGTAGCATTAGGATAACCATTCAATCTGAATTCAATGTCTTTGAGGTACGCTTTTGTTCCAGTTGAACCCATCGGTCCAGGTACAAAGCGTTGTACATATTTTGAGAGTTTTAGCAGAACATCTATTGAAAGAGGAAGTTTCCATGCACTCTGTTGCATGTTTGGTGGGGGAGACCTGTTCAGTTCTGTTCCTACCACTTTAGGTGAGGGTGGAGGTGTTTCTCTACACACTAGTTTCTCCTCACAAGCTTTCAGGCGTTCCTGTGATGTTTGACATTCACTTTGTAAAAGCAGACATTGTTGGAGTAATCCCGCTTTTACCAGTCTGCATTCGTTAAGTTGTGCTTTAAGCACATCTATTTCACCTTTGCAGCGGGAAACTTGTGACACTGTCACAACGTGATCCCGTCTTAATGCAAAGTATTCACTGGACAACAGCTCTTTAGCATCCCTGGCTTCAGATAGTGATGCATTAAGTAACTGTATTTTGCTGTTCAGTGAATCAACTTCTGCACGTGCATCTTGCTGTGATTGAAACATCTGTTCAGAATGTTTTTTTGTGAGGACTTCGTGTTCACTTTTAAATTGAAGGAAGTGTTCTTCAATTTCCTGAACCACCTCTTTTTCACTGTTTAACCTTATTGCAAGGTAATCAGCTTTCTCAACACTGAATAGAATGATTCTTTCAGCAACATAGCCATTTTAGCCAGCTTTTCATAGTTTGACCTTGTAACTTCTGTAGAGGTCACACTCTCTGCAACCTCCATCAGATTGTCCACTAACTCTTTTGGGTTCATGCTGTCCGCCTGTTTGCCATATGGATGTAAGGATCCTGTCAGCAGCTTCAACGCTTTCTCTAAACAGTCCTTCATCTCATAAGGATCAAAATCTTTTTCTATCACACCTGTCATGGTCATTCACTGTGTAGCACTTTATCTGGTTAAAACAGTTGCCAGCTTCAGATTATTTTACAGGTAAATATTTGTATTCAAGTGTCATTGAGTTTCACACTATTTTAAGCTCTGGGTTTACACAAAAGTACTGTTATAAGTCAACTTATTCAAATGTGGGCACCTGTCATAGGTTTTACCCCAATTCATGAATATTTAAGTAAATGCTTCTCTGCAGTGTTACTTTTAATGTGCTTATTTTTAACAGATACTAGATTACCATGCTTCTCAGTGTTTTTACTCTAAAGCACTGAACTTAATAAACCTGCAATTTTCTAAAAAGTCTCACAGCAACATCAGTTTAAAAACGCTTTTTAAACCGTTCACTTCCAGAAATTCGCTATTTTAACAGTTACTCATTAAACCAGGTTGGGTGAAACAGGAAAACTGTTATATTCCTCTTCTCCTGCCATTATCTTCTATTTAAAAATTAAATAGGAAGGTGTAGTTTTTTTAGGTGGTAACTTAAACAGAAAAGTTTATTTTTCCTGATTAGTTTACTCTTATTTAGTGATCTAGCAATTAAACGTGTATTATCTTTTAGCAAATGAGTAAACTTTATCAACTCTGTGAATATCTGTATCTGTATCTTTTAAAAAGTTTCTAATTTTTTATTTTGCACCTCTGTCTTGAGGAATTACCAGTGAATAAAAAGTTTTGGTAAATGCCTTCATGCATAAATACCTTAATCACTTTTTTAAAATGCAAGATAACAGTAAAAATTCAGCTTGAGGAACGTTTATTAACTCAAAAAATGCGTCTTACAACAATAAACACGTTTAATTTCACTCAAAAATAACCTAAAAACGAAGTGAAACTGTGATATCAAGTTTCCACAGGAGGGGGCAGTGTTAGCTTTCTACCAGCAGGAGCCTATGACAACTTCCTGTGGACGTTCTGTTGACATCCTGTCGTTAGCCGCTTAGCTTAAAATTAGCTTAGGCTAAACTCGGTTAAATCAACATTTCTGAACGTATTTCAAGCTAAAACGTGGCGTTGTTTCAACAAGCACGACTTCTTTGCATGAAACTGAGTTTTGGGGACATGTGGCAAATTTTATTTAGTGATTTTAAGCACAGAAAAGCTTCGGTGCAACCGAGCTTTACAACCTGACATCAGAGGAAGTGACGCGACACGTCACTCATCCAGTCGTTAGCTGTTAGCTTAAAATTAGCATCAGCTAGCGTGGTCCAAAAACACCATTTAATGACGGATTTCAAACTGAAACGTGGCAAAGTTTCAGCGATTAGGCTTCAAAGAAACGGAGCAGCGGATCAGAATGCAACTTTAAAGCGTTTTTCAACTTTAAAAAGCAGATTGAAATTCCCTATGAAGACGAACTTCATTTCTGGGTCACGTGACTGAATCTACCAATGACAGAGCAGCAACGGGGGTGGGCTTTACAACCTGACACGTCAGAGGAAGTGACGACAGACACGTCACTCATTTCTCAGCGTATCGGAGCGCTCCACAGCAGCTGATTTCAACCAATCACGGATCGTTTTTCCAGCTAGCGTGTAGCATTAGCCTGAACAAGTCCGGTCAACTTTTCGTCTTTTAAACTGTCAAAATGTACCATTTTCTGTTAAAAATGTAACCAATAAGCTCTCAAAGCTCTACTGAGACTTCGCTCAGTCCTTAAAACGTTTCTCCAACCATTTAAAACAACTCGTTCGAAATTATCAGAACCGAGCCAGACCAGAGTCACGTCTGGACCACAGTTCAAACAGAATAACGTTTCCACAGCTCAGCAAATTTGTCACACACCACAGACGTACAATTTCAGCTTTCATAAAGACTCATTGACACTATTTCAGCTTTCAAAACATCACTAGCTGCAAGCTTTCTCTGAGCATCTCAGCTCAAAACAGCGTTTCAACACAGCTACAATCTGCACTTTTTTATGCCAACATGATATTCAATTGTTACGCGAATACAGTCCATTTATGAACCCGTCACGGGCCACCAGATGTGGAACAAACGTACGGACGGGCCACCAGATCTAGAATGAACATATGCTGATATATATTCATAAATTAAACGGATTCTTTCATTTTTCTGGACTGTATAATGTACGTGCATTGAATAATTAAAAATGTGGACGGAAACGTTAATTATCTTTGACTCACCAACGACAGTGGGTCATTTATTAACAGAATCAAGTTTAACACATCACACATTTACATTAATTGGCAAAAATTGAAAATAGCAACAGCTTATTTAGCAAGTTTTACGAGGAGTAAACAATACGGCGATTGTTTTCTCACTTCCAGCAGTACAACAGACATTAACCACACGGCGGGGGTTGAAAAACTTTGCTTCAGACATTTCTAAAAATATCTGGAATGATTTCTTAGCAGGATAGAAGAATTTTAAAGATGGGAAATGAAGTTTAAGTTGAGAGAGATGGGAGGGAATTTGTCTGTTATAACCAGAAACAGCACGCTCCTTCTAGACCAGCTTGACCCAACGGTACGCTTTGGTTGAGATCGACTCTTTTACCTTTGCAGATGATAGTTTCAGCGTTGGTGTAGAGCTCTCCTTTCAACTCTTTCAGCGTCTCCGTAAGAACAGCTAAACCTCGGGAGTCGTGAGATCATCCAGAACAGACTTCATAATTCCTCTGAACTTCTCTCGTCCAGCTTAGTTGCAGATGTCCTGAGCATGCTGCATTCCAGCATTCTGCATTCCAGCATTCTGAATTCCAGCCTTCTGAACTCTGGAACTGCTGTGAACTAGGAAGTGCTGCACCTTTTAAAAGGGTCACTTCCGGTTCATTTGAGGACTTTCTGATTGGTCGATGGACCAAAACAGAGGTGTGTTTTGTGATGTAAGGTGTTATGAAAAGTCAAGGAAAAAGATTAAGGTTGTTTAAGAACAGACAGAAGATTGTTATGAAGAACTCAGACTTCGTGGAGTCAATTCTCTAGTATCTTGCTGTAAAAGTTAAACATGACATTTCTTTTTCAGTAAACTTGCAGTTGACCGAAACTTGAACTTTGACCAACTTACACCACTTGCTCATTTCAAACAGACGATCAAGAAATTGAATCATTACTCTGTAACATATTCCAACTTGATTTCCACTTTGAATGAGGATTAAAAATCGTTATTACTGTTTCGCAGTTGATTTAAAAATGAGTAGTTCACTTCAACATTTAAACATTGTTTGAACTAACACAATTTGATTATCAAACATTTGTAAAATAGTAATGATAATCGAAAGTAGTGTTCTTTCACTTGATTAATTCAAGAAAGAAAGTCTCAGGATGGGTAAACCTGTATTTCTGGATTCAAATCAATGAAATGACAGTTTCTGTCCCATAAGATCCTTAAGGTCAGGATTTGACCTCAGGCCTAGTTCACTACAACTGCATTTATTCTGATGGGTCAAAGATAAATGACATCTCATGTCACTAATTATACACTCTACTCTCAAGTTATCTTGGTCACATGGCAGAAACTTAATTAAAAAAAGAAAGAATCTGTTGTTAATTAAACAGTTAATATTCTTTGTGCTTGTACAAGCCTTAAAAATAATTAATTAATAGGATGTCCACAGCAACAGCTGTCCTGACATACTACAATTACCAGGTCATTATTCAGTACAGATTTGTTGAGCCAGGTTTCAGAGATGAAGATTACATCTGACCCAGAAGAACTGACCAGAATTTTCAAGGCATCAAGTTTTCTCAGAAGGCTACGTGTGTTTACATGCAGAAAATGAAGTCCTGACATGTTTTTAAAGTCATTTGGTGTGCTGTAATTAGTGGGGGGTCCAGGGATGGGCCAAATCCCTGAGAGCAGTAACAACATTTTTATCAGACATTTTCTCGAGTTCTTCGTGACTGATGTGTAATTACAGGAGTTAGTAATGTGACAATTACCCCCATAATTGAACCATGAGAAACATTAATGAAGACGCGATCATTCAGAACCCAAAAACAGTGAAAGTTGCAGTGATGGGCAGATCCAGGTCTATTAACACGATTCAGTCACTCCAGATAATCTGAGCTCTGAAAATAATGACCATAATATGAATGGTGCAGAAAAGTCTCAGACCATAAAGTGTCATAAATCAAATGGGCAAACAAATCCAACAAGGTGGCCCAACTGCAGTTTGAGTTGGGCTGAGGGGGGCTCTGGCCCCCCTGTGAAGATGGATGGATGCTGTCATGAGAAACAGAAGCTGGGTCCAGAACCAACAGGCAGAAACAGCAGCAAATAACAGAGCGAGCTGCCAGAAAATCCTTCTGAAATGAAAGGCATGGTCCTAGCTCGTTTCAGGCCAACAGGGGACAACAGCGTGATCCGGAATAAAAATAATTATTATCCAGGTGAGTTTGGATGGAGGCCTGCAGCAACTCTGATGCAAACTCCAAACTTCTCTCGAGCACCACACATCGCTGCTCCTCCACTTCTCTGCAAGTCACCTCCACACCCGACAGCACGAGAGGCACCCCCCGGTGAAAAACGACGAGACTGACCAAAGAGGCTGAAATCGTCACTGGTCCGGTCCGGTTCTGCTCGAGTCTGGCTCCGGCGCTCCACAGCACGAGAGGCAAAGAGGCTGGAGTGGTTGAAGTTGTCCCTGGCCCGGTTCTGCTCTGGTTTCGGTGGCGCTTCAAAGCATCAGAGTGTCTCCTCGAGGAGAACACGGGGGGGGGGGGGACACAGGTACACTTCCCCCACACCAATGAAGACACCACGAGGGCCAGTCCAGCAGAAAACCAGCGAAAAAACAGCAAAATACCAACAAGCGATTCTTGTCGGAACCAGGTAGAACCACAGAGGTCCAGATGAGAAGTTCGTTGGGGTCCAGAGAGAGAGAAAATACACCGGGCCTTTGTGCGACGACTCCACAGCTTTAGGGCTCAGAGTAACCGGTGGGGTGGGAGCAGCCGGTCCTGGTGTCCCTATTGAGTTTGTCGACTCCTGTAAATATTTGGGTATCTTGGTCGACTCGCATCTCTCTTTTAAGCTTCACGTGGAAAACCTAGTAAAGAAACTGAAAGTTAAACTGGGTTTCTTTTTCAAAAATAGATCCTGTCTAACTCTGAATGTAAGGAAACGCCTTGTAACTGTGACTTTCCTTCCCTCCATTGATAACGATGACATTATCTATATGAACGCTCCTACAAGAACCCTACAGATGTTGGATGCTGTCTATCATGATGCATTAACATTCATAACTGGCTGTAACTACCGTATCCACCACTGCACCCAGTATTCACTGGTTAACTGGTCACCATTAACTTCACACAGACTCTCTCACTGGTACATCTTCATCTTTAAATCACTTCTTGGTCTGCTGCCTTCATACATCTCCTCCTACATGTCTCTGTGTGAGTGCAGCTACAGCGTGCACTCTCAGGACATTATTACCTGCAGTGTTCCCTCAGTGAGGACTGAACTAGACAAAAGGACCTTCTCCTACTCCGCTCCTGTTTCCTGGAATATCTTGTAAAAACATCTGAAGCTCTTGACCTTGACCTCTCTAAGTGGCTTCCAACATCTGCTAAGTTCCTGAGAAAAACCAACTCAGACATGTTCCTGTTTTTAGTTTTCTACACTGCCTTGTAATCTAGCTGTTCTTTTCTTTTTCTTTTCACTACTTTTCCTTTTGACTGTCATTTTCGTTGCTATTTTGTTTTGATTTGTTAAAAAAAAGAAATTTAAATTTGTATGCCTCTTTTGTGACTGTCTGTTGTTGTCGTTGTTATTCACTGTTGTCACCATTCTTTGTTAAGAAATCAGGTCTCTCTTGTAAATGAGTCCCTGAGGCTCAATGGGATGAACCTGTCTAAATAAAGGTTGAATGAATGAATGAAAAAAACGGGAACGTACCATGTGCACATCACCATACTGAGCTCTTCCGGAGACTCGAGGCCTGGGAGAGCAGTGCCGAGATGGGCTTCAGTTTCTACCTTGGTCCTGACGGTGAGCTGCTGGAGGAGCTGTGGGAGTGTCCTCAGGCTGTCAGCATTAGACTGCTGGACTCCAGCACTGCAGCTGTCTCCTGGTCTCTGTCCTCCTAGAACCACAACGGCAGTCTCGTTTCTGTGGTGTCCACTATGTGTCTGAAACTGAGCCTGAGCCAAAGAATGGAGAACATGTAGTGCAGTGAGGTAACATGCAGCTGCAGCTGTCAGAACTGGACTCCTTTCAAAACCCTAAGTCCAGTTCTGTTAAAAACTCTAAAACAAACTCTGAAAAATGGTGTAAGATGTATCTTCAAACTGATGCACTGTGACATGGACATGCAGTGACTGATAGGACGAGTGGGAACATGTTGGATATGAAGGGACATATGGGACATGTGAGAACAGATGGGACTTCTCTAAGTGACTTTAAATAGCTGCTAATTTCATGGCAAAAACCAGTGCAGACATTCCTGTTTTTAGTCATTTACATAGCTTTATAATATACTGTAGCTGTTTTTGTTTTGTTTTTAATATAATTTCTTCCATTTACTTTTCATTTTATATGCTTTTTATGATTGTCTACTGTTGTCTGTACCTCATCTGTGTTTGTTTAAAACAGCTCTCTATTGTAAATGAGCCCTTGAGGTTTAATGAGATTAACCTGTATAAATAAAGGTTGAATTGAAAAAACTTAATTGTTGTCTGTAAATGAACGGCCGAATGTTTCACATTGTGTGAACGGGACCTCAAACTGGCTGTCCTGGATGATAGGCTGACATCTATTTTTTTATTTCCATGACATCTACCCATAATACCTTGGCGATCGACCAGTAGCTCGCTATCTGTGTATTGAGCACCCCTAATTTAGATTATTTTCCTGCTGGAAGGTGAACCTCCATTCCAACTTTTGTTCATTTATTGTTTCAAGCAACATACTACAGGGTCAGTGGATTCATTTTTTTGTCAGAACTTACCTTCTTTCAGAGTAACTACTTCCATGTTTTTATTGTGAACCTTTACAATCCTAAATATTTTCTTATTAGGCTTTCTGCAGCTCTAACACAGTGTGCCCGAGTCTCCTAAATGTGTCTGGAGACTTCTCACTGCAAAGAAGCAGCTGTAGTTGCATACAGGAATGATCCAGTGTTCTAGTAGGACTTGTTCTTTAAAGTGTGTTCAGCCCGTTATAGTCCACCGTCTCTCTTCTTCCAGTTCAGTTACTTTTACAGTGACAATCACTCAACAGTGCTGTGACTTTGCCACAGGCAGGAGCACACGGTTCATGCAGTAACACTGCAGCAGCAGGCTGACCTTCCTGTACAGTGACTTGTTGTTGCATTACCAACAGCTGAAAGGTGGCACCTTGATCTGATCTGGGTCACAGTCCTGACAGGTGATTCCTGTGCAGTCCAGGCATTTGGAGCACTGAATACGAACCAGATGTCTTTATGTTACCCATGAGACGGTGCAACTTGTGGTCAGCTGCTGCCTAGAAGCAGTAGTAACACCCTGAAATTATAGGTCTAACATTCATTGAAGGAATACATGTCACCCTCTATCCTCATGCCAGAGTTTTACACAAAGTTATTACGTTGAATCTTGAACAAATCTTGAAAATAGCAGCATTGCACGATCTCATGTGGTCGGTTACTACTTTTATTAGTGCTTTTGTTTCTTTCCACTACTACCACATCAAATTTTAGTTCATTATCCGTAAAATGGAATGCGTTATAGCCATTTTTGTGTTGGCTAATGTTGATTAGCTGTGGCAGCCAATTAGGTTGATTCCAAAAGTTAATCTGGTGTAAATGTACATCTAATGATTACGCTTGACAAGTTTCATTCAAATTCATCAAGTAGTTCATGAGATATTTTGCTGACAGACCCACAAACACACACGGAAAAGAGTCATATGCCCCCAGCCTTTATCCTGTTAGTGCGGGGGGATGACAGTCTGTACTGAAATGAAGCGCGGCACATGAAAACACTAAAAGTGACAAAAGGAAACATACTCTTACACAGCTGTTTGCTCCTGAAAACTTGACGATTTTTGTATAAAAAAGTTAAATCTGGTCCTCTGGACATTCAAAAAAACAAAACAAAGTAAAACGACAATAAAATGTAGAAACGTTTCGTCTCTCATCCGAAAGACTTCCTCAGTCTGAGGAGCTGTTTTCAGCTCAGTCTCTTAAATAGCACCTTCTCAGAGTGGATCAACCAGTTTTGCTGCTGACAACCAAAACCAGCTGATCACATGCTCAAGAAGGACCATCAGCCTAACAATGGATCATTAGCACCTGATGGCTGTTTACTATTCACATGGGGTTGAGGGATACTAGCAATCACAGCATTGTAAGAGGGGGACAGTTGAACCCGGAGGCCTCCACCCCTGTTTAATGATGGACGATTTCTTTTCACAAAGATGGCCTCCTTTACTCCTCTCTCAAACCATCGTTCCTCTCTGTCCAGGATGTGAACATCTTCATCCCTGAAAGAGTGACCGCTGGCCTGGAGATGAGTGTAGACCGCAGAGTCCTGGCCTGATGATGTTGATCTTCTGTGCTGGGCCATCCTTTTGGCCAGTGGCTGTTTAGTTTCCCCGATGTAAGACTGATCACCCTCCTGACACTGAACAGCATACACAATATTACTCTGTTTGTGCCGGGGGACTGGATCTTTGGGATGAACCAGTCTTTAATGTATTTTGGGGTTTAAAAGCCACTGGGCCGTTGTGTTTAGAAAATAAACGTCTCAGTTTCTCTGACACTCCCTCAACATACGGAATGACCACTGGTCTGGGTCTGGGTTCCTCCTTTTCACCTGATGGCTGACTGGAGTCCTGTTTGGGTTTCTTCTCTGCTTTCAGGAAGGCCCAGTTAGGATATCCACATTGCTCTAGAGCCTGTCTTGTGTGGGATTTCTCCTTCTGCCTGGCTCCTGAGCTAGTGGGGACGCTGTCTGCTCTGTGATACAGAGTCCTGTTGACTCCCAACTTGTGCTCCAAAGGGTGATGGGAGTCAAAATGCAAATACTGGTCTGTGTGGGTGGGTTTGCGGTACACCTCAGTTTGCAAATGTCCTCTATCAGAGACTGAGACCTCACAGTCCAAGAAAGCCAACTTGCCATTTTTTACATCTTCTCGTGTGAACTTGATGTATTTATCCACAGAGTTGATGTGGTCAGTAAAATGTTGGACTTCCTGAGATTTAATTTTAACCCAGGTGTCGTCAACATACCTGAACCAATGACTTGGTGGTGTCCCTGAAAAGGACGTCAAGGCTCTCTTTTCTACCTCCTCCATGTACAGGTTGGCAACAATAGGAGAAACTGGAGACCCCATAGCACACCCATGTTTCTGCCTCTAATA
>NC_056509.1:2652274-2664384 GCF_014905685.2 Nematolebias whitei
TTGGTTTTTTGAATGTCCAGAGGACCAGATTGAACTTTTTTGGATTTTTCTACCTGGATTATTGAGCATGCATCAGGATATGTTTATTAAACATTTTAATTTATACAGAAAAAAGGGGTAAAAATAAAAGTAAGAACAATAACAAAACATATCTCATATAGCACAGATACAGATAGATCAAATAAGAATGCATGTATATAAATTACAGCCATTATTTGTAAAAAAAAAAAAAAAAAAACTATTCACAAATATACTTAAAATGTGTACATCATTTAGGTTCACATTACTGACCATTTAATTTTGAGACAATCCAGAACTCTTTCCCATTTTTTAAAAGCCTGGGATTTTCCATTCAGACAAGGTCCCAGTCTTTCTAATACAATAACCCCAGAAATTATATTTTTCCACAACTGAACTGAAGGGGCATCACAACCAACCCATTTAAGCATTATGAACTTTCTAGCCAGTATCAGTACGAATTGTACAGTCTCACCCAGCTATAAGCCCTAGGAGACACAGTACTGGACAAGGGAGAAGTGTCTGCTCTATAACCAAACTCATTTCTTTACATACTGCCTGCCAAAAAGCCTCTATAATTTTACACTCCCATAAACAATGAAATCTAGTCCCTTTGGCTGATTTACATTTGGGACAGTTCAAAGAAATCCCTGGTGTGTATTTGCTATATATATAGGGAGGTATGTATACTTTATGTAAAATAGTATATTGCATTTCCTTATATCGGTTACATAATGAGATTCTAGAAAGCAGCATCAAAATGTGTTCCCATGCTTCAGAGTCGATTGTGATTGTAAGCGCTGTGTTCCAGGTTAATCTTAAATTTTCCAGTCTATCTTTCTTTAGGGCTTGTAGTTCAGCATAGAATCTTGACGCAAATCTTCCACATTTATGACAATCAAGAATTGTTTTTTCTAGTAAATAACAGTCCCCTGAGAACTCTAGTGAGTCCATTTTTGCCTTGACATAATGCCTTAGCTGAAGGTATTTGTAAAAGTCTCTGGGAATAATGTTATATTGTGTTTTAAAGTCCTCAAATGTCTTGAATTTTCCATTATCCCATAGATCATGTATTCTGTTAATGCCAGCTTCTTGCCATGATCTAAGATTGGAACCAGCGCCCTCTACTGTCAAATTCGGATTGTCTACCAACGTTGTCAACGTTGAGAGATTCTTATTCTGTCCAAACATTTTTCTCAGAATGCCCCATGCCTTAATAGTATTAGTAATCAGAAAATTATCTTTGACAATAAATGGAAGTTCTCGTTTTTGTTTATTTAACAAATTTATCGGATGATAGGGTTTACAAAGGCTTTCCTCAATCTCAAGCCATGGCTGAACATGTTTTCCGGTAGCCCACTGTGAAATAATACTTGCGTGTTTAGACAGTACATAGTTCTCAAACTTGGGTAGGCCCATCTACCTAGGTTTCTGGAAAGTTGTAACACTTACATTTTAATTTTAGGTTTTCTGCCTGCCCAAATAAAGTTTGAGACTGCTTTATTAATCCCAGCTAAGTCATTCAGTACAGCCTTCAGACTTCTCTCCATCTCTGCATACTCATTCTCCAGATACATAGAAAAAGCTCCTCTTTGAGGCAGCTCGGCATTTACAGTGGTGGGGATTTGGTTTATTATGGCACGAAACTGAAGGTGAGCCAATCGTGTTGAAGGGCAGCATTTCTTCTACTACAAACCATCCAACCAACTTTTTTAACTCTCCCGCACTTACTGGTTTTGCACCAAAGTCAAGTTTTTATTGTTTGGTGGTGGGGACCTCCTGTCTCAGCTCTCTGCTTCGAACCACCTGGTGCGGCTCGCTCTGTCAGTTTGACTGTTCATGCTGTGACTCCAAATGTTTCTTCAGATTTGATGTGGTGTTTTTGAAGCTAGACAGCACTTTCTCACCAGCATAGAGGGTACAACGAACCTTGAAATTGTCATCCCTCGCTGTCAAAATAGTTCCTGTATTTCCAGCTACAAAATGTGTATCTTTCTCCTCGCTCCATTGTTTACATTTCTGTCACGACGTGGTGTCAGGTATCACAGATGATAACGTGACTGAATTGTCGAATAGACCTGACGTCACTCCCCGAGACTTTTTTTTGTCACTTCCCGAGATGTACAGAGGAAATAAAATTAAATTACAGTACTAGAGAAAATGACAAAAATAGTAACGCACAGTAATTTGGATATGTAACTTTAATCTGATTACTGGATTTTGAAATAGCAACGCGTTAGATTATTAGTTACTGAAAAAAGTGGTCCAATGTCAGTAACACTGATTGTGAGAAGGGTAGGATAATCCTCAGATACCAAAGGAGTGAAAAGACAGTGACTTTATACTGATACTAATGAGACGAGTGAGGAACACTTGAGATGATTAGAATGGCGATCAGCCATGCAAAGGAGGATGACGAGGGAAACAGAGGTGCAGGAAAACAACAGAGAGACAGACATTGTGTCATAACCCCACCAAGGGTGGCACCTGACACACCCAAAGCAAGGACCCCACATAACTTGGGTGGGACAGGGAAGGAAACAGGATGGCAGGCACCAGACAAAAAAAAATCAGGGATGAAGGAGGAAACAAGGAAAACCGGCAAGCAGGAACCTGGGGAAGACAACAAAAAAAGAGGAACACCCAGTTCCAGTAGTTCCTGAACTATATGGCCAGGGGACCAACCAGCGTGGGGCAGGTGTCCAGGCGGATCGCTGGGAGACCATCCAGTGTGGGGACGGAACTCAAGCGGCTGGCCAGGAGGCAGTCCATTGCCTCTCAAAGGTGATGTTTGCCTGGATCCTCCCCAACACTGACCACAAAGAAGCAAGGAGGTAGATAACCCTGCAGTGGGCGAGGAGGCTAGTAACCCTGAAGTGGGCGAGGAGGCTGTGACCCTGAAGCAGGCGAGGAGGCCGGTGACTCTGAAGTAGAGCTGTCATTTTTAACTCGAACCCGAAACCCGGCCCAAACCGACCCAGATTAGGGCCGGGCCAGTCTCGGGATTTGATGCAGTTTTATGAATCATAATAATAATAATAATAATGAATTTAATTTGTAACACACTTTTCATTAACAAAAATCTCAAAGTGCTACAAAGTACAACTAAAATCAATGATAAAATCAACTAAAATCAGTGATATAATCAACTAAAATCAGTGATATAATCAACTAAAATCAATGAGAAAATCAACTAAAATCAATGAGAAAATCAACTAAAATCAGTGATAAAATTAGGTGGAGGCAGAATAGGCTTGCTTAAAAAGAAAAGTCTTTAAGCCTTTTTGAAAGTCAGTCAATGATTGTGGAGCTCTCAGATATTCATGGAGGGAGTTCCAGAGGCAGGGGGCAGCCACACAGAATGCCCGATCTCCCATGGTCCTTAATTTAGTTTGTGGAAGGAGAAGGAAATTACTTTTCTGTGATCGTAGGGACCGGGTGGATGAATATGGAGCAAGAAGGTCCTTCAGGAATCAGGTGAAGTTCCGTTTAAACACTGATGGGTGATGAGAGCAATTTTGTACTGAATTCTGTAGGTGACAGGAAGCCAATGGAGGTTATGGAGAATGGGTGTAATATGTTCAAAGCTCTCAATAAGATCCTGGCTGCACTGTTTTGAATATATTGAAGCTTCTGAAGGTTTTTGCCGGGTATTCCAGTAAACAGGGAGGTGCAGTAGTCGAGCCTGGAGGAGACAAAGGCATGGACAAGTTTCTCAGCATCAGCAAAAGTGAGAGATGGGCGCAGTTTGGAGATATTTCGAAGATGGAAGAAGCAGGTTTTAAACAGATGCTTAATGTGATTTTCAAATGTAAGATGAGTGTCCATTTTTACTCCAAGATTTGTAACAGAGGTGGAGAGAGGGTTGTCTTGTCCAGAAAAGGAAATAGTCGTTATAGTTGATGTTTGAACCTGGTGAGGGGTGCCAATCAGTATGGCCTCTGTTTTGGAGCAGTTTAACTGAAGAAAGTTCTGATTCATCCATGCCTTTATCTCCTCCAGGCAGGTAGAGAGGGCAGCGAGTGAAGATGGAGATGACAATGGTCATGATGATGCTCCAGTCATGATGTAAAGCTGTGTATTGTCGGCTAGCAGGGGCCCTAGAACTGACCCTTGAGGGACACCACAGGAGACACAGACATTCTGGGACTTGTCATTGCCAAGACTAACACATTCCAGCGTATTGGAGAGGAAAGATTTAAACCAGTCCAGGACAGTGTCACAGAGACCGACTTCCACATGAAGACGGTGAAGGAGGATACTATGGTCCACAGTGTCGAAAGCTGCAGTGAGGTCAAGGAGAACAAGGAGGGAGGGAGAACCAGTGTCAGCAGCCATGAGGACATCATTGGTACCTCTCAGCAGTGCGGTCTCAGTACTGTGAGCTGCACGGAAGCCAGACTGAAACTTCTCATACAGGGAGTGTTGTTGTAGGTGGATCTGCAGCTGAGCAGCAACTGCTTTTTCCAGCACTTTTGACAGAAATGGGATGTGGGAAATTGGGCGGTAATTAGAAAGAATGTCTGGATCCAAATTAGATTTTTTCAGAAGAGGCCTAATGATGGCAGTTTTAAGAGGCAGTGGAGCATGACCATATTGTAGTGACTTATTTATTATTTGAGTGATTAATGGGCTTATTGCAGAGTGATTGGATTTTATGAGAGACGAGGGGAAGGGATCCAGGGCGCAGGATGAAGGTTTCATTTTCTTGATGATGGTCTCCACTTCACTCTGAACAACCTCATCAAAGCAGCTCAGGGACCCAGAATGCAGACGGGTAGATGGCAGATGAAGATCAGGGAGGCTATGGAGCTGAGATCTAATGGAGTTAACTTTGTTTTAAAAAATGAAAGGAACAGGTTGCATTTTTGAACAGAGTCTTCAGCATGAGTTTGTTTAATGGGATTAAGGAGATGATTTATTGTGAAGAAGAGTTGTTTAGAGTTTCCAGGGCAGTTGTTGATGATGTTGGAATAATATTTGGACCGTGCTTCTTTAAGAGAAAAGGTGTAGGCTTTCTGATGTTCTTTAGATGCCTGCTTATGTACAGAGAGACCAGATGATTTTACACGTCTCTCAATAGCACGGCCAGCTGCTTTCATCTTACGAAGCTCAGCAGTGTACCAAGGGGCTGAAAGGGAGAAAGACACCAGCCTTGATTTAAAGGGAGCATGGAGGTCCAGAAGCTCCTGGAGAGATTGGTTGTAGTAATCCACAGAGTCATTTGCAGATGAATGATTGACAGTGGTCAGGGAGTGGAGATCAGAGGACAGAACCTCAGGGGAAATGTTTTTAAAGTCACGGAACTGGATAAATCGTTTAGGATTTGGAGAAGATGAAGATGAAGGCAATTCCAGGGAGATGACACTGTGGTCTGAGACACCCAGGTCATATACAGATAAGTTATTGATAGGTACAGTGTCTGTAATCACCAAATCCAGAGTGTGCCCCCTGTTGTGCGTAGGGGCGTCAACATACTGAGTGAGATTGAGAGAATCCAAAAGGGACTTAAACTCTGCTGCCAGAGGGGAAGAGGAATTATCAATGTGGATATTTAAATCTCCAAGAATAATATTTTTCACAGGAGTGGCGCAGAAAAAAGTGAGGAGGTCATGCATCTCTGAGTTAAATGAAACGTGGTTTGGGAGGCCGATAAATCAATATAACATTCATCAGGAGGGGGGCTTTGAGGTTGAAGGCTAAACATTCAAAAGAGGAAAAGTCCTGAGAAGCCAGATGTGATCATTTTAAATTACTGCGGTAAATTACAGCCAGACCACCACCACGGCCAGTGCAGTGGGCTCTCTGCAGATAACTGTATCCAGAGGGACAGGCTTTATTCAGAGAACTGTACACATCTGGTTGATGCCATGTTTCAGTAAGGCACATGAGGTCCAAATTCTTCTCCAGAATATGATCACGAATAAGACATGATTTATTGGACAGTGATTGAGCATTGAAAAGTTCTATTTTAATACTGGTTGGAGTAGAAGCCTTTAGAAGAGGTTTAAGCAGCCTTAAGTCCACTCCACATTTTCCTTGTTTGTGTGCTGTGTTCTTTCAGCAATATGAGGGACTACAGAGGCAGCGTTCTGATTACGTAATCGATGTGCAGCAGGACCGGTAGACTAGATGGAAGGGATGGAGTCAGACCCAGCTTGCCGAGAGTAAACAGTTCTCTTCCGAGAGCCTTTATGGACATAACGAGGTCTACGCAGAAGGCCCAGTTGTTTAACGATAGAAACAAAAGGTGGGATGGAGCAGTTGTTAAGTCCAATCAGCTGGGAAGCGGAGTAGGTCAACATTGACGAGCCAGCCAAGCCAGGGGAAGCTAGCACAGAGCTAGCCGCTAACAGCAGACCCACAGCTCCGAAAAAAAATATCCAAAAAGCATTGCGATGTAATCCACAGCATGGCACAGGAGAAAATCCAGCAAAAGATGACAACAACTGGAACAATCCAGATGACACAGGAGGTTGACAGATGTAGCAAGGTAAGTGCAACAATAATATTTGCTAGTTCTTCAAGCAAAGTCCGAGCCGCCAGGTTGACAGCAATAGTCCCAAATTCTGGTTAGGGAGTGCTAATTAAGCTGTCTGTATAAGTACTGTTTGACAAATCACTGAACAAAAACAAGTCCAGATAAATGTCCACGAATATGGCAACAGTATAATGACATTTTAGAGCGGAGAAGTGGCGAACATACAGTGCCAGCGTCCCCTCCTCCTAGCGTGTTTTTGCACTGTGGTTCCCCTCTTCAAAAAGGGGGATCGGAGGGTGTGCTCCAATTATAGGGGCATCACCCTCCTCAGCCTTCCTGGTAAGTTCTATTCAGGGATACTGGAGAAGCGAGTTCGATTGATGGTCGAACCTCAGATCCTGGAGGAACGATGTGGGTTCCATCCTGTCTGTGGAACGCTGGATCAGCTTTTTATCCTCACTAGGATCCTCAAGGGGCCATGGGAGTTTGCTCATTCTGTCTACATGTGTTTTGTGGATTTGGAAAAGGCATTCAACCATGTTCCTCGGGGTATACTGTTGGGGGGGGGGCTCCGTGAGTATGGGATTGGGGGCCCGTTGCTACAGGCTGTTCGGTCCATATACAAGCAGTGTGAGAGCTTGGTTCGCATTGTCGGCAGTAAGTCGAACCGCTTCAGGGTGGGAGTTGGACTCCGCCAGGGCTGCCCTTTGTCACCGATTCTGTTCATAATTTTTATGGACAGAATTTCTCGGTGCAGCCAGTGGGCGGAGGGTTTTTGGTTAGGTGGCCTCAGGATTCCGTCTCTGCTCTTTGCAGATAATGTGGTCCTGTTGGCATCATCTTGCCATGATCTTCAGCTCTCACTGGAGCGGTTCGCAGCCGAGTGTGAAGCGGCTGGGATGAAAATCAGCACCTCCAAATCTGAGGCCATGGTCATCAACCGTAATAGGGTGGATTGCTCTCTCCAGGTTGAGGGTGAGGTTCAGAATCAGAATAAACTTTATTGGCACTGAACCGAGATACAACGCGAATATGTACGTCCAGTCATCCGAAGATGGGCGGAGTGCACAAAGCTGCGGCTATAAATAATTAGCGCAACCTTCTTATTCTTATTCAGAATAATATTTTGCTTAGATGAGAAATGGAAAGAAAACATGAGGAGAGACGGTATCATAAAAAGATCTCTCACACCCTGTCCTAGACAGGGCACAATTTGAGGCATAAAAAAAAAAACTACCACAGCAAAGCAACGTAAACAGACATTATACATGTACATATAGGCCAATGAAGACATTGAATTTTTAAGGGAAAGTCGTAGCATAGTCCAGAGCCTTCCCTCAGCCATTGTCCAGATAAGAGGTGACGTTCATCTTCAGCTCAGTTGAAGTTCTGTTACATGTCCACGGCCTTGGGGAAGGGAGGGGTGAGGAAACAGTCAAAGCATCTTTGTTGTTTTCAAAACATTCCAGGAGGAGTTAAGATAAGTCCGGCATCAAGGCCACAATTTGGGTCAGGCAGAACTCGTGAATTGTTGTTAAAGTCTTGCTGTACATATTCTCTGATGGAACTCCAAAACAGCCGAATTGATCCTTTACTCCAAAAGTCGAACTCACAGCTTCTCCAGATTATTCCCACCATTCATGAGTGCTGCCAGGGAGATCACAGTCCTGATAACAGCTGCTCCAACTCCCTGTCACAGCTTTTCACATACAGTCCAAGCACTGTCAAGCTTCAGCACCTCCACACGAATTTGTAGATAATCCAAGATTTCACCAACCAAACAGTAGAATTTAGATGTCATCCTGAATCCAATTTGTTTCCTTCGAGGTAAAAGGGTCCTCCAGGAGCTATGTTCCTACCCTCACCTATGGTCATAAGCTCTGGGTGGTGACCGAAAGAATGAGACTGCGGATACAGGCGGTTGAAATCAGTTTCCTCCGCGGGGTAGCTGGATTCTCCCTTAGAGATAGGGTGAGAAATTCGGTTATCTAGGAGAGACTTGGGAGTAGAACTGCTGATCCTCCACATCGAGAGGAGCCAGTTGAGGTGGTTTGGGCATCTGGTAAGGATGCCCCCTGGATGCCTCCCTAGGGAGGTGCTTCGGGCATGTCCGACTGGGAGGAGACCCCGGGGAAGACCCAGGACACGCTGAAGAGACTATGTCTCTCGGTTGGCCTGGGAACGCCTTGGAATCCTCCCAGAAAAGCTGGAAGAGGTGGCTATGGAAAGAGATGTCTGGGCTTCCCTGCTCAAGCTACTGCCCCCGTGACCAGATTTCGGAACAAGCGGAAGATAATGGATGGATGGATGGATGGATGGATGGATGGATGACTAAAATTGGCTGATTTAGAGTATTTTTCCTTTTTTGCTAAGGCACTCATGTTGGATGTTTGATTTTCACATAGAGTCTATTAGGGATAGTTGTCAGCCAACAATGTACCAAATTTCAGCTGAATAGCTGTAAAAAATGGCAGTTATCCTAGTTTTTCTCTAAAACAGCAGAATAGTAGCTAAAGAAATATAGAAAGAAGCTTAAGTTTTCAAAAGGAAGTGGAGGGAGCCTAATTGTGCCCTCTAACGCTGAAAAAGGCAGAAATTAGCACAATAAAGTTGAAATTATCTGAGAAAAGCTGAAATTTGCCCAAAAGAAACAGCTGAATAGTATCTAAAATACGCAGAAAGAAGCTTAAATTACTAGAAGGAAGCCGGGAGAGCATGTTTTTGCTGAGTTAGGCTGAAAAACATTTAAATTATTGCCAAAAATGTAGAATTAGCTGAAAAATATGAAATTAGCATAAAAACAGCTAAATGCTAGCTGAAATAGCAGAGATAGCTGAAACCTACAGAAATAAGCTGAAAGGAGCACAACAAGCTGAATTTAGTCAAAATAAGTTTGAAGAAGCATAAAAATCTTGAAGCTAGCTGAATGAAGCTGAAAGGAGCACATAACAGCTGCAAAAACAGCTGAAATTAGCTGAACTAGCTAATTTTTTAATTTTCATTCTGAGTCTATTAGGGATCATTGTCAGCTACCAATATGCCAAGTTCAGTTGAATAGCTCTAAAAATGTCAAAGTTATCCTAGGTTTTCTGTAAAACAGCTGAATAGAAGCTAAAGAAATTTAAAAAAAGCTTAACTTTCCAAAACTAAGTGAAAGGTGTTTCATTGTGCCTTCTAACTCTGAAAAAGGCAGAAATTAGCACAATAAATTTTAAATTATCTGAGAAAAGCTGTAATTTGCCATAAACAGCTGAATAGTAGTTAAAAGAAGCAGAAAGAAGCTTAAAGTACAAGAAGGAAGTCGGGAGAGCATGTTTTTGCTGAATTAGGCTGAAAAAAGTTTAAAAGATTGCAAGAAATGTGGAATAAGCTGATAAGGATGAAATTAGTATAAAAACAGCTAAATGCAAGCTGAAATAGCTGAAACCTACAGAAATAAGCAGAAAGGAGCACAACAAGCTGAATTTAGTCGAAATAAGTTTTGAAGAAGCATAAAAATCTTGAAGTTAGCTGAATGAAGCTGAAAGGAGCACACTACAGCTGCAAAAAAACCCCAGTTGAAATTAGCTGAACTAGCTGAATTTTTCTGGAAATTTGCACAAGGAAGCAAAAAGAAGCTGAACCAGAACAAAATGTGAAAAGAGCAGTAAAAGATTGTAAACAGATCTAAAGATTTTAAGGATTTAATATGAGCTCTATTCATTTTCTATGAGGATAAAAGTGGCAGAAAAGGCTAAATATTTCAAACAGCTAAAGTTGCACCAATGCCAAAAGTCATCACAGTTATGTCCTGAAAGAGCTGAACGTTTTGATATATGAATTGTTGACATAGCACAAAAACTGTGGGAGTAGTTAGATGCCGAAAATGTACGGAAGAAAAAGTAGATGGTGTGAACGCCTAGGCATTCATTCACACAATAATCCCCAGATACCAAAGGAGTGAAAAGACAGATACTTTATACTGATACTAATGAGACGAGTGAGAAGCACCAGGGGTGATTAGAATGGAGATTAGCCGTGCACAGGTTGATGGCGAGGGAAACGCAGAGAAACAGACAGACGTGGAGGCATCAGGCATGGAGTTTAAGGTTTTATCCAACAGGATCTTTAGATTTGAGTTTGTGTGAATTCTTCAGCAGGCAGCAGGAGCATTCACACTATTGAGATCCACTTTTTCTTCCATACATTTTTCGGCTGAAAAACCTGAGGCTGGTCAACCTACCTGAGGGAGCCCAAGGACAGAATCCATGCGCATTCCTGGAGAAGTGGCTGCCGGAGACGCGCGATGTCGGAGCAGTGGTCGTGGAGAGAACACACCAAATTGGACCCTGGAGGGACAGCAACGCAACGCTGCGCACTTTAATAATGAAATTCTTCAGCTACAAGGATAAACAGCTTATTTCTGCAGCATCAAGAGCTAACACTGACATCCGATATAAGAATCAACAAGTACGACTCTACCCAGACACCGCTGCAGGTCTACACCAACTTCTAAAGCAGTTGGGCCCAATACGCACGGAGCTGCGCAAACTTGGGCTGCACTACGGAGTGGCTCACACTGCCAAGCTGCTGGTCACTTCCCAGGACCGGACCCATTCTTTCAAAACAGCAGCGGCGGCACAAGAGTTCTTAACGAAGATCCAGAAGAAACCGACGAAGAGGAAGCAATGGGCTGAAAGCAGAACAATATCGTTTCTTAAATAATTAATCTGTGATTCTCAGGTGAAGCTACATAATTTAATTTTGAAAGCACCTTTTTTGTTTTGCATAGCTGATACTGAAATAAGTTTGTAGTGGACTATTATAAATATGTCCTGATGCATGCTCAATAATCCAGGTAGAAAAATCCAAAAAAAGTTCAATCTGGTCCTCTGGACATTCAAAAAAAAAAAAAAAAAAAGGCAAAAAAATGTAGAAACGTTTCGTCTCTCGTCCGAGAGACTTCCTCAGTCTGAGGTGCTGTATTCAGCTCAGTCTCTTAAATAGCACCTTCTCAGAGTGGATCAACCAGTTTGCTGCTGACAACCAAAACCAGCTGATCACATGCTCAAGAAGGACCATCAGCCTAACAATGGATCATTAGCACCTGATGGCTGTTTACTGTTCACAGAGGGCTGAGTGATACTAGCAATCACAGCATTGTAAGAGGGGGACAGTTGAACCCGGAGGCTCCACCCCTGTTTAACGATGGACGGTTTCTTTTCACAAAGATGGCCTCCTTTACTCCTCTCTCAAACCATCGTTCCTCTCTGTCCAGGATGTGAACATCTTCATCCCTGAAAGAGTGACCTCTGACCTGGAGATGAGTGTAGACCGCAGAGTCCTGGCCTGATGATGTTGATCTTCTGTGCTGGGCCATCCTTTTGGCCAGTGCCTGTTTAGTTTCCCCGATGTAAGACTGATCACCCTCCTGACACTGAACAACATACACAACATTACTCTGTTTGTGCCGGGGGACTGGATCTTTGGGATGAACCAGTCTTTAATGTATTTTGGGGTTTAAAAGCCACTGGGACGTTATGTTTAGAAAATAAACGTCTCAGTTTCTCTGATACTCCCTCAACATATGGAATGACCACTGGTCTGGGTCTGGGTTCCTCCTTTTCACCTG
>NC_056509.1:2664484-2680171 GCF_014905685.2 Nematolebias whitei
CATATGTGAAGTAGGTTGACTGCAGGCACAGTTTCAAGAGTTGACACAGTTGTTCTGTGGAAAGCGTGGTCCTGCTGCTCAGAGTGGTGTCTGATTTTAATTTTAAACTGACCACCTCTACTGCATCATCAACAGGAATGCACGTAAAGAGTGATGTGACACCAAAAGAGACCATGGTTTCATCAGTCTCCATGATGACATCCCTCACCTTATCCACAAAGTCCATGGTGTTCTGTATGTGGTGTTCTGAGCTGCCAACTAAAGGGATGAGTACAGACGCCAGATATTTGGAAACATTGTAAGTGACAGAGTTAATCATACTAACAATTGGTCTTAAAGGTACACCTTGTTTGTGGATTTTAGGTAAACCATACAGACTAGGTGTGGCCTCCCCTGGGTACAGTCTGTGGTACAGAAAACGGTCAATAGCCTTGTCCTGCTCCAAATTTTTCAGGCAATCTATTAACTTCTTCTTGTAACCACTTCCTGGATCTCTTTTCAGAGGTTCATAAGTGGTTAAGTCACTAAGGAGTGTCATAACTTTCTCATGATAGTCTTTCTGGTTCAAAATCACTGTGCACCTTCCTTTGTCTTCAGGGTGAATGATGATGTTTTTGTCCTTGCTAAGAGTGGTGAGTGCATCCCTCTCCTCTCTACTGATGTTGGAAGGTGGTGGTTTGGCATTGCTGAGGCAGGATGAAACTTTGATTCTGAGCTGTTCTGCTTCAGCCTCTTTAATTTTGTTGTTGCGAATGGCTGATTCTGTGGCTGTGATCATCTCCACCAGAGGAATTCTACTTGGTGCAACCGCAAAGTTCAGTCCCCTGGCAAGAATCTCTGTCTCTGGCTGGGTGAGCTGTCTGTCAGATAAATTCTTCACCCACTTTTCTGTCTCCCTGGCATGTAATTGACTACTGGAGTGTTGTCCTACACTGAATGTGTTGTTATTAGAATAGTGATGGTGTTGATGAGCTATTAGTACGTTAAACTTGTTTTGTTGTCGAGTCTTGGACTTGACGTGCTGTGCTAAGCGTGCCTGATCTGTACAGTCCAACACTTGCTGAAGTGTGGTCTGATCTAGACACATAGTTAGTTTCTGTTTGATGTGCTCTTCTTTGGCCTTCAAGGCCTCAATAGTAAAAATGGTCTGTCTCACCCGTTCATTCAGCAGCTGGGTCTGTGCCTTCTGAAGGATCTTGCTTGCCCGGTGCCCGCTGACTGATGATTTTAGTTCCAGGCTCTTGGGAATGATGCCACTTTGTCGACATCTGAGGTTGAATCGCAAATGGTTCCTGTAGTCTGCCCTCTTCCTTGCTGTTTTCTCAAACTCTCTAACTAGTTTGAGGCAATCCTGGCCAAAGTGATTCAAAATATCCTGATGCATGCTCAATAATCCAGGTAGAAAAATCCAAAAAAGTTAAATCTGGTCCTCTGGACATTCAAAAAAAAAAAAAAAAAAAAAAAAAACAAAGCAAAAAAATATAGAAACTTTTCGTCTCTCATCCAAGAGACTTCCTCAGTCATCAGTCAGTGAGGAAGTCTCTTGGATGAGAGACGAAACGTTTCTATATTTTTTTGCTTTGTTTTGTTTTTTGTTTTTTTGAATGTCCAGAGGACCAGATTTAACTTTTTTGGATTATAAATATATTTAACAACTGTGGCATGGAGAAGAGGATGCATGCACACCTAGGTTTGTGTGCACATTATTATAAATAAGTTTAAACCCAAGTGGAAATGAATAATGACGAATGTTAATTTATTGTTATATATTGCAAACATCATTGGTAGGAAAATTATTATAATTATTATTTTGGTTAGAGTAGAGTGGTTCGACTGCTCCTCAGTGTGTGTGGATTGGTCACATGCTATATCAGGAGGTATACAGATGTGGGAGGGATACACACAGGGAAGGGTAACGGGGGTAGTTTAAGTTTAGGGGGTTTCTTTAGTGTTTTATTTTATTATTTAAGCTTCTCTATTATAACTTCTTGTCCTTATGGAGGAAACATTTTTCTTTTTACTCAGTGCTTTGGTTAGTCTCTCATGTCGCAAGCTTTAAACCTTAAAATAGTAACGTGGAACTGCAGGAGCCTACAACGCTTAAAGAAGCTTAAACAAGTCATAAATAAACTGCAAGATCTGGATTCTAAAATAATATTTCTGCAGGAGACGCACCTCATGGAAGAGGATGAAAAGCGGGTCAGGAGGAGGTGGCGGGGTCGTATATTTACATCAGCATTTTCATCTCGTGCAAGAGGAGTTATGACTCTTATTCACAATTCTGTCCCATTTTATGTAAATAATGTTATCAAAGATGGGAGGGGTAGATACTTGATAGTTCAGGGCTCTTTATTATTAGAAAAACATTAATCTGGTTAATGTTTATGGTCCCAACACAAATGACTCTGGGTTCTTTCAGGATTTATCACTTTCAGCGCTGTCAGGGTGCTTTGTGATCGCTGGGGACTTTAACTGTACCCTTAATCCAGAAATGGATAGATCCACAGGATCAGACCAGAAATGGATAGATCCACAGGATCAGACCAGAAATGGATAAATCCACAGGATCAGACCAGAAATGGATAGATCCACAGGATCAGATCTGACACATAATGACTGTAGAGGTTCATGAAAGATCTTAGACTGGTGGATATATTTAGGGAAATCCATCAACAAACTAAAGCCTACTCATGTTACTCAGCAACATTTCAGACATACGTATAGATTATTTTTTAATTTCTTCAGAATTAATGTCTAAAATTCAAAACTGTATGTATGATAGTATAGTAGTCTCAGATCATGGACCGTGCTGTCTTATCTACCATGATGAGAAACTAACCAGGGACCCCCCTAGATGGTGTTTTCAGCATAAATGGCTGCAGGATGAAGATTTTGTTACATACATTGGGTTACAGATTGACGAGTTCTTTCAGTTAAACACTAATCAAACAACAGCATGCATCAGCATTTAAAGCATTTCTTAGTGGACATATAATTAGCTACACAGGCAACAAATCCAAGAAAGCCAAAATTAATAGACATAATCTTGAAAATAAAATAAAGATCACTCAGGAGAGGGTTTTCCAAACATGATTCTGTCACAAATCACGTTCCATAGATTATATTTTCTGTCACCCTGATCACCCTTTAAAGTTTGCAATAGATCTTTTCTGTAAGTTTTATTTATTCTGTCCACTCAGGTAATGTTTGTTTATATATACGTGAGTTTTAGTTTGTCTTCTTTGCATACTGGTTGAGGGTGATGTCACGGTTGTTTAGTTTTGTCTTCACTACAGCCAGCAGCAGCTGATTGAACTCAACTGGCTGCACCTGTCTCTCTCACCCTTTAAAAGCTGCACTCTTTCTCTTCTTCGGTGCCCGGTAGTTGAAAACAGTTCACTGTAAGTAGATACATTGCGTTACTCATCCTGCCTTGTTCCCCCTTAGCCTTTCATGTCCCCTTGTCATAGTTTACCTGTCTCCTCGTTCCTGTCCCTCTCCTGGTTCATGTCCTTCCCTCTTGGCTTGACCTCCCGGCTCCTGAACCCACGACGTACCTGGACATCGTCTTTCACTCGACCCATTGGATTACCACGTCTTCTGTCTTCGGTTTTGACCTTCTCCTCCAGTACCTCCTGTCATCTGCTCTCCGGTTTTGGACCCAGGCTTGTGTGACCATGTCTCTGTGCTCAACGGACTCACCACCCACCTGTCGCTGAGGCCAGCTGCAGCCCCTCACCGGACTCAGCCTCTCCTGCAGCGGTCCAGATCAGTTTAGACTTTGTTACTCTCCAGAACCCCCAGGATCATCTGAGACGGTTAGTGGTCCTTCTTATTTGACTTTTCTGCTCCCCATAATCTCCTGCACGACCACTAACCAATCTCTATCTCATAGACTTGTCCCTGATCCAGAACCAGTACCAGAACCTGAACCCAAACCAGAACCAGCACCAGAACCGGTCCAATCTGCAATATCTCTCCTAGAAAATAAATACTATTTAATTTTCTTAATTTGTGTGGTGATTTTGGTCCAAACTAAAAGGGGACATTACAGAACTACCGGGCCATTATGGACCACTCACCACCAGCAGATTGGCGCTCCGGAGTAGAAGGAGCTATTATGAAGTTGGAGTCTGGCATGGAGGACATGGTCCACATGCTCAAGAACTTAACCCTTCAGACTTCCATTCAGGACTCTGTAGTGGTTAGACCCCACTCTGAACCTGTCAGAGAGCCAAGATTGACTCCACCTGAACTCTTCACAGGGGAACCGGACCAGTGTCGTCTATTTATTACTCATTGCGAGATCCACTTTGAGCTCCAACCATCCTCATTTCTTTCAGATAAGGCTAAAGTTGCTTACATTATTTCTTTACTTTCAGGCAAAGCTAAGAAGTGGGGAACTGCTCAATGGCAGAGGGACTCTACTAACATTTACTTTCTCCAGGCTTTCACTAAGGAACTCTGCAGGGTGTTTGACCCAGTTCTCCCAGAGCAAGAGGCTGCCAGACGGTTGTTCTCCATTACGCAAGGTAACAGGAGTGTCACAGACTATATCATTGAGTTTCACTCCATAGCGTCTGGCAGCCACTGGAATGAGGAGGCCCTCACCGATGCGCTCTACAGGGGTTTGAACAATGACATTAAAGATGCTTTGGCGACAAAACATTACCCTGACTCACATTATGGCTTGGGAGGTTTTTAGGCTCCACGGACTGCCTCAGGACATTGTCTCAGATTGGGGGCCTCAGTTTGTCTCCCACTTCTGGGGAGAGTTTTGTGACCTCTTGGGCATTTCCGTTAGCCTCTCCTCTGGCTTCCACCCTGAATTTGATGGCCAGACGGAGAGGGCTAATCAGGAGGTGGAGGGCAAGCCGAGGCTCCTCTGTCAACAGGATCCAGAGAAATGGAGCTCATCACTGCCCTGGATCGAGCATGCCCTTAATTCTGTTCCCTCCTCTGCCACCGGTTTGTCTCCCTTTTATATTGTGTTTGGTTTTCAACCCCCTGCAGTCTCTGTCCAGGAACGCAAAGCCTCTGTCCCCTCAGCTCACATGGCGGCCCTCCGCTGCCAGAGAGTCTGGAGGAGGGCCAAAAAGGCTATCTTAAAATCCAGGGCGACGTACACTAGAAAGGCTGACCGCCACAGAACCCCACAACCCGACTATGCCGTGGGACAGAGTGTGGCTGGCCACTAAAAACCTCCCTCTTAAGGTCTCGTCCCGCAAACTCGTCCCCCGATTCATTGGACCCATTTCCAAGGTTATCAACCCCGTGTCTGTTCGTCTGACATTATCCAAGTCCTTACGTGTTCACCTTACTTTCCATGTTTCTTGTGTTAAACCGGTCATTTCCTCCCAGTACCACTCCCCTGTACCTGTCCCTCTCCTGGTTCATGTCCTTCCCTCTTGGCTTGACCTCCCGGCTCCTGAACCCACGACTTACCTGGACATCGTCTTTCGCTCGACCCATTGGATTACCACGTCTTCTGTCTTCGGTTCTGACCTTTGCCTGCACGACTACGCCTCCTTGTCTTCTCCTCCGGTACCTCCTGTCATCTGCTCTCCGGTTTTGGACCCAGGCTTGTGTGACCATGTCTCTGCGCTCAACGGACTCACCACCCACCTGTCGCTGCGGCCAGCTGCAGCCTCTCACCAGACTCAGCCTCTCCTGCAGCAGTCCGGATCAGTTTGGACTTCGTTACTCTCCAGAACCCCCAGGATCATCTGAGACGGTTAGTGGTCCTTTTTATTTGACTTTTCTGCTCCCCATAATCTCCTGCACGACCACTAACCGATCTCTATCTCATAGACTTGTCCCTGATCCGGAACCAGAACCTGAACCCAAACCAGAACCAGCACCAGAACCGGTCCAATCTGCAATATCTCTCCTAGAAAATAAATACTATTTAATTTTCTTCATTTGTGTGGTGATTTTGGTCCAAACTAAAAGGGGTTTGTTACAGATTCAGAGTTGAAAAAAGAACTGCTGCTTCTAAGAGCAGAATATGACGAGCAGTCCAGTTCCTGAGCTGCATCCAGTCTCTTAAGACTAAAACAATCTTTTTATGAAGAGGACGATAAAGCCGGAAAACTTTTAGCTTGGCAAATCAAACAGCTTGAAACAACGAATACATCAATAGTAACACAGGTCAAAACTTTAATAGATCCTAGGGATGTTAATAACGCTTTTAAAAATTAATATCGGGAATTTTCTGATCCCCAAGAAAATGCTGACCAAAAGGAAATAGACAAGTTTTGGAACGGGCTCCATATCCCAGTTCTGTCATATGATAGTAGGACTGATTTAAATATCGGAATAAATAAAGAGGAATTGGCACAGGCTATGATGGAATGAGCTCTGGTAAGCAAGCAGGACCTGATGGTATCCCCATCGACCGTTATAAAAAATTTAAGGATAAATTGTTGACACCTCTTCTAGGCATGTTTGTCATATAAAAAATATATCATGCCTCCCTCCATGAATCAGGCTCTAATTATTCTGCTGCCAAAGCCAGGTAAACCCCCTAATAAATGTGAAAACCTGAGACCTATCAGTATACTCAACACCGATCTCATAATCATATGCAAACAGCAAAACGGTTACAAAGAATACTGCCAGACATAATCAATAAGGATCAGAATGGGTTTATTGTAGGGAGGAAAGGATACTACAATATTAGAAGGGTCCTAAATATTATTTGGTCCAAAAAGAATGCTAATGATACAGCTCTTCTTTCACTGGATGCAGAAAAGGCTTTTGATAGAGTTGAATGGCCATATCTTTCTAACATACTGGAAAGGTTGGGTTGTGGAAGTAAATTTATAAAATTGGTTAAAATATTATACAATAATCCAACAGCAGAAATTTTGATCAAATAAAATATTTTCAAAGCCAATCAAAATTAAGAAGAGCTGTCACCAGAGATGTCCACTCTCTCCCTTATTATTCACACTAGCAATCGAGCCGGTGGTGACAGCTATCCGCCTGCATCCACGAATCCCAGGGATCACAGTAGGACACAACGAACATAAAATCTCTCCTTTCACGGATGATGTCATTTTATTTTTGACAAATCTAAAGAAGCTAGTATCACTCAACCCCCTGTGAATAGTAAACAGCCATCAGGTGCTAATGATCCATTGTTAGACTGATGGTCCTTCTTGACCATGTGATCAGCTGGTTCTGGTTGTCAGCAGCAAACTGGTTGATCCACTCTGAGACGGTGCTATTTAAGAGACTGAGCTGAATACAGCACCTCAGACTGAAGAAGTCTTTCGGATGAGAGACGAAACGTTTCTACATTTTTTGTTTTTTGAATGTCCAGAGGACCAGATTTAACTTTTTAGAAATCTAAAGAAGTTGATTCTGGCAGTAATGGAAGTGATCCATGAGTTTGAGAGAGTCTCAGACTACAAAGTAAATAATACTAAATCTTCTATTCTGTTAGTAAACATAAATGAAAGGACTAATCCCAGCAGGGAGGTTATGCAGTTTAAAGTAGTGGGAAATTTTGACTATCTCGGTATTAAGATTTTCCCAGAACTTGAACAGGTTGTTAAATCTAACTATGAACACTTAATGAAGAAATAACTGCTTCAATCAACAGGTGGACAACCCTGCCTATATCCTTACTGCGAAGAGTTAATGTCTTGAAAATGAGTATACTACCAAAATTATTGAATTCAAAAAGCGTTCAATACAAAAAAATCACCAGCATACCAAAAGTATTGTACCTTTTTCAAAGTATTCCCCTTCCACCACCTCCTGAACTATTTATGTGGCTCAAAAAAAATATCTGAGCTTTATGTGGAACAATGGAAGGCCTAGGCTACGACTCTCCCTACTTTGACTACCATTCTGTAGGGGGGGGTAAAGTGCCCTAATTTTAAATTATATTACTGGGCCACACAATTAAGGACTATCATGTTCTATTTTTCAGACAAAGACAATCCACACTGGGTAGAAATGGAGTCCCACAACTTAAAATTAGCTCTTCCTCTATTTATATACTCTGACACAACAAATAAATTACAGAAACAAATCATAAATCTAATTATCCTGATGCATGCTCAATAATCCAGGTAGAAAAATCTAAAAAGTTAAATCTGGTCCTCTGGACACTCAAAAACAAAACAACAACAAAAAATGTAGAAACGTTTCATCTTTCATCCGAAAGACTTCTTCAGTCTAAGGCACCTCAGACTGAGCTGAATACAGCAAACAAATTGAGGTTACCGATAGGTCATTTGCTGACACGCCTACTGGATTGATTGACAGGTCATGCAGCAGAACCGACTTGTGTAAAAAAGAAAAAAAAATCTAGAGCTGCAGCCGGTCCTGCGGTGGAGGCAGGGCAGCAAAACAACAACAAAAAAAATGTAGATACGTTTCGTCTTTCATCCGAAAGACTTCCTCAGTCTGAGGTGCTGTACTATTTAAGAGGCTGAGATGAATACAGCTCCTCAGACTGAGTAAGTCTTTCAGATGAGAGACGAAACGTATCTACATTTTTTGTTGTTTTGCTTTGTTTTTGTTTTTTTGAATGTCCAGAGGACCAGATTTAACTTTTTTAGATTCAAAGGTGATTTTCAGTTGTTTGGTTGGCAGAAAACACTCAAAAGCCCACAGAAATGTTTGAAATTAGTTGTCTGGAAGGTATGGAGTTTAGAAAATGGTAAATGGACTGTACTTACAGCGCCTTTCTATTTTGTCAGCAGTGATGTAATATATGCGATACGGGGGTATACGGAGTATACCCACTAGAAAAGATTAAGAATTTCAGTATACCCACTTAAAAGTGCCCAGTGATACATGCCATATAATTAGGCACGTGTCATTGATATTAGGGATGGGGCCGATCCGATCCAGTATCAGCCTCCGATACCAGCATAATTTACGTATCGGATTTTCCAATCCAACCTGCCGATATTTCCGATCCATGATGCAAGTTGGTGTCAAACTATGGAATGGATTTCCAGAACGGAGGCGTGTCTCATGAACCCAGAGTAATAAGACCCGCCCCACATTCAGGAAATCCAGTTCATAGTTTGCAGCCAGCTACAACGTGAGGACTGAGTTAGCAGCACTGTGGCTAACAGCTAACAAACTTTTCATCTAAACATGTCCGCTGTGTGAAAGTATTTTACACTAAACACCACAAAGCAAGACAGCAACGTGCAATATCTGCAGAGCCATAGCGCCACATTAAACCGCGGTAAAGTTAGTTTTACGTTGGACATTTGAGCTCCGTGGCTTCAGCAGTCTGTTATTTTCGTTCATTCCGGAGAAGGCAGTCTGATCTCGGTCAGCCACCCTCAGTTTGACCCGCTCAGTCTGTCCGTGTCGGAGGAGGGGCAAACTGAGCGCGGTTGACCGAGATCAGGCTGCTTGCTGCGGATTGAACAAGAAGAAGACATCGCTGAAGCCTCGGAGCTTGAATGTTTACAGAGAAGTTACTAAACTTCACCGTAATTAATGACCATCTACTATCAGTTGTAGAAAATGAAGGATTTCACAGCTTGATTCTTGCAGCCAAGATATAGTTTACCCTCCAGGAGATATCAGTACAACAGTAGACAATCATAAAAAATATATGATTTGAAAATTACAAGATAATTATATATATATTTACAGGTCCTTCTCAAAAAATTAGTATATTGTGATAAAGGTCATTATTTTCCATAATGTAATGATAAATGATGATGTAAATAAATGATGATTGCACACGGACTGTTTGAACCACTCCCCTCAGGCAGGAGGCTTCAGTCCATTCGGACCAGAACCTCCCGCCATAAGAACAGTTTCTTCTTCTTCCCCTCTGCTGTTGGACTCCTGAACACTCATAATGCTACCTCATAATTTCTGCTTTGGTCACATTACATCTGTATAATAATTGAATACTCCATCTGTACTGTTCTCTAAGCTTTTTTATTGTTTTCTATTGTATGGGTGTACACATGTTTATGTCCATCCATCCATCCATTTTCTTCCGCTTATCCAGGGTCGGGTCGCGGGGGTAGCAGCCTAAGTAGGGAGGCCCAGACTTCCCTCTCCCCAGCCTCTTGGGCCAGCTCTTCCGGGGGAATCCCGAGGCGTTCCCAGGCCAGCCGAGAAACGTAGTCCATCCAGCGTGTCCTGGGTCTTCCTCTGGGCCTCCTTCCGGTGGGACGTGTCCGGAACACCTCACCAGGGAGGCGTCCAGAAGGCATCCTAAACAGATGCCCAAGCCACCTCAACTGGCTCCTCTCGACGTGGAGAAGCAGCGGCTCTACTCCGAGTCCCTCCCGGATGATCGAGCTTCTCACCCTGTCTCTAAGGGAGAGCCCAGACACCCTGCGGAGAAAACTCATTTCGGCCGCTTGTATCCGAGATCTCATTCTTTCGGTCACAACCCAAAGCTCGTGACCATAGATGAGGGTGGGAACGTAGATCGATCGTTAAATTGAGAGCTTCGCCTTTTGACTCAACTCTCTCTTCACCACGACAGACCTGTACAGCGCCCGCTTCACTGCAGACGCTGCACCTATCCGCCTATCGATCTCACGCTCCATTTTTCCCTCATTCGTGAACAAGACCCCAAGATACTTGAACTCCTCCACTTGGGGTAGGACCTCCTCCCTGACCCGGAGAGGGCACTCTACCCTTTTCCGGCTCAAGACCATGGCCTCGGATTTGGAGGAACTGATCTTCATCCCGGCCGCATCGCATTCGGCTGCGAACCGCTCCAGCGAAAGCTGTAGATCACGATCTGATGAAGCCAATAAGACCACATCATCTGCAAAAAGCAGAGACGCAATCCTAAGGCCACCAAAACGGATCCCCTCAACACCTTGGCTGCGCCTAGAAATTCTGTCCATAAAAGTTATGAACAGAATCGGTGACAAAGGGCAACCTTGGCGGAGTCCAACTCTCACCGGGAACAAGCCCGACTTACTGCCGGCGATGCGGACCAGGCTCTGACACCGGTCATACAGGGACCTAACAGCCCGTATCAAAGGGCCTGGTACCCCATACTCCCAGAGTACCCCCCACAGGGCCCCCCGAGGGACGCGGTCGAACGCCTTCTCCAAGTCCACAAAGCACATGTAGACTGGTTGGGCAAACTCCCACGCACCCTCCAGGACCCTGCTGAGAGTGTAGAGCTGGTCCAGTGTTCCACGGCCAGGACGAAAACCGCACTGTTCCTCCTGAATCCGAGGTTCGACTATCCGACGGACCCTCCTCTCCAGAACCCCCGAATAGACCTTACCAGGGAGGCTTAAGAGCGTGATTCCCCTGTAGTTGGAACACACTCTACGGTCCCCCTTTTTGAATGGGGGACCACCACCCCGATCTGCCAATCCAGGGGAACTTCCCCCGATGTCCACGCAATATTGCAGAGTCGCGTAAGCCAACACAACCCTACAACATCCAGAGCCTTAAGGAACTCTGGGCGGATCTCATCCACCCCTGGGGCCCTGCCACCGAGGAGCTTTTTAACCACCTCGGTGACCTCAGCACCAGAGATTGGAGGGCCCGACCCAGAGTACCCAGGCTCCGCTTCCTCAGTGGAAGACGCGCCGATGGGATTGAGGAGGTCTTCAAAATATTCCGCCCACCGACCCACAACATCCCGAGTTGAGGTCAGCAGCACACCACTCCCACTATAAACAGTGTTGGTGGCGTACCGCTTTCCCCCCCTGAGACGCCGGATGGTGGACCAGAATCGTCTCGAAGCCGTGCGGAAGTTGTTCTCCATGGCCTCTCCGAACTCCTCCCATGCCCGAGTTTTTGCCTCAGCAACCACCCGAGCCACATGTCGCTTGGACTGCCGGTACCCATCAGCTGCTTCCGGGGTCCCACAGGCCAAAAAGGCCCGATAGGACTCCTTCTTCAGCCTGACAGCATCCCTCACCGACGGTGTCCACCATCGGGTTCGAGGGTTGCCGCCGCGACAGGCACCGACAACCTTGCGGCCGCAGCTCTGGTAAGCCGCCTCGACAATAGAGGCACGAAACATGGTCCAATCAGACTCAATGTCCCCCACCTCCCTTGGAACATGTTCAAAGTTCTCCCGGAGGTGGGAGTTGAAACTCCGTCTCACAGGAGACTCTGCCAGACGTTCCCAGCAAACCCTCACAATACGTTTGGGCCTGCCAGGTCTGACCGGCATCCTCCCCCACCATCGGAGACAACTCACCACTAGGTAGTGATCAGTTGACAGCTCCGCCCCTCTCTTCACCCGAGTGTCCAAGACATGTGGCCGCAGATGAGATGAGACGATGACAAAGTCGATCATCGAACTGCGGCCTAGGGTGTCCTAGTGCCAAGAGCACATATGGACACCCTTATGCTTGAACAAGGTGTTTGTTATTGACAATCCATGACGAGCACAGAAGTCCAACAGCAGAACACCACTCTGGTTCAGATCAGGGGGGGCGTTCCTCCCAACTACACCCCTCCAGGTCTCACTGTCATTGCCCACATGAGCATTGAAGTCCCCCAGCAGAACAAGGGAGTCCCCAGAAGGTGCACTTTCCAGTACCCCCTCTAAGGACTCCAGAAAGGGTGGATAATCTGAACTGCCGTTTGGTGCATAAGCACAAACGACAGTCAGAACCCGTCCCCCCACACGTAGGCGGAGGGAGGCCACCCTCTCATTCACCGGGGTGAACCCCAATACACAGGCACCAAGTTGGGGGGCAATAAGTACACCCACGCCTGCTCGGCACCTGTCACCAGGGGCGACTCCAGAGTGGAAGAGTGTCCAGCCCCTCTCAAGGAAACTGGTTCCAGAGCCCGAGCCATGCGTAGAGGTGAGTCCGACTATTTCTAGCCGGAACCTCTCAGCCTCACACATCAGCTCAGGCTCCTTCCCCACCAGTGAGGTGACATTCCACGTCCCAATAGCCAGCTTCTGTAGCCGAGGATCAGACCGCCAGGGTCCCCGCCCTCGGCCACCACCCATCCCACATTGCACCCGACCCCTTTGGCCCCTCCCACAGGTGGTGAGCCCATGGGAAGGGGGACCCATGTCTCTTCTTCGGGCTGTGCCCGGCCGAGCTCCATGGGTAAAAGCCCGACCACCAGGCGCTCGCCCACATGCCCCACCTCCAGGCCTGGCTCCAGAGTGGGGCCCCGGTGACCCACGTCCAGGCAAGGGAACACTAGGTCCATTTGTGTTTCTCATCATAGGGGTGTTTGGGCTACACTTTGTCTGGTCCCTCACCTAGGACCTGTCTGCCATGTTTATGTTATGTTTTTAATTTTACTTTATTTGTGGGTGTACACAGGTCTTATGTCTTATGGAATGTTCTAATTTTTACTTCATTTTTACTTTATTTTTACTTTATTTTACTTTATTACTATTCGCACCTTATGTCGAAGCAAATTCCTAGTTTGTGAACCTCGTTCATTGACATGGCAATAATAAACTGATTCTGATTCTGATTCTGATAAAAATGAAACTTTCATATATTTCAGATTCATTACACACCAACTGAAATATTTCAGGTCTTTAATTGTTTTAATAGTGATGATTATGGCATACAGCTCATGAAAACCCATAATGCCTGTCCCAAAAAATTAGCATATTTCATCCCACCAATGAAAGACAAGTGTTTTTAATACAAAAAACGCCAACCTTCAAATAATCATGTTCAGTTATGCACTCAATACTTGGTCGGGAATCCTTTTGCATGAATGACTGCTTCAATGCGGCGTGGCATGGAGGCAATCAGCCTGTGGCACTGCTGAGGTGTTATGGAGGCCCAGGATGCTTCGATAGCGGCCTTAAGCTCATCCAGAGTGTTGGGTCTTGCGTCTCTCAACTTTCTCTTCACAATATCCCACAGGTTCTCTATGGGGTTCAGGTCAGGAGTGTTGGCAGGCCAATTGAGCACAGTAATACCATGGTCAGTAAACCATTTACCAGTGGTTTTGGCACTGTGAGCAGGTGCCAGGTCGTGCTGAAAAATGAAATCTTCATCTCCATAAAGCTTTTCAGCAGATGGAAGCATGAAGTGCTCCAAAATCTCCTGATAGCTAGCTGCATTGACCCTGCCCTTGATAAAACACAGTGGACCAACACCAGCAGCTGACATGGTGTAAGGATGGTACTTTTCTGTGGCCCGGTTTGTGTCTGTTTCCCTCATGCTCCCTCATTAGTTTCCATTGTTACCACCCGTGTCTCATCCCAGCTGTCTGTAATTATGTCTCGTCTTGTCTATGCTTATAAGCCGCCTGTTCTGTCTTGTTCTTTGTCGGGTCGTCTTCGTTGGGTACTCTTCCTTGGGTCTCCTGAGTCTTTCCCTGAGTCTTCCTGGTCCCTCAAGTTCCCCGTGTCTCTCGTGTCTCCTGAGTTCCCCGTGCCTCCTTCCTAGTTCATGTAAGTTTTGCTGCCCCGTCAGCTTTTTTTTTTGTACTTTCGTTTTATCATTAAAATCCTATTTTTGTATTTCTGCCGAGTTGAGTCCCTGTTCTGCACTCTGGGTTCGCTCCTGACACAAATCCTAACAGTACGACCCGACCAGAACAGAACCCAGCGGGCAGGGTTCTCACTCGGTAGCACTCACCTTTTTTCTTTTTTCCCTCCTCGTGCCGAGATGGACGAGCTCCTCTCCGTCTCTGTCCTTCCGCCGTCCCACCGCCGCCGTAGTGGCAGAAGACGGTTCCGGAGGCAGTCTGCGGCGACCGGCCCGGTCTCGTCGGCCGAGCAGAACTTCAGAGCTGTTTCCGGTGTTTTCGTGGGAGCGGGGTTCGCTGCCTCACCTTCCAAGTTTCCGGTGGGGGCGAGATCCAGCGTCCCGCGGGAGCTCCGGTCCACTCCTGTTCGGTTCGGTGAGTCCAGTCCGGTTGACGTTACAGGGGTGGGTTCCGTCGCCTCACCTTCCAGGTTCCTGGTGGGGGCGGAATCCGGCCTCTCACCGCCACTCCACGCCACGGCTGTTCAACCCAGCCTGGCCGTACCTCCGGAGAGTATTCATTGTGACTCCGTGCGGACGTGTCCCGCCGCCTCACCTTCCAGGTTTCCGGTGGGGGCGGCACCCGTCACCACACCCACTCATTTAGGCATTCCCCTTTTTCATTCTTTTTCCCCTGAAGATATTTTTCATATTAATCAGACCATTCTCGAACTATTTAATTCTGCTAATGAAACCCGTCCTCCTTTGATTTAGTTTTGACCCAGATGGAGGATTTTTTACTTTCTATCCCAGGCCTTTCTTTGCTCCCCGAATATGATTTTTTTATTAACCGAATTAGAGACTCTAAAGACTCCAGTTACAGCCATTCCTGAGGTGGACTCCATGCTGCACGCAGCCATCCCTGAGGTGGACTCCACACTGCACGCAGCCCCTGAGGTGGGTCCTCATCTCTCCTATTCCGAGGGGGTCCCGGCAGACGCTCCTCATCTCTCCTATTCCGAGGGGGTCCCGGCAGACGCTCCTCAGCTCTCCTATACCGAGGGGGTCCCGGCAGACGCTCCTCAACTCTCCACATCTCCAGAGGGGTCGGCGCTCTCCAAATCTCCAGAGGGGTCGGCGCTCTCCAAATCTCCAGAGGGGTCTGCGCTCTCCACGTCTCCAGAGGGGTCGGCGCTCTCCAAGTCTCCAGAGGGGTCGGCGCTCTCCAAATCTCCAGAGGGGTCGGCGCTCTCCAAGTCTCCAGAGGGGTCGGCGCTCTCCAAGTCTCCAGAGGGGTCGGCGC
>NC_056509.1:2680271-2680923 GCF_014905685.2 Nematolebias whitei
CCCCAGGCCTCTCCGACAGCAGCAGCATCGCCCCAGGCCTCTCCGTCGTCAGCAGCAGCATCTCCCCAGGCCTCTCCGTCGTCAGCAGCAGCATCTCCCCAGGCCTCTCCATCGTCAGCAGCAGCATCTCCCCAGGCCTCTCCGTCGTCAGCAGCAGCATCTCCCCAGGCCTCTCCGTCGACAGCAGCAGCAACTCCCCTGGCCTCTCCGTTGACAGCAGCTGCAGCCTTCAAGGTTCCCTCGTCTCCTGCTGCAGCCTTAAAGGTTCCCTCGTCCCCTGCTGCAGCCTCCAAGGTTCCCTCGTCTCCTGCTGCAGCCTTCAAGGTTCCCTCGTCTCCTGCTGCATCCTCCAAGGTTCCCTCATCTCCTGCTGCATCCTCCAAGGTTCCCTCGTCTCCTGCTGCATCCTCCAAGGTTCCCTCGTCTCCTGCTGCATCCTCCAAGGTTCCCTCGTCTCCTGCTGCAGCTCTCCAGGCTCCCACGCCGTCTGCTGCAGCCCTCCAGGCTCCCACACAGTCTGCTGCAGCCCTCCAGGCTCCCACGCCGTCTGCTGCAGCTCTCTAGGCTCCCACGCCGTCTGCTGCAGCTCTCCAGGCTCCCACGCTGCCCGCTGCAGCTCTCCAGGCTTCCACGCCGCCCGCTGCAGCTCTCC
>NC_056509.1:2680933-2681360 GCF_014905685.2 Nematolebias whitei
CTCTCCAGGCTTCCACGCCGCCCGCTGCAGCTCTCCAGGCTTCCACGTCGCCTGCTGCAGCTCTCCAGGCTTCCACGCCGCCCGCTGCAGCTCCCCAGGCTTCCTCGTCGCATGCTGCATCTCCCCAGGTCTCCTTAACCCAAGCCGTGTTCGCTTTGGCTCTGTGTTTTAGACGGCCTCCCGGCCGCCCCCCTGACCTGGCCCGGTTTGATGGACAGCCTCCCGGCCGCCCGCCGGAACAATGACTCTTTGGGACGATCCCTTGACCGTCCAAATCCCTTGTGATCCCTCGTGTTTTTTCTCTGGTTCCTCGTGTCCTTTCTCTGGTTCCCCGTGTCCCTTTTCTGGTTCCCTGTGTCCCTTATCTGGTTCCTCTTGTCCCTTTTCTGGTTCCTCGTGTCCCTTTTCTGGTTCCTCGTGTCCCTTT
>NC_056509.1:2681370-2681719 GCF_014905685.2 Nematolebias whitei
CCTTTTCTGGTTCCTCGTGTCCCTTTTCTGGTTCCTCGTGTCCCTTTCTCTGTGGTTCCCTCATGTCCCTTTCTCTGTGGTTCCCTCGTGTCCCTTTCTCTGTGGTTCCCTCGTGTCCCTTTCTCTGTGGTTCCTCGTGTCCCTTTCTCTGTGGTTCCTCGTGTCCTTTCTCTGGTTCCTCGTGTCCCTTTCTCTGGTTCCTCGTGTCCTTTCTCTGGTTCCTCGTGTCCTTTCTCTGGTTCCTCATGTCCTTTCTCTGGTTCCTCGTGTCCTTTCTCTCTGGTCCCTCGTGTCCCTTTCTCTGGTCCCTCGTGTCCCTTTCTCTGTGGTCCCTCGTGTCCCTTTCTCT
>NC_056509.1:2681729-2683176 GCF_014905685.2 Nematolebias whitei
TTCTCTGTGGTCCCTCGTGTCCCTTTCTCTCTGGTCCCTCGTGTCCCGTCTCTGGTCCTCGTGTTTTCCTCGGGCCCTCCACCCTTGCAGTGCCGCCCTCCACCCGCCCTAGTCCTTCGGGAGGGGGGGTTTTTGGGGACGCCTGGAGGCGTCCTTGGGGGGGGTGGGGGTACTGTAAAGATGGTACTTTTCTGTGGCCCGGTTTGTGTCTGTTTCCCTCGTGCTCCCTCATTAGTTTCCATTGTTACCACCCGTGTCTCGTCCCAGCTGTCTGTAATTATGTCTCGTCTTGTCTATGCTTATAAGCCGCCTGTTCTGTCTTGTTCTTCATCGGGTCGTCTTCGTTGGGTACTCTTCCTTGGGTCTCCTGAGTCTTTCCCTGAGTCTTCCTGGTCCCTCGAGTTCCCCGTGTCTCTCGTGTCTCCTTAGTTCCCCGTGCCTCCTTCCTAGTTCACGTAAGTTTTTCTGCCCCGTCAGCTTGTTTATTTTGTACTTTCTTTTTATCATTAAAATCCTATTTTTGTATTTCTGCCGAGTTGAGTCCCTGTTCTGCACTCTGGGTTCGCTCCTGACACAAATCCTAACAGACCATCACTGACTGTGGGTGATTCACAGTGGACTTCTGGCATTTTGGCATTTCTTTCTCCCCAGTCTTCCTCCAGACTCTGGCACCTTGATTTCCGAATGACATGCAAAATTTGCTTTCATCCGAAAAAAGTACTTTGGACCACTGAGCAGCAGTCCCAGGCGAGATGCTTCTGACGCAGTCTCTTGTTCAAGAGTGGCTTGACCTGGGGAATGCGGCACCTGTAGCCCATTTCCTGCACACGCCTGTGCACGGTGGCTCTGGATGTTTCTACTCCAGACTCAGTCCACTGCTTCCGCAGGTCCCCCAAGTTCTGGAATCGGCCCTTCTCCACAATCCTCCTCAGGGTCCGGTCACCTCTTCTCGTTGTGCAGCGTTTTCTGCCACACTTTTCCCTTCCCACAGACTTCCCACTGAGGTGCCTCGATACAGCACTCTGGGAACAGCTTATTTGTTCAGCAATTTCTTTCTGTGTCTTACCCTCTTGCTTGAGGGTGTCAATGATGGTCTTATGGACGGCAGTCAGGTCGGCAGTCTTACCCATGATTGTGGTTTTGAGTAATGAACAAGGCTGGGAGTTTTTAAAAGCCTCAGGAATCTTTTGCAGGTGTTTAGAGTTACGTCGTTGATTCAGATGGTTAGGTTAATAGCTTGTTTAGAGAACCTTTTCATGATATGCTAATTTTTTGGGACAGGCATTTTGGGTTTTCATGAGCTGTATGCCATAATCATCAGTATTAAAACAATTAAAGACCTGAAATATTTCAGTTGGTGTGCAATGAATCTGAAATATATGAAAGTTTCATTTTTATCATTACATTATGGAAAATAATGACCTTTATCACAATATGCTAATTTTTT
>NC_056509.1:2683576-2687531 GCF_014905685.2 Nematolebias whitei
CTCAAGTTGCCTTTTTGGACATGCATGCATATATTTGTACAAATTGTACTTGAGAGGAGATTATTACAGCCTCATATAAAATCAATGATGATCATGATATCAGAACTGGATAGGTATCGGACGATATTTAGTTTTAGATATCGGGATCGGATCGGAAGTAAAAAAAAAGTGGATCGGTGCTTCCCTATTAAACGGCAGTTAAACGCTTCTGTAACAATCTATCTGTATGCAGCACTTGTTTATTACATTCGCTTATCCAGCAAATTATTGTATAATTCTGTACTTACTACTTAATACTTGAACACATTTTGTTTTGTTACTGTTTTTTAAATTATATAACATTTTTTATACAAAGACAACTGTTTTACAAAGTTTGTTATACATTTATTTAAGCATCAGAGAAATGTGGAAATGTTCAATATGCTTAAAAATCAAAATAAATTGACACTTACATTGTACTAACCAGCGTACTTTGGTTTGTAGCATAATATACCCACTATGAAAATGTACGCTACACCACCGCTTATCAAGATACTCAAAGCTCTTTACACTCAATCTGTGCTGTCATTTCTCACTTGTAAATGAGTCTTCAAGGCTCAGTGTGATTTATCTGTTTAAATAAAGGCTGAATGAATAAATTAAAATGTACCCATTCATACAGCACTCTACTAGACCTGTACAAAGATAATTGAACAAATCATTCTAAAGAGACTAATCCGTGTTTTAGATCGCATTCATATGTCAATGGGACACAGAAACATTTAGGGTCTCCATGTCTTGCCTGGGAGCAATTCACCATATATATACTGCATACATATTGGCGGAATTGAACCCCCATCTCTGTTGTTGGAGGACGACTGCTCTAACCACTCAGCCACAGCTACCCCAAGGCCACAAGGAAGCAATACTTCCTGTCTAACTAGATCAGTCAGATTTCTGTTGTTCTAGCAGAAGCTGCATTTTTTACAGTGAGAGTGCGTCAGGTCCCTGCAGCTGAGTGAATATACCGGCTGACACGGGGAATGGGGGCTTTCTGTGTGATACAGACTACTACAGATACAGATACAGATACAGATACTACTTTCCCCTCATCGAGCTGTATTTATATACATTCTATCCCATCATGCACCTCTCTTTTGCACAGCAGCAGTGTTGCACATATGACTGAGACTGGAAAAATCAAAACGTGAAGTCACATGTCCTGAAATCTGGGACTCAGACTGCCTCTTTTATTGTGACAACATGCAAGTGGAACATTGTGTCCAGTTTGTAAGTTCAGATCATATCCATGTCATTTCTATTCTTTAACCAGGACTTTTAATGACTGGATCTTTCATATCCACAATTTACCAATTTATTAATCCACCTAATAGTTCTTGAATGGATGCACACTTCCCCCACCTTTTAAACCAGAGTTTAGACAAACGTATTATGCTGAGAAATTATAGTGTTGTCATTCTGGCATAGGCGTTACAACAATTATATATGAAGGGGACGTGTCCCCCCCTCACATTTAACCCCCCCCCCCCCACCCACACACACACACACACACACACTTACCATGAAATATTAGTTCACCCAGCGCTGTTTCTATTTCTACGTGAACAAATCCATTCCACTTGATTAATAGGCAAATACTCAAACCACTAAAAGTCCACTACGGGTTTTCCTGGGTACCTACAACAACTCACCGCACAGCATGCAGTGTTTCCCTGAGATCACTTGAAGGGGTGGAGGGAGGAGGGGGAGACACCACTGTGTTGTTCGTTAGTTTAGTGCTTCGTTAGTGTCAGCCATTGTTGACCAAGGTGGAGTGGGAGGGTTAGGATGCGTGAGAAAAGTGGAGCGTGCTCTATTCACAAAAGGAGAGCTGTTGGTCAGGCTACTTCTTGTGCCATGCTCTCTAAAATAGATACTGAATCAAAGGTTTACTAATGTGGGTGAACGTAGATGTTTAACGACCCATTAAAATACACAAGAATGCAGAAAATGGCATCTACTTTATTCAAAAATGCAAACCAATGCATTCAGGTGTCAGTGGGCATTCAGTGATCACTTCCTTAAAGGCTTGGTCAAAATCTGTCCTGCGTTTTATGAGATATTTTGCTAACAAACAAACAGCGGTGTCTAACAATAATGTTACAGTGTAAAGCAATGATCCCATGCAAAAGAGCCTTCAGGGAGGGGGACAGGGAATTATTGAAGAGCACACAAAAGCAACTAATAGTCAAGATAAGAAACAGCAAGGAGGTGTACAATAAGAAGCTGGAGAGCAAGCTCCAACAGAACAATATCAGAGAGGTGTGGTCAGGGATGAACTAGATCACAGGCTTCAAGCAGAAGGAGGATCAGAAGGATGGAAGCCTGGACAGAACCAATGAACTGAACACGTTCTTCAATAGGTTCAGTTCAGGAACAAGCTCAGCATCCTCCTCTCTTGCCCACAGACAAACATACATACCGCCTCCATTGACCCAAGGCTGTCCTGTCACACCTGAAATATTGTATCTACCACCTCAGTCATGGACCCTTCTTCTTCTACATATTGATCTTCAACCAACTCAGAAGATGATGATACCTCCTTTGCCTCCCCCCTCTGTGTCTCCAGAAGTCAGGTGAGGAAGCAGCTGGAGAGACTGAACCGGAATAAGGCTGCAGGTCCAGATGGTGTCAGTCCCAGAGCCCTGAAGGTCTGTGCAGAGCAGCTCTGTGGGGTTCTGCAGCACCTCTTCAACCTTAGCCTGACCCAGGAGAAGGTTCCAGTGTTGTGGAAAACATCCTGTCTTGTTCCAGTGCCAAAGAAAACTCACCCATCAGTCCTCAGTGACTATAGACCTGTTGCCCTGACATCCCACATCATGAAGGTCCTAGAGAGACTTCTGCTGACCCACCTGACTAGACAAACAAGCACATATCAGGACCCACAGCAGTTTGCTTATCAGCGTGGACTTGGAGTTGAAGATGCCTTCAGCAAACTCACTGTCATCTAGAAAAGGCAGACAGCACTGTGAGAGTCATGTTCTCTGATTTCTCCAGTGCATTTAACACAATCCATCCTGATTTGCTTTGTCAGAAACTCCAGAAGACTCAGGTGGAGGCCTCAACAATCGCCTGGATCAAAGACTAGCTGACAAACAGACCACAGTTTGTGAGACTGAAGGGTTGTGTGTCTGACCAGGTGGTCAGTAACTCAGGAGCACCACAGGGGCCTGTACTCTCACCATTCCTTTTCACTCTGTACACCTCAGATTTCCAGTACAAAACAGATTCCTGTAATCTGCAGAAATATTCAGATGACTCTGCAGTGGTCGGGTGTATCAGAGATGGACAAGAAGCTGAGTACAGGGAACTGGTGGACCGCTTTGTGGCATGGTGTGGAATCAATCATCTCATCTTGAATGTAAACAAAACAAAGGAGATGATTGTAGAGTTCAGGAGAATCAGGAACAGGTTCAACTCTATTTCCATCATGGGAGAAGAAGTGGAGGTGGTGGAGAAGTATAAATACCTTGGGGTTCACCTGGACAACAGACTGGACTGGAGCTGCAACAGTGAAGCGTCTACAAGAAGGGACAGAGCAGACTGTACTTCTTGAGGAAGCTGAAGTCCTTCAGTGTTTGCAGCAAGATGCTGCATATCTTCTATAAGTCTGTTGTAGAGAGCGCTGTCTCTTCTGCCATCATCTGCTGGGGGAGCAGCACCAGAGCAAGTGACTTAAAACAGATCAACAAGCTCATAAAGAAGGCTGGCTCAGTTCTGGGGACTCCTCTAGAACCTTTGGAGGTGACTGTACAAAGAAGGATTCTTCATCAAATGAAGAACATTATAGACAACCCTCAGCATCCTCTTCATCAGACTGTCATACAACAACAGACTGTCATACAACATCAGACTGTCATACATCAGACTGTCATACAACAACAGACTGTCATACAACAACAGAGTGTCATACAAC
>NC_056509.1:2687541-2715600 GCF_014905685.2 Nematolebias whitei
CATACAACAACAGACTGTCATACAACATCAGACTGTCATACAACAACAGAGTGTCTTCAGTCAGAGGCTTCTTCAGATCTGTTGTAGGACAGAAGCTACAAGAGATCCTTTCTGTCCACAGCATCAGCGTCTATAACAACTCTTTAATGAAACCAGGATGATGAGTTACAACATCATTTAATTTACCTCTGGGATTAATAAAGTAGTTTTGAATTGAATTGAAATTAATTGAAATAATAGCCCTTGGAATATGTCTTGGGGATGACCTTCAGCTACAGCTGCACCAAGTGTTAGCTCTATGTCAAAAATGTTGACTGTTACTTAAGGTCAGTTAGCTGTCGTGGCCATCTTGGATCGGATTAACTGCAAAAGTTAATCAGTTGTAGATGTTCACCTAGTAATTACTTCTTAAAATATTATTAAAATACATTCACTGGTTGATGCGATATTCTGCTAACAGACAGCTGACTCCAAATCATTCATGGCAAAATTTTCTACTAAAGTCTTTTCCAATTTTTTAGCACTCAGAACGTGTGTTGTGCAGTAGTGGGATGTAACTAAGTACAAATACTTTGTTACTGTACTTAAGTACATTTTTCATGTATCTGTACTTTACTTAAGTAGAGTTAAATGTGGGTACTTTATACTTTTACTCCACTACATTTTACATTAAGTATCTGTACTTTCTACTACACTACATTTCTATAACGCGTTGCGTTACAAGTTACATTCATTTTGCGGCTTTTTGATTTGTTTGTTACTTTGAAAGTAACCAATGGTGAGAGGAGAGTTGGTCTACTGAATCACTGCAAAGTGGGCAGGTAACGTTAGGCCCGCCTCCAAGAAGAGCTGGACCAGTGACATATATTCTAGTATATATGTCACTGAGCTGGGTGCACCCGCAGCACCGCTAACACACCCAGAATGGATTCCAGCGCAAGAGAGTCAGCCAGAAGATACTCACCACCCATGGCCTTATAGAAAGACTGCTCAGTACAACAGGACAGATTCTCTCTCCCAGAAGAGCCAGATTGAACTAAAAAATATTTGAAAACAACTTCTTCTGAACTTGAACAAGAAATTCTTGCTGCAATATTAAAATGTGTCGGTTCATGATGTTAGGAGACAAGACATGTCTCCAAATGACTCGACACTCGGGTCCAAGTTTTAAAAATGGTGTCAGGAAGTTAAAATATTGTTCATTATTGACCCATTACAAGGTTGAATAGACATATTTTAACTAGAGTTGATGACAAACTGGAGTTGAACTGATCAGAGTCTGTTCCTTTGTTAGTTGTGTCTAATGCTCCTTTTCAAATTCAAACTTCAAATTCAAAAATACTTTATTAATCCCAAAGGGAAATTATTTGTTGTTGTAACTCATTATCCTCATTTCATTAAGAGATGTTACAGACACTGATGCTGTAGGCAGGAAGGATCTCTTGTAAAGGTACATCCCACAGTGGATCCTAAGAAACTGGCTGCAGATGCCGTCCGATCCGTCCACCCAGACTTGACTGGCCTCTCGGTTCCTCCAGGCTGTAGGACCACCCAAATGCCAGGCAGAACTCCTCCCAGAGTGATGGCCACTCCTCCCAGAAGTCTGCCGAGCTCCTCATAGCTGTGGACAGACAACTGTAGGTGCCGAGGGACGATCCTGTCCTTCCGCTGTCATGAGTCGTGTTTCCTGCTAGTTCCAGGATCTCAGTGGTCAGACACTCGAGCACAGCTGGCAGGTAGATGAGAATGCGTCCACAGAACATCCTTTTCAACTCATTTGGGATTTGAGGCTGTAGATGAGATATTATTTGAGCTTTTGAGATGTTAATCAGCTGCTGTTGGTTGTAGAAAACTGCCTTGTTGCCATGGTTACGCATCATAACAAATGTCCAACACTAAAAGAGTTTCAGTAAAAATCCTTCCAGCTGCACAGCATCTGATACCAGAGGAAACAACCATCCAAAAAATGTGATTTACATCCAGAAAAAGAGGAATTAAAGTTTCCAAAAGCAAACAGACAACTTTTACTTAAATGTGTTTACTGAAGTTAAAATGACACATTGGTTTTGATTTGTGTTAAATAAAAAGTTTCAAAGGTATAATCATTCCTCTTTCTTATTTAGATTAATGACATTTAACTCTGCAGGTCATCCCTGAAATTCTGCTGCACAGAATCACAAGTCCAGGTGTGAACTGTGTCACAGAGTAAACACAATAAAAACATGTATTATCTGCAGCATCGTTCATTAAAATGGAACAACACTTTTAATGTATTACAGAAAATATACACACGGTAGGTATACTTAATGATATGTAGACCATTGCATTATGTAATACATTCAGGAAGTACTTTTACTTTTAATACTTTAAGTATTTTAAAAGCAATTACTTATTTACTTTTACTTAAGTAAAAATGTTAATATGGTTCTTCTACTTTTACTAGAGTACATTTTTGTCAGTTTATTTGTACTTTTACTTAAATACATTGTTTGAGTACTTTCTCCACCACTGGTGTTGTGAACCACTCTCAGTACTACTAACATACCACATTTTAGGTACAATTCTGTAAAGTTGACTAAATTATAGCCATCTTTGTGTTTTTAAGGTCACTTGGCTGTGGCAGCCATTTTGAATTGTGTTGACTGCAACAGCTAATCAATAGATTAGATGAACATCCATCCATGACCGCACGTTTCATGAAAGGTTTTGTTCGGTGGTTGATGAATATTTTGCTAACAGCCAAACAATATAGACACAAGCAAAAATTTCAGTGTTGGGTGATAATAAGTGTAATAAGTATTTCATTTTATCAAGAGTTTCCTATATAAAAATACAAAAGTAGCTGTTTCTTGAAAAACTCAGAGTATAGCAAGCAATACAGTTCCACAAAAAAACGTCTTGAAAACTGAAACAAATGTTTTCCAGGCTTATTATAATAATGTGTGTTGAGTTAAATACTGCACGTTAGAATTGGGTGAAAGAGTTAACCGCTGTTTGTTTGTTTTTCCGACAGCACTCCAGTTCCCGTCTCGGTTACCAAAGCAATATCCAGGGATCTACTCAACCCCAAAGCTCCATGGGATACTCATCATCCTCACAGCAGAGCTCCCAGTACTCCCACCAGACACATCGCTACTAAGACTTCGTGCCCAGCCCCCCCACCCCCACCTGGAACCAGCAGAGGACTCAACTCCTCCTCATCTTCAACCCATCCTCCGCAACCTTCCTCATCCTGTTCAGACCCCCATCCTAACAGCGTATCATTCCAAGTCAGCCATCTTCCATTTAAAGCAGCTCCCGCCTTTCAGGTTTGGATTGACAGCCACTGAAACACAAACAGGAACCAAAACAGAAAAAAGTTGCGTCTTGCCTGGTGAAATGGCTGAAACTATTTTAAAACAACTTAGAACAAAATGCGAAATGGATGCGAACGCATCACACAGACTAAGAACTAAGGCACTTATAAACCCAACGTTCCTCCACAGGAATAATCGCAGCTCTGTACATATATGTATATTACCTCGCACCTTTTTCGATTTGAGGTTGTTTTTTTGGCGGTGGGGGTGGGGGGGGGTTTGCTAGACTTTTCAAGTTGACCTTGATAGTTGATATCTTTATAAATGTTCTTACACATGGAAACAGTGTGATGGAAGAACCTTTTACTGTCATCTCGCTCATATCTAAAGACATGAAGAAATTCCAGACAAAACAAAAACCCAGAGACACCTTTCACACTTTTTCTGCCAGGATGATTGAGCATGCATCAGGATACCAGAGACACCTGTTTCTACACAGGAAAACTTGAGCTCTTTCACTGACGTCAGGGTAGGGAATTAATGGAGAAGTGCTGTGGTCCGTTTGAAGATGAAGAACCCATGACAGCTGAGCACCGACGATGACGGCGTTTTCAGAAATTCGAATGCTGCTTGTTTGTGTCCTTTATTCTGACATCCATTTTATCGTGGACCCTCAAACTTTTGAAGGTTTTTTTTTAACACAAATGCGCACATACCGTACAGGGCAGCTAAAAGTACCTCTCCCCCCCATACACACACCCACACACGTGACTCTTTAGACGGTTACTGCCTGATGTCAGCTTGTTCTGTTTGAAGTTTTATCACCTTGTGAGTGTGTGTGAGCATACATGGATGTGTGTAAAGTGTTATGCATGTTGGCATGTATTTCACGACAGACAAAGCTTAAATTGTTACTCCTCTACCATTGTGCTTGACAGAGAACTGGAAAGAGCTGGAAGAAATATTTAGGTGAATTTTATCATTTGAAACCTCGCCTTCTTCCTCTCAACCCGACCTGGCTAACTCAAAGCAGGAACCTAAGGCCTTATGTGCACAAAAATGTGGTATACGCTCTTTTCTGCTAAAAGCTACAGAATTATCAATAATGAAATTATATGGGAAATTTTCACTGCTCCACTCCAACTCCATGGCTGGTGTACGCACATTTCTACAGTTATTGATCCTCTGGCAACACTTAAGGTGGCATTTCACTGGGCTGTAACTAATTTGTGAACGGCATTCACGAGAGAGTCTCCAGAATGTCTTGCAACTTTTGTGGGGGTTCCCAATTTCCTTATGAGCCACAGACATGCACAATTTGTCGCTTGAGTTTTGAACAAGTTGAAAATGTTTTCATTCAGTCATTGTGCAAATAATACAGGTGCTGGTCATAAAATTTGAATATAATGAAAAAAGTTGATTTATTTCAGTAATTCCACTCAAAAAGTGAAACTTGTAGATTATATTAATACATTACAAACAGACTGATACATTCCAAATGTTTATTTCTTTTAACGTTGATGATTATATCTGACAACTAATGAAAACCCCAAATTCAGTATCTCAGAAAATTAGAATATTGTGAAAAGGTTCAATATTGAAGACACCTGGTGCCACACTCTGATCAGCTGATTAACTCAAAACACCTGCAAAGGCCTTTAAATGGTCTCAGTCTAGTTCTGTAGCTACACAATCATGGGGAAGACTGCTGACTTGACAGTTGTCCAAAAGACGACCACTGACACCTGCACAAGGAGGACAAGACACAAAATGTCATTGCTAAAGAGGCTGGCTGTTCACAGAGTTCTGTGTCCAAGCACATTAATAGAGAGGTGGAGGGAAGGATATGATGTGGTAGAAAAAAAAGTGTACAAGCAACAAGGATAACTGCACCCTGGAGAGGATTGTGAAACAAAACCCATTCCAAAATGTGGAGGAGATTCACAAAGAGTGGACTGCAGCTGGAATCAGTGCTTCAAGAACCACCACGCTCAGACGTATGCAAGACATGGGTTTCAGCTGTCGCATTCTTTGTGTCAATCCACTCTTGAACAAGAGACAGCATCAGAAGTGTCTCGCCTGGGACTGCTGCTGAGTGGTCCAAAGTTATGTTCTCTGATGAAAGTACATTTTGCATTTCCTTTGGAGTCTGGAGGAAGAGAGGAGAGGCACATAATCCACATTGCTTGAGGTCCAGTGTCAAGTTTCCACAGTCAGTTATGGTTTTGGGCCATGTCTTCTGCTGGTGTTGGTCCACTGTGTTTTCTTAGGTCCAAGGTCAAATCAGCCATCTACCAGGAAGGTTTAGAGACTTCCTGCTTCCTTCTGCTGACCACCTTTATGGAGATTTCATTTTCCAACAGGACTTGGCACCTGCACACAGTGCCAAAGCTACCAGTACCTGGTTTAAGGACCATGGTATCCATGTTCTTAATTGGCCAGCAAACTGGCCTGATCTTATTGTGAAGTGGAAGATGTGATACACCAGAGCCAACAATTCAGAAGAGCTGAAGGCCACTAACAGAGCAACCTGGGCTCATAACACCTGAGCAGTGTCACAGACTGATAGACTCCATGCCACGATGCATTGCTGCAGTAATCCAGGCAAAAGGAGCAACAACTAAGTATTGTTGCTGTACATGCTCATACTTTTCATGTTCATACTTTTCAGTTGGCCAACATATATAAAAAACTTTTTTTTAGTTGGTCTTAAGTAATATTTTAATTCTATTTCGTATAGGCTTCGCCCTTTAAGGCTGTCGCTTGTGGGTTTTATCCCATCATGCAAAGCGTCGCACTGAAAATTTAGTCCATGCCCACCTGTCGTGTGGGCCCCACCCGGTCGGTATAGATTAATTTGAGAGCGGGTAATCGTCTCCCATTTTTTCTTCAGCAAGCAACTAGCATTGATCTTCCAACAACACGATGTCCAGCACCAACACCATCCGCCTGTGCCTGTCCTGCAAGACCGGCTACATGCTGAGTTTCAACCGGCACGACACCTGCGAAGGATGCCTAGGTCCCCGCCAGGCCGACCTTGCCTCCTCCTGCCGCCTCTGTGACCTCCTCCCCCCTGAGGAAAGGCAGTGGTGAGCAGCCCTTTTAAGGCTAACATCGAGGAGTGCCTCTCCGTGGCAGGGGACTGCTCGCTGGACGACGCCATCGATTTTTTTGACGCCGTGTCTCGGAGTGAATCGGATGGTTTCTCCGGGACAGGCGACGTCAGCAGCAGTCCCGCTGCTCATTCCCTCCCGGAGAGCGTAGTCTTGGAACGGGAGGGGCCGAGCGGATGCTCACCCCTCCCGGGCCTTTCCGCTTCAACGACCACACCGCTCCCAGCCGTTGGTGCCCTCATCTCGGAGCTACCCGGCATAATCCAGGAGGCAGCTGACACGAAGGGACTTTCTGTCCCTCTCCTCCCCCCGCCCAGATCGGATGATCTAGCGGGAAGGTTTGGCTCCACCCCGGCACGCCGCCCTGACCCCATCTGGCCTCGTTTCCCAGCAGTGACGTCCTACTGGAACGAGGCTGCAGCTGGACCTGTTAGATTGAGAGCGCCCGTCTCCACCTTTGCGCCCATCACCAGAGTGGAGGGGTTTACTGAGCAGAATTTTCCCTCGGTACCCCCCCCCCCCCCCCCGGAGCCAAGCCTTGCGGAAACTCTCAAAGCAAAAATGTCCAGGCTGGACCAGCGTCCAGTTCCTCCGGGGAAGCACGACCAGACGGTGACATCACTCTCCAACCGAGCTCACCAGTGTGCGTTCCAGGCAGCCACAGCAAACAACAATGTCGCTCTGCTGGCCTATAGCATCTCAAAGAGGCTGGAGGAAACAGACCTGCCTGAGGAGACAAAGAGCTCACTCTGCAAGGCATCTGACGTCATCCTCAACCTGTGCGCTTCCTCTACTGTCTGCCTGTCTCGCATCGCCGCCTGGATGACAATGATCCAGAGGTCGACCTGGCTTCGTCACTTCCCCTCCCTGCTGGAGAAACTGCAGAAGGACCTGCTAGAGGGCCCCATCACGACGGATGCGCAGTTCGGAGCCACGGAACGATCCACCGCTAGGTGTGGAAGTGTTTGCTCGCAGCCTATGGTCGTAATGCTTCTTCACCTCCCTCACTCCCTCTGATATCACGGTTTTCTGAACCGAGCTCAGGAGGAGGGACTGACAGCTCCTCTGTCCCAAGTGCGTGAACGCATCATGGTTCCCAGTCCTACGACACTTGTTATCGGGGCGCTCGTGGAACCTGCCATGGAGGGAGGTCACTCTCCTCCAGGCGGGAGGAGCGATCAGGAGTTAATCAGAATAGGCCAGCACCTGTGGTGTGGCTGTTGTGCAGATTCTTTTGAGAGGATGGATCTCTCTCAAGATGTAGTGCGTACGATTCTGGATTCACGTGCTACAACCACCACAGCGCTGTTCACATCAAGTGGTCAGTTTTTCAGCACGCTGTACAGATAAAGGTGTAGAGGCCATTTCATGTTCACTAGGTGGTGTGCCGTCCTTTCTGCAGCAGATGATGGACAGAGATCTGGCGTTCAGCTCGAGTAAAACGTTCACTGCGGCCATCTCTTCCTGTCACAAAATTTTCGAGACAGAACAGTTTTAATCATCCGCTGATGAAACGTTTTGTAAAAAGGTGTACAGAGAAGGCGTAGAGGCCACTTCATGTCCACTGGATGACGTGCTATCCTTTTCTGCAGCAGTCGATGGACAGAAATCTGGCGTTCAGCACGATTATCGTATGCTGCAGCCATGTTTTCTTCTTGTCTCAAAGTTGTCAGAGACAGAACAATCTTTAATCATCCTCTGACAGAGCATTTTGACTCAGATTGAAATAGCAGCTGTGGGCCTATTTGCGACACGAGAAAAACGCTCAGTGTCAATTACGGTTTTCTCTGAGCCCGCGAGACGAACCACCGCTGGGGGTGGATGCGTTTGCCCACAGCCCATGGCCCAAAATGCTTCTGTACGCGTTTTCCTCCACCTCCTCTGATTTTACGGTTCCTGAACCGAGTTCAGGAGGAGGGATTGACAGCTCTCCTGGTAGCCCCCGAACGCGTGAACGCGCCATGGTTCCCAGTCCTGCAACGCCTGCTGTAGGGGCGCCCGTGGAAACTGCCGTGGAGGGAGGACGCTCTCCTCCAGGCAGGAGGAGTGATCAGGAGGTACCCAGAAATAGGCCAGCACCTGTGGTCTGGCCGCTGAACGGATCCGCTTAGAGAGGATGGGTCTCCCACAAGATGTAGTGCGCACAATTCAGGTTTCACATGCTGCATCTACCACAGCGCTGTACACATCAAAGCGGACAGCTTTTCAGCTATGTTGTACAGAGAAAGGTGTAGAGGTCACCTCATGTCCACTAGGTGGCATGCTGTCCTTTCTACAACAGCTGATGGACAGAAATTTGGCGTCCAGCACGATTAAAACGTACGCTGCAGCCATCTCTTCCTGCCACGAAGGGTTCGGAGACAGAACAGCTTTTAATCATCCGCTGATGAAACGTTTTCTAAAAGGTGTACAGAGACGCAGACCTGTTTCATGCCCACTTGTTCTACAGTGGGATTTAACGCTGGTTTTGCAGGCCCAAAGCTCCATTTGAGCCTCTGGATCAGGTTCCACTTAAATTCTTGTCTCTTAAAACAGCCCTGCTGCTGGTTTTAACATCCGCTAAGAGAGTGAGTGATTTATCTGCCCTCTCTGTCGCTCCATCATGTCTCAGAATTCAGGCTGACGGTAGCTCAGCTGATTTAAGACCAAACCCAGCTTTTATGCCTAAAAACATCACGAGCTCTTTTAAATCAAGAGCGATATCGTTGGAGGGGTTTTTCTCCCCCCCCCACCCCCACCCCCCCACAGATCAGAAGAAGAAGGATTTTTCCATCTTCTCTGTCCGGTGCGGGCGTTGACGTGTTACATAGCGTGCACAGCTGCAATGCGTCAAACTCAACATTTGTTTGTGTGTTATAAAGATGCATCTGCAAGTCGCCCATTATCCACCCAGCGCTTGTCACATTGGTTGTGTGAGGCCATTTCTGAAGCCTACAGAGCATCAGATTTAAAGCCTCCTGTCAACCTCAGAGCGCACTCGACCAGGGGTATCGCATCTTCGACTGCCTTGCATAATGGTATGGCAATACAGGATATTTGCACTGCGGCCGTGTGGTCAACACCCTGCTCATTTATTCACTTTTATCTTTGTGATGTGACGGCTCGTCCCATGACACATTCTGTCCTTGTGTTTACAGAATGAATATTGTTGTTTCATGGAACTCCGTTTTACTCACATCTGTCTGCATGCATTACAGTGTGAGATGTTGTTATCAATCTCAAGTTGTGATTGTTATTTTGGTTCTATTGTCACTAATCAATTCACGACTATTGTTACCAATCAGTTCATTTGATTAATAATCAGCTCTCCTGTTATTATTAATCTGTTCATACCGTTCAGCCGTAAACCGGTTGGTTCATGGCTCTTTTCAGCTTTTTTCCCTCCCCGTTGTTTTCCGGGGCGTTCATGCATTCAAAACGCATAGTTACACAACATGCATCTGTGCATGGCACACATAATTACGCAATGTGTATTTACGTTGAGTGACAAGATGTTTTTTTGGGTAAGCTTCTGCTTCATACGGTGTTCAAATGGACCCAGTGAGGCGAGGACAACATCCGCTTCGCCCTTAACCCATCAGCGACAGCCATAAAGGGCGAAGCCTATACGAAATAGAACATTGGTTACGTACTGTAACCCCAGATTCTATGAGTATAGGCATAGCCCTTTAAGCGTCGGGCCTCACTGGCTCCTAAATGGCTGAAAAAAAAAAGCTATTTTGGGAGCCGATTGCCCACTCTTAACGTAATTTATACGGACCGGGTGGGGCCCACATAGCAGGTGGGCGTGGACTAAATTTTTCAGTGCAATGCTTCGCATATCGGGATAAACCCATCAGCAACAGCCTTAAAGGGCTATGCCTATACTCATAGAATCTGGGGTTACAGTACGTAACCAACGGTTTAGTGCCTCCTGATAACCTCAGGGCACACTCGACCAGAGGTATTGCATCTTCGATTGCTTTGCATAATGGTATGACAATGCAGAATATTTGCACTGCGTCTGCATGGTCAACACCCTGCTCATTTATTTGGTTCCATCTTCATGATGTGTCGGCTTGTTCCATGACGCATTCCGTCCTTGGTGTCTTAACAGAATGAATCTCATTGTTTTCATGGAACTTCGTTTAAACTCACATCTGACTGCATGCAATTACAGTGTGAGATATTTATCAGCCACAAGTTTGTGACTGTTGGGGTTTTTTGTTCTAATGTCACTAATCAGTTCATGAATACTGTTACCGTTCAGTTAATTTGATTACTAATCAGTTCATTTATTTTGAATCTGTTCACTGTTTTTTCAGCTTCTCCCCTTTTTCCCGTTGAGAACTTTTCTCTCCGGGCGCCCATGTACACGGAATGCGTAAATTACGCAGCGCGCATCTGTACATGGTGCACGTAATTACGCAGCACGTATTTACGCACATGGAGGGCTGAGGGATAAAATGTTTTTTACTGCAAGCCGGCGCTTCATACGGTGTTCAAATGGACCCAGTGAGGCAAAGACTACATCCTGCTTCAGCCTTAACCCACAAGCGACAGCCTTAAAGGGCGAAGCCTATACGAAATAGAATGTTGGTTACGTACTGTAACCCCAGATTCTATGAGTATAGGCATAGCCCTTTAAGCTCTGGGCCTCACTGGCTCCTGAATGGCTGAAGAAAAAAGCTATTTGGGAGCCGATTACCCGGTCTCACCGTAATTTATACGGACCGGGTGGGGCCCACATGACAGGTGGGCGTGGACTAAATTTTTCAGTGCAATGCTTTGCGTGACGGGATGAAACCCACCAGCGACAGCCTTAAAGGACTACGCTTATTCTCATAGAATCTGGGGTTACAGTATGTAACCAACGTTTTCTGAGATACTGAATTTGGGGTTTTCATTAGTTGTGAGTTATAATCATCAACATAAAAGAAATGAACATTTGAAATATATCAGTCTGTGTGTAATGAATGAATATAATCTACAAGTTTCACTTTTTGAATGGAATTACTGAAATAAATCAACTTTTTCATGATATTCTAATTTTATGACCAGCACCTGTATGTGCTAAGCCAGTGCATCTAAGTAAAACTGGCGAGGTGGTTCAGAGAACAGTTCCGTCATTCTAATCTTCAGCATGTTTGGTAACTGACTGAGAGGGTCTTAATCCGAAGATGAACAGTCGACTTGTGGTCATGTGTTTGCAGGATGTTCATTTTTGCAAACACCTGAAATAGTCCACAAGACACAGGCACAGAGCTTCTGGGAAACTCCTTTGGTTGTGGTATACAGCACCATGCAGGTTTCTTCCCACGAGAGTCTCCACTTCGTCCCTGCATCCACTAATTGGCCACAAATTTATCATGAATAAAGCACCACACTTTTCAGCAGACAGACTCCTCCATACACAATGTTTGCACGATCTTCATCCAGGGGTTTTGAGCCATTTGACTCTCTTTTTTCATACAGCTGAATGTCCAAGCACATTTCTGCATTGGCAAACACATCCAAAAACATCTGATCAATCACACAACACTTGGCACACATGAGAAAAATTCAGCCTGGGCTTTGTGTCAAGAAGGAACGGGCAAAGCTTCGCTGAGAACAAACTAAACATTTCGCAATTTTCATCATGCATCTATGATAATGAGAGCCAATTTTGCAGCTTTGGTTGGAGTATGCAGGGCCCTTGAGTGAGTAATAAAATTTAACTATCCTAATATAAACCCCCATGATGCTCACTGTGTCTTTGAGCCTCCAAGCATTATCCTGTCTTCACATAATTTCTAGTTAGTGAAGTGCACATCTTCCTGTTTTGTGGCTGAATAAACTGCCATTTCTATCAAGTGTTTTATAAAGACCCTTTTTGTTTAAAGAAGTTGAGTCCATAAACACGGACGTAAAGTTTGAGCTGCCTCAGCTTCACCCTCTGCACACTTGACAGCAGTCTTAGGACACACACTGTCTCACTCACTCCTCTGGTGCTCAGCTCTAATGCTGAAAGGCCAAACAAAATGTTTTTCTACGCTTCAACCTTTCTTAGGAACTTCTCTAATTCACATTCTGTATTCTTCTTTGGCCCATATGCATGTGTGATTTTTCATGGTGCAGAGAATCACACATGCAACATATTTGCATATTTGAATGAAGAGGTGTTAGAAGAGCTGTCTCATTTCCATGTTGATCAAGGTGGACCAAGGAATTGTGTTTGGATTCATGCACACGCAGTTCTATTTCGTATAAGCTTCGCCCTTTAAGGCTGTCGCTGATGGGTTTATCCCGATATGCGAAGCATTGCACTGAAAAATTTAGTCCACTCCCACCTGCTGTGTGGGCCCCACCCGGTCCGTATAAATTACGTTAAGAGCGGGAAATCGGCTCCCATTTTTTTTTCAGCAAGCTAATAGCACTGTCAGAAGAACGAAGAAGGAAAGTTGTGTAGATGACCAACCTTTATTAAGAATGCTTGGCCCAGCACGTCGACCTCCGGTCGTCCGGTGAGCTCTCATCCCCGAGGAGAAGCTGACGAGTAATCTTGTTTCAAGGTAAGCGCCGAGGAATATTTCTTAGTGACAGGTCGCTACACGCTGGACAACGCCATCTTGTAATTTTCTTCTTATCGCCGACCCTCGGAGCGAATCGGATGGTTCCTCCGGGACAGGCGGTGCTCAGCTGCAGCCCCCCGCTGCTCATTCCCTCCTGGAGAGCGTAGTGTCGGTGGAGGGGGGCTGAGCGAATGCTCACCTCATCCCACCTCTTTCGCATCGGCAATCACACCGCTCCCAGCCGACGGCGCCCTCTGGGGTTGCCCGGCGTAACCTAGGAGGCGGCTGACATGAAGGGACCCTTTTTTACATCCCACGCCTTTTCCCGCTAGTTCGGATGATCCGGCGGGAAGGTTGTTTTTACTAGGTTCCATTCTGGCTCACCATCTTGATCCATCTGGCCTCGTTTTCCCAACAGGACGTCCTACGGGTGAGGTCACAGCCGGTTTTCCTGGTAGATTGGGGGGGCTGGTCTCCACAATCCGCACCCATCTCCAGAGCAGGGGTTCACCGAGCGGAAAGTCCCTCAGTGCCCCCTGGAGCCAAGCCTGACGGAGGCTTCATTGGAGCAAGACGTCCAGGTGGACCATCGTCCCGTGCCTCTGGTTAGTGTAACCCAGACGGTGACACCGCTCTCCAACTGAGCTCACCAGCATGCGTTCCAGACGGCCGCAGCGAACAACACATTACGCTGTTGGCGTACACGTTCAGAGGCGGGAAGAGATGGTGGGCCCTCTGACCTTTGGCTCGCTCCACTCTCGTAACGGCTGTTCGCTAATGACGCTATCGGCCCCTGCAGTACGCTCCGTCCGCAGGGCAGCTGACGTCATCCCCAACCGGTGCGCCTCTTTTGCTGTCTGCCACCCCGCATCGCAGCGGGAGAACGAGGTCCCAGAGGTTCTCCTGGCTCATCACTCCACCTTCCTCTCAGGAGCGCTGCAGAAGCTTCTGTTAGAGGGCCTTTCATCAGCGAGAGATCATTTCAAGATGCTCCACGGCTGCACAACGCCTCCCCAGCTCTGCTACGTCAGCCCCTCCCGTCAGACGTCCCCGGCATCCGGAGATTCAATTTTTCCCGGACTTCGCCAACAGGGGGCCCTCTAGGACAACAAACAGAGCTCAAGGGAAGATAACCAGGTGTCGGTTTGCTGGAAGTGTGTTGATGACACGATGTGAAACAAACATCATTTTATGATGAAGTGTCTTTTCAGCACGGATGATCTGACAAGCGGCCCCATCACACACACTCATCACGAATGAGCCTTTTAAGGTTGTTTCAGTCACTGCCAGTGGTGCCAACACGCGCTTGAGCAGCCTTCACCTATAAGGCGCTGCGTTATGAAAGCGCGCACGCAGCTTTCAGCGCCCGCCGTTCACGTCAACGTTAACGTGAGACCACGGTACGAGCCCAGTAACGTATCTCGCTCTCGGCAGGAGCGACACGTGTTTTCATCGCAATGGTGTCAAACTCGCGCTCCCGCGGCATCAACAGTTTTCACAAGCTTCACAGCGGCTCCGCTCCTTCATCCTCGAAGAAGGTTTTCTGAATTAATACTGCAGCTCGTGGAATCACTCAAAAGCTCACGTGATTCGCAGCCAAGAATGAACGTGTTTCTGCAGAACGAGCCCAGTGGTAACCTCGCCCCACTGATGCCGGGCGCTGCTTCCTGACCGCACGAGCGTCAAACGCGCGCTCCCGCGGAAATCCTGGTGTAAGGCGTCGCATGAATGAGGGCGCGCACACATGACTCTTCAGGGCACGTCGGCTCATACGTGCACCCGCTCCCCGAGTGTTTACACGAAGCAGCTGCACATAACGTGAGCACAACACATGAGCTGCGTCCCGCAGCATCAGCAAACGCACAAACGATTTGCATGCTCGGGGGCGTGCGTTTTTTCTTTCTCCTTCAGCGCGTACCAGCTCACATCAGCATGCATGCGAGTTTCACAGCATCAACACGTGCATGCTTTATAACTTTATAAACGAGTGGCAATGAGCGCGCGCTCCAGACGGATAGGCGAACCGTTTTCATCCGGGGATTCACGCTGAAGTACAGCTCAAACCTGGTGTGGAGGAACTCTAATGACGTTTTTCTATCATTTCTAGAACAGATCTCGTCCCCTCTCGCAGAAGCTCAGGAAATTCTGATTTAAATGTAATTTTCCAGAGTCTCAGAAGGAGAGGAAAATGCAGGGTTCCTCTCTCGTCACTCCCTGGTCCCATCGAACCAGAAAGATGAGATTTATTCTAGATTTGTCAATTTTGAACTGTGAGAAACAACATTCCATTAATGCGCCCGAACCGCTCTGCAGCAGCCGCACAGAGCAGGGAGGAGAATTCTGCTTTATCTGGACATCTGCTGCTGCTGAGCAGTCTGTACAGACAGGTGGCAGCAGTGCAACTCACGTGAACCAGTTGAGTGATATCAGCTGTTTTCCGTCAGCAGACCTACGTCACACATGTCAGACTTCACAGAGGCACATGCATTTAAAGAGCTGTGGGGGCGCTGTGGTTCTCCACACAGCAGCTCATTTAAATGTTTTTGGAGTGTTGCACTTTTTTTTTGAATGTGATTCAACACTTTGCCTCTGTGCTGCAGAATCATCAGGGTTTTTGATTCACACAGACAGCAAGTGACTGTTGCATACATAACTGGCAGGAGATGTATGCGCTCAACCCATGTGCCACATTGTGAGACAGATGCTGTGTGGGGCACACCCAATCTGCTCTCCAATGGAGTAAGGTACATCTCATGTATTCTGAACAGGGGACGGATGTGATGTCCAAAGACGGTCCTTTGCGGACCTCCCACCCAGAGCTATGGCTCAGACACGGCAGAAATCCTGCGAGCAGCTGTGGACCTGTTGCAACACAAGAGAACGCTCAATGTCAACTATAATTATCGTGGAGCCACGGGACGATCCACCACTGGGGTGGACGTGTCTGCTCACAACCTGTGGTCGTAATGCTTCTTCACCTCCCTCTCTCCCTCTGATATCATGGTTTTCTGAACCGAGCTCAGGAGGAGGGACTGACAGCTCCTCTGTCCCAAGTGCGTGAACGCACCATGGTTCCCAGGCCTACGACACTTGTTATCAGGGCGCTCATGGAACCTGCTGTGGAGGGAGGATGCTCTCTTCCAGGCGGGAGGAGCGATTAGGAGTCAATCAGAATAGGCCAGCACCTGTGGTCTGGCCGCTGTGTGGATCTTTTTGAGGTTGGAGAGTCTGTCCATAGGACAACAATCAGTCGTACACTGCACAAATCTGGCCTTTATGGAAGAGTGGCAAGAAGAAAGCCATTTCTCAAAGATATCCATAAAAAGTGTTGTTTAAAGTTTGTCACAAGCACCTGGGAGACACCAAACATGGAAGAAGGTGCTCTGGTCACATGAAACCAAAATCAAACTGTTTGGCCACAATGCAAAACGATATGTTTGGTGTAAAAGCAGCACAGCTCATCACCCTGAACACACCATCCCCACTGTCAGACATGGTGGTGGCAGCATCATGGTTTGGGCCTGCTTTTCATCAGCAGGGACAGGGAAGATGGTCAGAATTGATGGGAAGATGGATGGGGCCAAATACAGGACCATTCTGGAAGAAAACCAGTTTGAGTCTGCAAGAGACCTGAGACTGGGACGGAGATTTATCTTCCAACAAGACAATGATCCAAAACATAAAGACACATCTACAATGGAATGGTTCACAAATAAACGTATCCAGGTGTTGGAATGGCCAAGTCAAAGTCCAGACCTGAATCCAATCGAGAATCTGTGGAAAGAGCTGAAGACTGCTGTTCACAAACGCTCTCCATCCAACCTCACTGAGCTCCAGCTGTTCTGCATGAAGAATGGGCAGAACTTCAGTGTCTCCATGTTCAAAACTGATGGAGACAAACCCCAAGAGACTTGCAGCTGGAACTGCAGCAAGAGGCGGAGCTACAAAGTATTAACGCAAGGGGGCCCAATAATATTGCACGTCCCACTTTTCAGTTTTTTATCTGTTAAAAAAGTTTGACACATCCAATAAATTTCATTCCACTTCACGATTGTGTCCCACTTGTTGTTGATTCTTCACAAAAAATTTAAATTTTATATCTTTATGTTTGAAGCCTGAAATGTGGCAAAAGGTTGAAAAGTTCAAGGGGCCGAATACTTTCACAAGGCACTGTATGAATGTTTCTGTTCAGTGTCTGAGACGACTTCTGTTGTGACTTTGAGCTTTAGAAATTAATTGAATTGATGAAAGACGAAACGTTTCAACAAAAAGAAACTGTCCAGAGGAACTGATTTAACTTGGATTTATCTACCTGGATTATTGAGCATGAACTTTGATATTACAGTAGTCCCTTGTTTATCACGGGGAGTTCCATACCCTCCCCCCATGATAAGTGAAAAACCACGCAGTAGGAATATTAGTACAAGTAGTAAGTAGTAATTTATTTTAGTATTTATATATTGTATATATATATATATATATATATATATATATAAATAAAGGTGTTTCAAAGCCTTCCCACATTCTTGCAATATTCTAAACAATGTTTCTAAACTATAAACGCTCTAAAAGAGCACAGCATGTCATTTTAAATGGTAAATGGACTATACTTATTTAACACATTTCTATCTAATCCAAACACTCAAAGCACTTTACAACATAATCTGTGCCTCATTTACCCATTCATACAGCACTATACAGTTTCTGTACAAAGAATAATCAGAGCTTTATCAAATTCATACACTGATGGGACACACATCGGAGGCAATGAGGAGTTCAGTATCTTGCCCAGGGACACTTTAGCATGTGCCTGCTGGTGAAATTGAACCCCCTCTTGCATTTGAGGAGGACTGCTCTAACCACTCAGCCACAGCTGCTCAAATAATCTCAGCTCTTCGCCTCCAGCTGCTCACTGCCACGCCCACTTCTCTGCTGCAGAGCGGAGATATGACATTCTGCAGGAGGAAGCTTCTCCCTGCACATATGGGCTTCCCACAGGTGCTGCAGTTACTAAATGATTTTAAATAATTTATTTTAAATTAAAATTCCACGCCAATCATGCGGCTCATCCATCAATCATCCAGTTGTGTGTCAATTCAATCTTACTTTGAAAAACCGCGATAGAAAGAGTCCGCAAAAAACGAACCGCGAAGTAGCGAGGGACTATTGTACACTGATAAAGTTCGTAAAGGTTTAACAGTGTCTCATATTGTTGGTTTAACCCACACCTTTAAAAATTTGTTTTGGTTGATTGTTATTTGCAGAGATTTGTTTCTGGTGACTTCAGAAAACTTTGGTCTACAGAGTAGTTCATGGCTGACTCAGTAAATTGGTGCCCAAATCATTGTCCCTCTGCCGCTATGCTTAATAGTTAGTGTCGAGAGTTTGAGTTGATACAATGCGTTTGGTTTTCTTCAAACGTGACGCTATGCATTATGGGTAGACATCTCTGCTTTAGTCATGTAGTGTTCCAGATGTATGCTAGCTGAGGCTTGTGTAGACTGAAGTTGTTTTTTTGCCCATTCTGTAAATACAGTAGTCCCTCGTTTACCACGGGTGTTCCGTACCCTGACACCCCCCCACCCCACCCCCCACCCCCGCACGATAAGCAAAAACTTGCAAAGTAGAGATGCAGTAGTTCACGTTCAAGTACATTAAACTTTTCATGACATGTGCCAGGCTGTAATCACACTCACTCATCACCTGTAACTCCCAATCTGTCCTTAAATAAAGAATTTAAATTTAAACTCTGTAACATTTTAAATAAACAATCCATGCAGCATGGATTGTTTATTTAAAATGTTACCATGTTAAATGTCTGCAGCACGGAGCAGAAATGTTCTTCTTGATCAATGACACTGAAACAACTGAACATAGAAGTTCTAAAATAATGAAAACTAACTTTTAACACTTTTATATTTTGTGATTATGATGATTTTATAATGTGACATACTTTGAATTTTAAGTTGGAAGACAAAAGTTGATCGGTGCATCTGGACAGCAAAGGGTTAACCTTCACAAAGCTGCAGCAGGAGAAATGTGTGGCAGAGAAGGAGATCAGCTGATCAGCTGCAGGAGGGAGCTTCCCTTGCACCTGTGGGCTGCACATGGTGCTAAATCATTTTAAATAATTTATTTTAAATAACCAACCCATGGCTCATCCATCAATCAGCCCATTGTGTCATGTCCAATCTTACTTTGAAAAACCGCAATAGAGCAATTCCGCAAAAAACGAACCGAGAAGTAGTGAGGGACTAGTGTAGTGCATTGTCTGAACTTGTGGTGAACTTTGTGAAACCCACTTTAGGGAAAATGGGGAAAAGGTTATGGGGCATTCCCACTTGGGAATGTTCATTTTTACTGTAGAAAGATGGACTCCAAACAGTTTGGAAATGACTTTTAACTCTTTCTATATTGATGGGCAGCAACAGTTGTTTCTCTAAGATAATATATTTTTGTTAGTTGCAGTCAAAGAAATGTTTACATCTGATGGTATACTGTTTGCTGTTGTTCTGCTGAGGTCCAAAGGATTTTTTATGTCCTGCTGTGAAAAACCATAAAAATAGGAAAATGTACTTGAGCTTTACTAACTTCGTGTTAAACTATACACAAATGTTTAAACTGCTTGATTCAGTGAGTCGGTCAGTATTTTGTCACTTGTTGAGATTTATAGTTGGCTTTGAACGCTAACCTGCAGGCCTAGGACTGAAGTTGATGTTTTTATATAATTTTTGATACAAAAGCAGCTAAAGGGAGCATTGAGGTGTTAGTCTGAGGTTTGAGTATTTGCATTTTACTCAGCTTGACACTTAACTATGTTTCAGGAGGTTTTAATACACTTTTGATTCCACTACACTGACAGAGCAATTTTATTTACTACTTTAGAGTTTTAAACAAGACAAGCTATTCTTTATAAATAATAAGTCATTTTACGTTGAAGTGTTACTTTTGCACCAAATGAGATCATTCTTTTGATTCATCTTCTTGTTGTCTGTTGGTCACATCAGACTGCCGTCATGCAGGTTGTAATAAAGAACACACTCAGTGTTTCCATGTCAGCTGTGTCCGTGCTTGCTCCCACTTAAACAGAGACACAGAAAGGCTGTAAAATATCAGAATTTGACAGATCTGTAGCACGCAGAGGGACTAGGAAACACCGACATGTTGTGGTTGAAAAGAGAATTGTACCTTTGTCTTTTATAAAACCGTGATTCTCTGTAGCAGGGCTGTTCCGTCCTGATCCTTGAGGGCCACTGTTCTGCAACATTCTAGATGTTTCTCTGCTCCAACACACCTTTTTTCAATCAATGGGTGATTAACAAGCTTCTGCAGCACATTAAGTGGTAATTTAACCCCTGAAACAGGTGTTGAAGCAAGAAAACAAGGACAACATGCAGGATAGTCACCCACAAGGACCAGGATTGGACACCCAGGCTCTAGTGCCCTGTAAAGGACTTGTGGCCCATCTAGAGTGTCCCCCGCCTCTCACACAGTGACTGCTGGAGATAGACAGCAACCTGGAAAGGAGAATCAGGTAATGAAAATGGATCTATATACATTGTTAAATGAATTCAAGCTTCTTCTGAGTCATTCATTTAACAAAGCATTTGCATAAACTGATGTAAATTTTTGGAGGTTGCAGTTTAGAGGATGATGGCAGTCTACTTAGCAGAAACACTTTAATTCTGATAGGCTTGTTGAGTCAACAGCTAGTCCGAGTGCAGCCAAGTCCAAACTGAGATCACTCAAAGAGCTATAAACTACTTCTTCGTTTGGCTTTTCCCTCTTCAGGGGTCTCCACACTGAGTCATCCTCCTCCACCTCACTCTGTCCTCTGCGTCCTCTGTCCTCACTCCAACTACCTCCATGTCTTCTCTAACTGCATCCATATATCCCTTGTTTGTCTTTGTCCTGTCAGCTGCATTTTTAACATCCTTCTACCAATATACCCACTGTCCCTCCTCTGGACATGTCCAAACCACTGTCCCTCCTCTGGACATGTCCAAACCACTGTCCCTCCTCTGGACATGTCCAAACCATCTCAGTGTGTCCTCTCTAACTTTACCTCCCAGTTGTTCAACCTGTGCTGTACCTCTGATGATCTCATTCCTGATCTTCTCCATCCTTGTCTCTCCTAAGGAGAACCTCAACATCTTCATTTCTGCCACTTCCAGTTCTGTCTCCTGTCTTTTTGTCCATGTCTCTGTCTCCAGACCATACAACATAGCTGGTCTCACCACTGTCTTGTAAACTTTTCCTTTGACCTTTTGCTGACACCCTTTTGTCACAAATCACTCCTGAAACTTTTCTCCATCACTACATCCTGCCTGGACTCTCTTCTTCTCCTCTTCACCACACTCCCCATGTTCCTGGACAGTGGACCCCAAGTACTTGAAGTCCTGCACCTTTGTGACCTCTGCTCCTTGTAGCCTCACTGTTCCACCTCCTCCCTCTCATTCACACACATGGACTCTGTCTTACTGCGGCTGACTTTCATTCCTCTTCTTTCAAGTTCATACCTCCACCTCTCCAAGTTCCCTTCCACCTGTTCTCTGTGCTCACCACAGATCACAATGTCATCTGCAAACATCATAGTCCACAGGGATTCCTTCCTGTTAGTCGGTCCATCAGAGCAAACAAGAAGGGGCTCAGAGCCGATCCTTGATGCACTCCCACTTCCACCTTGAAGTTATCTGTCACTCCTATAGCACATCTCACCACTGTCCTGCTGTCCTCATACATGTCCTGTTGTCCTCATACATGTCCTGCTGTCCTCATACATGTTCTGTACCAGTCTAACATACTTTTCGGCCACTCCAGATTTCCTCATGTAACCCCACACCTCTTCCCTCGGCACTCTGTGAGATGCTTTTATTTTTAATCCATAAAGACACAGTGGAGTTCTTTCTGACCTTCTCTGTACTTCTCCATCAGCATCCTCAAAATAAAAAATGGCATCTGTGGTGCTCTTTCTTCGCATAAAACCATACTACTGCTCACAAATAGTCATTTATGGCTTAAATGCTCTTACATAAAACAGTTCAGCAAAATAGCCACACAGACCAGTCCCCCTTTCTCCTCCTGGTAATTCAGAAATCACAGAAGCAGCAGCCCACTTCCCGTTCATATGTGATTCAGAAATTAAGCTGCAGAGCAGTACCCAAAAGAGGCATGGAGCAGAACTCGGTTAAGCTGAAGTGGAAGGCAATTCATTTAATATGTGTCAAATATTTTATTTGTATTGTTTACTAAATTTAATAATTTAACTCACTTTAGTGACCCTCTTTGTGATGAACATTTTTTTAACTAACTACAAAGATGCTGTGTCATCATCATTATCCCCTCGGTGATAAATCTATTGTTGGTTAATTCTGTGAGCAGGCAATCGTACTGAGCTGCGGGTTTTATTTTTACGCATTGGTTGGACCAGCTCTGTCACTCCATCACTCAGCGGCACAGAGGTGCACCAGAGGTGCCTCGGTGTGTCTTGTTAATAGACAGAGGCGGCTAGAACATGTATCAGTCCCTGACTAGCTCATCTTGTGAATGAGCCATAAGTCTTGCTTCCACAACTCTCTCCCAGATCTTCGTGTGACTCATCAACTTAATTCCCTTCTTGTTGCTACAACTCTGTACATCACCCTTGTTCTTCAAAATGGCCACCAGCACACTTCTCAATTCCCAGGCGTTTTCTCACTCTCAAAAATGCAGTTGAATAATTGAGTCAAAAACCTCACTGCCATCTATCCTAGACATTTCCATACTTCCACTGATGTGTAAGCAGGTCCAACTGCCTTCCCTTTCTTCATTCTCTTCCTTCTTCTTGGTCCACAGTTTCTGTGACCAACCTCTACTCTTCTTGCCCTCTCATTCTCTTCATTCATTAGCTCCTCAAAGTACTCCTTCCATCTTCCCATCATGCTCTCCCCACTTAGCAGAACATCACATCTTCTGTCTAACAAGCCTAACCTGCTACACATCCTTTCCAGCCTGATCCCTCTCTTACAAGTCTTAGTATGTACAACTTATGATATGCCTTCTGCTTTACCTTTACTACCTCCTTTTTTGCCCTACGTCACATCTCCATATATTCCACTAGTCTTTCTCACTTCCTGGTCCACAGACTGTATGACCTGTACTCTTGTTTCCCTTTCATACTCTTTTTTTTCATTAGCTGCTCAGGTAAGCTGTTTATTGTTTGTAATTTCACAGAACATCTGAGCTATTCCTGTAATCTTAGTATGGCATGGAAATGAGCTTAAGGTAAAACATTAACATACTCAGTAAGAAGACGGATCTTAGACATCATATTCTTCAGAAAAGTGCTCCTGCGTTGTACCTTGCACTAACATTGATATCTTTTTGTTTTACTCTTAATGTTGAGAAATGAAACGCATGTGAAAAGCATTATGCATCATCACTTTAGATCTGCTTCCAGTAGTTGTTTTAGTTGTTTGTGTTGTTAGAAGTGAGTTTTGGACTGAGTTTTCTTATTATACTGAACAAAAATATAAACACAACAGTTTTGTTTTTGTTTCCATTTTTCATGAACTGAACTCAAAGCTCTATGAACACAAAAGTCCTTTTTCTGTCAAATATTGTTCACAAATTTGTGTAAATCTGTGTTAGTGAGCACTTCTCCTTTGCCGAGATAATCCATCCACCTCACAGGTGTGGTATATCAAGATGCTGATTAGACAGCAGGATTATTGCACAGGTGTGTTTTTAGGCTGACCACAACAAAAGGCCGCTTTAAAATGTGCAGTTTTATCACACAGCACAATGACACGGATGTCATGGGTACATTGGTATAGTGACAATAAAAGGCATTCATTCATTCATGTCCCAAGTTTTCAGGGAGCGTGCAATTTGCATGCAGTCTGCTGAAATGTTCACCAGAGCTGTTGCTTGTGAATCCAAAGTTAATTTCTCGACCATAAACCATCCCCAACGGCATTTTCAGTGAATTTGGCAGTACATCCAACTGACTTTGCAACCAAAGACCACATGTAACCACACCAGCCCAGTACCTCCACATCCAGCATCTTCACCTCCGAGATCATTGTGAGACCATCCACCCAGAAGCTGCTGCAACAATCGTTTGCAAACCAAAGAATTTCTGCACAGACCATCAGAAACTGTCTCAGGGAAGCTCCTCTGCATGCTCGTCGTCCTCATCGGGGTCTCCACCACCTGATTGAAGTTTGTCGTTGTAACTGACTTGAGTGGGCAAATGCTGACATTCAATGGCGCAAGGGTCCTGGGAGAGGTGTTCTCTTCATGAATGAATCCTGGTTTTCACTGGACAGGGCAGATGGTAGATGCAGTATGACGTCATGTGCAGTATGCTGATGTCACCGTTGTGAACCGAGTGGCCATGGTGGCGGTGGGTTATGGTATGGTTGTATGTGGTTACACCGTGTCTGAGGTTGTGAGGCCGGTTGGATTTACTGCCAAATTCTCTGAACATGGGCATTCCTACAGTTAACATGGCCACTTCACACTCCCTCAAAACTTGTGAAAACTGTGTCATTGTGCTGTGTGATAAAAATGCACATTTTAGAGCAGCCTTTTATTGTGGTCAGCCTAAAAACACAGCTGTGCAATAATCCTGCTGTCTAATCAGCATCTTGATATGCCACACCCGCGAGGTGGATGGATTATCTCTGCAAAGGAGAAGTGCTCACTAACAGGTTTACACCCATTGTTGAAGAACATTTGAGAGGAACGGGCCTGTTGTGAACATAGAAAACATTTTAGATCTTTGAGTTCAGCTCATGAAAAATGGGAGCAAATGCAATTGTTTACATTTCTGTTCAGTGTATTTGAACAGAAACTGGAGCTTTGTGAGATTTTTGTAAATATTAATTGATGTTGTTTTCATAATTTTACTGTTTTTATGTCAGGTCCTGATTGGTGGGATGGGAGGAGTACTGGGTTCAGTCATACATGACAAGAATTCACAAACGAGCAGCTATTTGAAGGTTTTCTCCTCCCTGCAGAGTTCTTATTTGATGTAAGCAACAGCAGAAATACCTGAAGACACTTTTCTAGTCCATTTTTCTCCTCACAGAAGCTGAGCTGTCTCAAGTGTTACTGAGCTCCAGTGAGAGTGACCGGTTCCTGTCAGACAACCCCTATGGAAAGAAATCCCAGTTTAAAGCTTTCACCTGGTCTTAGGTTTCACAGTGGACAGGTTATCATAGATTCTATGGCCTAATAATGAGTTTGTTTCTTGTATCATTTTGAGTACGACAGATTCAAATCTGTCATTGTTTTCACATCATTTTAAAATGCATCTTAAATTATTGCTACAAAATGGACATATATGGATAGCATACAATCATATTTAATATTTCCATGCATCTATAAATGATACTCATGTTGTGAATTATTTTCTGTAGCTCTAGAACAGGACCTGTCAGACACAGCAAGCATCAGTGGGCTCTGTTTCTTTGCTTGTTTAATTTTTTCATGCCTGCTAAATTCACATAAAAAGACAGTTTGAACGTGGTGATGTCACCGCGCTGTACAGTGGAATGAAGACCAACGTTCTGAATCACTCAGTTGTTCGTCACGGCTGATCCAAGCTTGGTTACACAGATATTCCATATTTAGATTGTTGTTGTTTCTTTTCTCTTTTTAAACCAAATGTGGAAGCAATACATCATACAGCCTGGGTACTTACCCAGAACATTCATGGTAAGTAATGGGTAAGTGTCACTTACATATCTGGTATTTATCCAGTAAGTACAATGTACATATCAGGCATGTACCAGATATGTATCCAGTACGTACTGTGTATATATCGGGTAGGTATTGAGTACATACCAATGAAGTACCAGGGTATGTACTGGGTACTTACCTGGTACTGATGCTGTACTTACCTGGTACATAGCTGGTACTTACTTTACATACTGACTGCTTACTGTGTATGTACTTGGTACAGTAAGAATATGTGTTGGGGGGTCAGAGTACTTATGCTTCATGTAAGTAACTGGTAGAAATGAGTATGGTATAATGGTATAAAGTTTATTCATTTTAAAAATACAAAACAATTCCATAACAATATAAAAAGATACAAAAGATTTAAAATGAAAGGCAGCAGAAAGAATAAAAAATCTTATTATATCTGCCCCTTTTTTCAAACAATTATTTCAATCATAATAATTTTCAAGTAACAGAACAAAATGAATAACTTTCTAATTTTTCTAATTCTAATACAAAACACACACTAAGCTACTTCATATATACTTTTTTAACAATTCAGTTTTGATCTTTTTCTTAAATGTACACATTGACTTGGCATTTTTCACATCACTCTCTAGAACATTCCACAATCCAACTCCTTGGATTGAGGTAGACCTTCCCTTCAGACTAGTTCTGAATGTTGGTTTGACAAATATCTCTATCCCCTTAAGATTATAACAACTTTGTCTTTTAACAACATTTCTTTGGATATTTAATGGTAATGTGTTATTTTGAGCCCTATACATAACTGATAAAATACTGTAATCTACCAAATCATGGAACTTCAATAAGTTCAGTTGATAAAATAATGTGCTTGATGGGTGACTGTAATGCTTTCTGGTGATAATTCTTACAGCTCTTTTCTGTAAAATAAAAATAGGTTTTGTAAATGTTTTACACGCTTTCCCCCAAACATCAATGCAATAGATTAAATGTGGAACATAGTATCATGTAGTTATCCAGTACATACCAGGCTTTAACATGTATTGCTATCCTCAATATCACCTGTTGTTATGTTTCTTTTTGTCACGTTCTCTGGTCATCACATGGTAACATGAAAACATCCTGACACTCATAAAAATGGGTCTCACACGTTTGTTTTAAATGCTGTACATAAAAAGACAATGTCTTTTTTTTGTTGAGATTAAAACAGTCCTTGTCTTTTAATGCACTGTTGATGCTCATATACATAGTGATTAAAAAAAGTAATGTTCTTTATCGTTTTGTTTTAGACACTAAAGTTCTGACAGTGTGACGCCGCTGCGTGTAAATACAGACACATGGTGCTTCACACCATGCTGAAATCTTGTGCACATGAAGGCCACGCTTTCCTCTCTGTTTTCTGATCTGTTGCATGCGCCCGTCTTTGGAGAACAGAAGCACTTGTCTCACTCGTTGTACAGACGGACAGATGTTCCACCTGCACAGCTGGAATCCTGCTATTCCTGCCATGATGGTTTTGAGAACAATGTGTTAAATATTACAATTTGAAAAGGATGTCTACTTGAATTAATTATTAAAAAAAAAAAAAAAATCATCTTAAATGAGTGTAAAGTCACAAAAAGCTCAATGTGAGCTGCAGCAGAAAAACAAACGCTTTGCAGGTTCAAACATCTGTCGATTCTTTTAACGTGTGTGTGTCTGTGTGCGCGCCTGTCTGGAAGTAAGTGTGTGTGTGTGTGTACATGACTTTGAAATGTACATACGGTCTAAATGTGTTGTTGTTTCATGGTGTTTATAAAATAAGGCAATAGCTTTGTCACATAGCTCAGCGCAGGAGAATCAGAAGAAGAAAACATTTATTTAGCATCTTTTAGCAAACTTGTCTTTACTGTACAAATGACTGTTAAATGAGAAGAAATGTCATGTATATTTATTTTATATCCTCTATAATAAAAACCGCTTTTGTCTCACATGTTTTCTCTGTGCAGGAGTGTTTTGTATTTTACAAATGTATGTCCAGAGCTTAATTTGAGCCGTAACACAATCCGGGAACTCTTGTTTTGACAGGGTGCGTTCTGGCAACTGTTTGTTTAGATCCGGCAACTCTGTTTTACTAATAATAAAGTTATGAACAAATATGACAACGTTGTGTTTTGGGGAGCCATGCTTGAACAGTGTCGCTCCTCTCTGCTGCTGCTGCGCTCATAAATAAATAACTCGGAAACATCCGTTGCTGTTTTTATGACGCTCTGGACGCTTGTCACCCACATCATGCATGTGACAAAGAATATAAGCTCAAAGCGAAATGATCACCTGCCTCCCTTTTCCTCTTTCATGTTGACAATTTTTTTTTGTTTTATTGATGAGTTTATCAAAGCACAATTTTGACGTATATTGTTTGTTTTTTTTGGGGGGGGGGGGGGGGGG
>NC_056509.1:2715700-2727404 GCF_014905685.2 Nematolebias whitei
CACCCCCCCCCCCCAACCCGCCATTTGTGTTCCGGCATCAACCAGTTTACAAATTAAGCCCTATGTCCTTAGCGGTGGTGCTGGAAGATGCTCCAACAGGGACTCCTTTATACACACAGGCCGGTGCACTGCTGGATGACGTTGCACGTTCGTGGTGAAACGTATTGTCACTTCCTGTTTGTCTGTCGGTAGCTTGAGTGAATTGTTTGCTCGAGTCGTCTCTGTTTTCTGGATTTCTGTCTTTTACAGTTTTTCATTCTAGTTCACAAACACGCTTAGTACAGTTGTTTCTCTACTGTTGGATAGTGCTTAAAACACCTCTTATCTTCAACACTTCTCAGTATTTATTTGTGTATTTGCTCTGCTAGCTCCTGCTAGCATTAGCTTAGCATGGCTGCTGCTTCTCTCCCTGCTTCCTCTGTTTTCTCTTGCTCTGTGTGTCAGAATTTTAGTTACTCCTCCGCCTCCTTTAGTGGTAATGATACATGTAACAAATGTAGTCTTATGGTAGCTTTGGAGGAGAGGCTGCCTGAACTGGAAGCTCAGCTCCGCGCTGTAGAAAAACCAGTAGCTAGCCAGGTCCCCTTAGACAGCGTAGAGCCACAGAGGCTAGCTCCCGTTAGCGGTCCTCCACCAGACCCCGAGCAGCCGGGACCCCAGGCCGGCTGGGTGACGGTCCGGAGCAAGTGTAGTGCTAAGGATAAACCCCCAGTTCACCACCGACCCGTTCACGTTTCAAATCGATTTTCCTCGCTCAGTGACACACCTGCTGAGAAGCAGACCCTGGTTATTGGCACTGGTTATTGGTTATGTTGGTTATTGGAAGCTCCATAGTCCCAAACGTGGCTTTAGGGACTCCAGCGGCCATAGTTAAATGCATCCCGGGGGCCAGAGCGGGCAACACTGAATCTTATCTGAAACTGCTGACTAAGGCTAAGACTAAATATAGTAAGATTGTTATTCACGTCGGCGGTAATGACACCCGGTTATGCCAATCAGAGATCACTAAAATTAATGTTGCTTCGGTGTGTGACTTTGCTAAAACCATGTCGGACTCTGTAGTTTTCTCCGGCCCCCTCCCCAACCTGACCAGCGATGACATGTTTAACCGTATGTCGTGGTTTAACCGCTGGGTGTCCAGGTGGTGTTCTGACAACAACATGGGCTACATAGATAACTGGAGTTCTTTCTGGGGAAAACCTGATCTGATGCGGAGAGATGGCATCCGTCCCACTTTGGACGGAGCCGCTCTTCTTTCTAGAAATATGGCTGATTTTGTTTATCTCCCAAATTAATGACAACCCAGGGTCCAGTCCAGGAAGCAGAGTTGTAGTCCTCCACCTCTCTCTGCTGCTTCTCCTCTGTACACCACCCACACCCCCATTGAAATGGTGTCAACTCTCCCACGGCTCAAATTAAATAAACCAAAAATCAGCTCTAAATATATAAACCATAAAAATCTTATTAAAATAAACAGTTACTTTACCAGAGTAAAATCATTAATTTATTAAATGTGGATTATTGAACATCAGATCTCTTTCCTCTAAATCCCTGTTAGTTAATGAACTGATAACTGATCATCATATTCATTTATTCTGTCTGACAGAAACTTGGCTACAACAGGAGGATTTTGTTAGTATAAATGTATCCACTCCTGTTAATTATTTAAATTTTCATGTTCCTAGAACAATTGGCCGAGGTGGAGGAGTAGCTTCTACTTTTCAGTCAGGATTATTGATTAATCCAAACCAGTTATTGGTTATGATGCTTTTGAATCGCTGTCCCTCAGTCTTTCTCATCCAAAATGGAAATCAGAAAAGCCACTGTTATTTTCTGGGTTGTTAAAATAAAAGTTTGATATGTTTACACAATTTACAGTTTACTTTAAAATGATAATTAAAGTGTTTGCCTGCAGTTTTAGCTCTGAGTCTCAGAAAGGATCAGTACTTTGTGGAAATGAAAACATTGATACCAGTTTATTTTGTTCATCAATTTTATCATTACTCTTATTAGTCATTTACTTTATATCACACTCTGTTAAAGCTTATCTAAAACTGTAGCAGCTAAACCCCTTCAACATCAGTGTGTGAAACCTTCTAACTTCCGTTTCTCAAACCCAGCTCCAGAACCAGTCACTGACCACAAGCGTACTGTCTGTTTTTACTCTGATAAGATTGCAAATGAGCGCCTGTTGTGTCAAAACATGTTACGTGTGAAGGTGTATAAATGAGACTGTATTGCTCATGATTTTGGAGAACACACAAGAACTCTTGGGCTGCGTTTTTGTTTCATGTGTTCTCCCTTCTGCAGAAGAGAAGTAAACCTTGCTACGTGTTTTTTAACAAAGTTCTCAGTCTGCTAAATTTTATTGAACAACAAAGTTTGATTAAACTCCACAATTTGGCGTCACGAACTGGATTCTTCGCTAGTTCATCTGCTCGGTGGACCCAGGACGGTGGCTGATCACCAGGAATCGCAGTATTCTTCCTCTAAACCTCTTGTAGGACATTAAGAGTGAGAGGACGTTCTGGTCTTCCAATCGGGAGGATTCGACCTTGACAGAATTCGAAACAGACTGAGAACTGTTGGCTGAGACAACAAAACAACTACTTAAGGTAAACTGAAAAACTTTTTAATATATATCAAAGTAGGATTTAAAAATAAAACCGAGGTAGATTTGTGTACACAAATCGAGGTAGGTCCCTCTAAAAGGACTGAGAAATAAAATGGTGACAAAGTAGGTTTTAATAATTTAAAACTGAGTTAGATTTGTGAAACCAAATCGAGGTAAGTCTCAATAGAAAGAGACTGAGCGATAAAACGTACGAAAATGGGTTCAGGAAATAGTAAAACAGAGGATTACATTCCTTGTGGTCCAGAAGCTGACCGGATGCGCAGACTGCATGGTGATTCAAGTCTCAGTTTTGTCTCTCAGTGGCATTCCAAATTTAATTTTCCAAAAAATGTGGTTCTTTTGACCCCAAAGAAATTCATAAATTAGAAGAACAGTTGTTAAGACAGAAACAAAAAATGTGTAATATGAAGAAAATACCACAGGACATGTTTTTTGCAATGCACGATCATGAGCAAGCGTTTAAATTATGGAAAAACCAGTCCAAATCCCTAACACAAAAAACAGCGTCTAAAATGTACCAGATGACTCAAAAAGTTGAGAAGACAACCAAATTGGCTCTAAAAAATGAGACAATGACAAATTCACAAAATATATTAGTAGAAAATAAAAAGGAATCGCTTAAGGACAAATTAAATGTGTGTCTTTCTCTTCTCTCCCACATACACCGGAGTCCTGTGGACCTCCGTCTCCCGTGGCACCGCTGTACCCCTCTCTGGCTGGTTTCACTGACCCACCATTGTACGCCCCACCTGTAACAGCAAAGAAAAAGAAGGAAAAATCACAAAAACTACCCATTAAAGGTCAAGCCCAGCTGCTCCCACCACCAAAACCCACTTGGGCCCTCGACTCTGATGATTTTCAAGGATATGCACCAGCATCTGATTCAGAGGAAGAAAATGATGAAACCTCACCAGTGTCCTCGCTGAAGACCCCAGCTGATACTAAAGGTCCTGTCGCTGGAACCAGTACTAAAGTCGTCACAAGACAAATGGGAAAAATTAAGGCACTTGAAGAAAAGGCTGAAGCTATAAAAAAGGAAATTGACGACATTAAACAGCAAGGCCTAAAGAGAAAAAAAAAACGCAGATCATCATTATCTGACCTTCCCCAAGCTACAGATGGAGTGGACGATCCTGAAGACCTGCTCACCAACCCAATGCTAGAGGTTGGAGGACCGACTGGCCCTCAACTGGTGTACCGAGCCTGGCCCAAGGCGACCCTGATCGAGATGGCGAGCCAGCACTTGCTTGACCTGGCACAAGGAGGAGCTGCTGTAGCTGCTGACGTGATGGACATCAAATTGTCAACGTCCAGGCAGATCACAAGGACAACCAACAGTTCTTCACACATGTGGAAAGGATCACAGAACACAACACTGCAGCATATCCTCAGACCCCAAGCTTCACCACCATCACAGACACTGTTTCAAAGACCAGATGAAGCCCCACAAGACTATTACAGACTGCTGCTCATCTTCAGAACCCACTCTGGTATTCCCATCAATAATGATGACTGGCGAGAAGCCCCTCAAGCAACATCTTTTGAGATTATTTTCTGCCAATCTCTAATGACTGGACTTCTCCCACCTATCCGTAAAGCTGTTCAATCCGCCTACATTGGTTGGAAAACTGGTGTCCGTCTGAATGAGCTTCTCAGACACGCCAGGCATGCCTGGGATCAGCACACAGCTGACCAAACCTCCACCCAGAAGAAAAAAAAAAGACAAACTGAAGAGGCTCATCTCACACTGCTACAAGCATCGGCACAGATGACACTTAATACAGCTGCCGCTAAATTACCTCACCCACCAACACCCCAGCAGCAACTTGTCCAGCCTTATCAACAGCAGACTGACCCAGCTGAACCTCGTCCTTGTTTCCTGTGTGGAGGACTTGACCATTGGATCAGAGATTGCCCACACAAAAGGAATCAGTGGCGTGGCAGAGGTTGCCCGCCATACCAGCCCATACCACAGGGCCTGAGGCCTCAGCAGCACGGCCCAGGCCAACAGCAGCCACAAAATGGACAGAACTTTTACCCAAGCCCACACTAATGCGGTGGACGTGGCTTTGGGCATCCAGGGGGCAGAGGCCGGAGAGGAGGTTACTCCACCTGACTAGTGCTGGAAGACCAGGACCCAGGACTCCGCACTGCAAGTATCAGCACACACACACCTGTTTTTCTGTCAGACACAGGCAAGATTATTCCTACATATTACAAATGCACCCAGTCAACGTATCTGAAGTTACCCATGCTCACAGTGTTGGTTGAAAACGTCCCTGTTAAATTTCTTGTAGACTCAGGAGCAACACAATCTTTAATCATGAAAAAATGTTTTCCTGACACTCCACTCTCAGGCAAAATTGTACAGTCTATAGGAGCATCTGGTCAAGCTGTTCCTGAAGTTGTTACAGCTCCCCTGAAAACTATAGATCCATTTGACCAATCATCACATGATCATCAATTTTTGCAGTCAGGCTCCTGCCCAGTAAATTTACTGGCTAGAGACTTGATTCTAAAATTTAGATTGACATTCAGTTGTGGATCTGAAGGTCTACTCGTCAAAACAGGAAGAGAATCCAAACACTCTTGTTTCTCTCACTCCTGATTTGTTGTACATTTTTGAATGGTTGTTAACCAACCAAGATCAACAAAATTCTCTGCTCACCATGGCCAGAGACAGGCAACTTGTTTCATGTCTGAACAACGCCTCCACTGCACTGCTCATGTAACTTCAGAGCCTGCTGATCATTTAGGAGACTCATTTCTGATGACAACCAACACACAACTCACCACTTCATCCCTCTGCTGGACACATGACTATTGTTTTTGTTTTGCTGACCCTCAATGACAAGGTGACACCCCAAACACCCTATTTCACAGTGACTGACTCTTTTCCCCACGTTTCACTGGCAAAACCACCTGATTCACAGTGGCGTTCTCTGGACCCCTTGGCACTCAGAGCACATACTGCCTCAGACTGGGAACCACGTGACAGCTGTTTTTTCTCACCCTCTCTCAACATGTACAGACAAGATTTTTGTCAAATGTTGACAGCTTGACCTACAAAGGAAGTGATTGACAATAATGCAGGACTAACAATGTCTATGTTGTCTCTGGACAGTCCTGAATTGGCAGCCATCCCTCCACATCTGTGGGCTGAAACTAAGTATCATGTAGGACTAATTAAAGGCCAGGAGCCCATTGAAATCACACCAAAATCCTCTTACAGGCCTAAAATACTTCAATACCCACTCAAATCTGATGCAGAAAATGGAATTACTCCTGTTTTTCACTCTTTGCTGAAAGCTGGAGTAATTGTCCCCTGCCCATCATCACCTGTCAGAACACCTATTTTTCCTGTGAAGAAAATCAGACCCAAGCCTCCAGATGAATGGCATTTTGTTCAAGATTTAAGAGCTGTGAGCTCTGTGGTACAGGCTCGTGCCCCCATTGTTCCAAATCCTTATGTAATTTTGTCACAAATCCCATCTGGCTCCACCCATTTCTCTGTCATTGACCTGGCCAATGCATTTTTTAGTGTGCCCGTCCATCCAGACAGCCAATTTTGGTTTGCTTTTCAATTTCAAGGAAAGTCTTACACTTTCACCCGCTTGTGTCAAGGTTACTGTGAGTCACCCACTATTTTTCATCAAGCACTGAATGACAGTCTTGCTGGTTTTACACTTCCTTCTGATTGTGCTTTGTTACAATACGTGTATGACCTTCTGTTGGCAACGCCCTCAGAACAGTCTTGTAGAGAAAATACTGTCCATCTGCTCCAACACTTGGCTGAGCAGGGACACAAAGCATCATTGTCTAAGCCACAGTTTGTGCAAACTACTGTGACATTTCTGGGCCATAGAATCTCAGCAGCAGGTAGGGAAATTGCAGACACTTGCGTTAAAGCAATAGTGAAACTGCCACTTCCTGAGACTAAGAAGCAGTTGATGTCCTTTTTAGGACTTTGTGGTTATTGCAGACATTTTATTCCCAACTATGCTGAAATGGAGACTCCTCTACGTGTCATCTGTCATGAAAAAGGCCTACTGATGAGCTCTAAATTGACATGGTCTAATGAGACACTGCATGCCTTTGAAGCGCTGAAAAAACAACTGCAGCAAGCCCACGCTCTTGGCATTTCCAGATCCCACAAGACCTTTTATTCGGGCTGTGGATGAGCACGGTGGCTGTATGACTTCTGTATTGCTCCAAAAACATGGTGACAGATTGAAACCAGTCGCCTATTTTTCTGCTAAATTGGACTCCGTAGCAGCAGGCTTGCCTTTTTGTTTGCGCGCTGTGGCAGCTGCTAAGGCGGTCCTAGCTAGTCGTGATATTGTGGGATATTCTGATCTGACCCTCCTCGTTCCCCACGCTGTCACACAAATTTTAAATGAACAGAAAACTGCACATCTCTCAACAGCATGTTGGTTAAAGTGCCACACAACTCTGTTGGACATGCCCAACATAACCATACAACGTTGTAATGTTCTAAACCCAGCCACACTCTTGCCAACAACTGAAGATGGCACCCCACATGACTGTATGGCTGAGTTGGAAATTGTTTGCACCCCCAGGCCTGATTTGTAACAACACCCTCTGGACAGTCCAGATTGGGATCTGTTTGACGATGGCTCTGCATCACGTGACCCAGTTACAGACCAGATAAGAAGTGGTTATGCTGTTGTAACACACACACACACAGTTGAAGCTGCTCCCGTGCTATCATGTTCTGCACAGGCCTGTGAACTGAGTGCTCTCACACGTGCTTGTGTTTTGTCTGAAGGGAAAAAAAAGTAAATATTTACACTGACAGCAGGTACGTATTTGGTGTTGCTCATGATTTTGGAGCTCTGTTGAAACAGACGGTTCCTGCGCTCAGATGGACAACCCATTTGGAATCATAAATTGGTGTCTGACCTCTTAACCTCTATCACCTCTATCACAAACAAGATGGCCGTGCTCAGAGTAGTTGCAGCTTCACAGGCTCCCGGTACCATCCCAGTTTTTAGAAGTTTTGATATTGACTCTGTGCCTGACTCCGCGATTTATGCGTGTGAACTATAGCCGAACCAAACTGATGAGAATAGGAGCGGATTTGCCACGAAATATAGCAGAAATCAGCAACAAACTCAAAACTACGCTCGGCAGAATGCAGATCTTAAAGTCATCTACCTGGAAGCTGCAGCAGAGGCGTTCCAGCGGGCAGAAGAGGAAGCGCTGCTCCCGGTTTAAGAGGAGAGGATGCCGGGCGGGTGTTATGGTGAGGCTACGAGCTAACGCTAAAGCCGGTAAACTCCCCATGCCGTCTCTCTTTCTGTCAAATGTCCGCTTGTTGGACAACAAGATGGATTTACTTCGTCTGAGAGCGGGCGCCTCAGAAGAGATGAAGAAGTGTGCAGTGCTTTGCCTCACGGAAACGTGGATTACAAGCGAAACGCCAGACACTGTCTTCCAGCTGGATGACAGACATTTTTTTCGAGCGGACCACTGCAGCGAGCTAACGGGGAAATCACGGGGAGGCGGAGTGTGCATTTACGTGAGTAAAAGTTGGTCCACGAACTGTACTGTTGTAAATAGCTCATGCTCGAAGGCTTTGGAGCTAATAACAGTGAAATGTCGGCCACGTTATCTACCCCGCGAGTTCACGGTGACTTTCATCACTGTCGTCTACATTTCTCCGGAAGCTAATGCTAATGAATCACTGCAGGAGCTACATGATATCATCAGCTCGCTGCAGAACAAACACCCCGAGGCTCTTTACATGGTAGCCGGAGACTTTAACCACGTGAATCTAAAGGAATGTCTCCCAAGCTTTAATCAACATGTGACAATTCCGACATGTGGAGACCACACGCTGGACCGTGTTTACACGAACGTAAAAGATGCATACAAAGCCGAACCCCGCCCCACCTAGGACTGTCAGACCACATCTCAATCTTCCTGGCTCCTGCTTACATGCCCCCGCTGAGACGCTCCAGACCGGTACAAAAGAAAGTTAAATGCTGGATCCAGGACAGTGGCCCCATACTGAGAGATTGTTTTGATTGAACAGACTGGCAGGTTTTCAGAGAAGCTGCTGAAAATGGAGGTTCGCTTGATCTTGACCAATACACATCCTCAGTTCTGGGTTACATTAGTACATGTACTGACACAGTCTCCACTATCAGCAATGTTAAAAGCTACCCAAACAGAAAACCTTGGCTGAATGCAGAGGTGCGTACCCTGCTGGAAGCCAGGAACACTGCCTTCAGGTCTGGAAACTCAGAGGAGCTGAGTAGGACAAGAAAAGAGCTGGTTGCTAGTATTAAGAGGGCCAAGGGCACATATGCAAAGAGGATTGAGGGTCAATTCATCTCACAAGACCCTCGGAGCATGTGGAGGGGCATTAAGTGCATAACAGATTATAAAGGAAGGAGTGAACAATGCCCCAAAGACCCATCTCTGCCTGATGCCCTCAACAAGTTCTATGCACGCTTTGAAGACCCGAACAGACCACCCAGCACCAGACTCACCTCACCACCGGATGAAGAGCATCTCAGCGTGACCTCAGCAGAAGTAAGGAGTACCTTCAGGAGGATTAATCCACACAAGGCAACTGGCCCAGACAACATCCCCGGAAAAGTGTTGAAGGAATGTGCTGATCAGCTCTGTGAGGTACTGGCAGACATCTTTAACACCTCACTTACCCTGGAGACAGTTCCCACCTGCCTGAAGACTGCCACCATCATCCCAGTCCCAAAAAGCTCTACAGTGACTGGTCTGAATGACTATCGGCCAGTGGCCCTCACCCCGATAGTCACTAAATGCTTCTAAAGACTGGTCATGATCCACATCAAAACAACCATCAACATCAACAAGGACCCTCATCAGTATGCATACCGTGAGAACCGATCAACAGAGGATGCCATCTCCTCTGTGGTCCACACTGCACTCAACCATCTGGAGCAGAAAAACTCTTACGTCCGTATGCTCTTTGTGGACTTCACATCCGCCTTCAACACCATGATCCCCCAAACCCTGATGGACAAATATGCTGGTGAAGATTCTCAGTCATCTAGGACATGATGAATTCAAAAAGCGTTCAATACAAAAACAACTGTACTTTATTTGTAACCGAAGACGTTTCGCTCCTCATCCGAGGAGCTTTCTCAATTCAAAGAGCAGAGAGTGAGAGATACAGGTTATAAGGCTGAGTGAGATAAGACACACACACACACATAAGACACACACACACACACACACATATATGTAGATTGGCAGTTCACACCTAAAAACCTAAACAGTAGGTCTTTGTTCCTCTAATTCACAGTCGAGGCCCCTCTGTTCCCATCAGGTGTGAAAACCGGCTGGGAATCTGTTTTAAAGTTGCATTATAGGTTTTTGAAAGTGGAAATCTGAGGCCTCCTCCTCTGTTAAGAGACAGCTTTTCTCTTTTTACATAAATTGCTTCCTTCACCCCCCTCTTAAACCATCTGTGTTCTCGGTCCAAAATGTGCACATTTTGGTCCTCAAAAGAGTGTCCCTTATCTGTGAGGTGGAGGTGAACTGCGGAATTTTGTCCAGAGGAGGTGGCTCTCCTGTGTTGAGTCATGCGTCTGTGAAGAGGCTGTTTAGTTTCTCCAATGTAGAGGTCTGGACAGTCCTCGCTGCACTGGACCGCATACACTACACCACTCTGTTTGTGTATGGGTGTTTTGTCCTTAGGGTGGACCAGCCTCTGTCTGAGAGTCCTGTTGGGTTTGAAATGTACTGGGATCTTGTGTTTGTTGAAGATCCTTCTGAATTTCTCTGATACTCCAGCAACATAAGGGATGACAATGTTTTTACGTCTGTTGTTCTCCTTTTTCTTTTTATTGGTGTGTTTTGTAGATTTCCTCGCTGACTTGACAAAAGCCCAGTTAGGATATCCACATGTTTGAAGAGCTTCTTGAACGTGTTTCAGTTCCTTTTTCTTCCCTTCTGTCTTCGTGGGGACGCATTCGGCCCGATGTTGTAAAGTTCTGATGACAGAGAGTTTGTGTTCCAGTGGATGGTGGGAGTCAAACAAAAGATACTGGTCTGTGTGGGTTGGTTTCCTGTACACTTCAATGTTGAGGCTGTCCTCTCTCCATCTGAACCAAACAGTCCAAAAAAGTCCTGATGGACAAACTATCCACACTAGGACTAAGCCCCTCCATTTGCAACTGGGTACTAGACTTTTTAACAAACAGACCACAGTTAGTGAGGATCCACAACTTCTCCTCCTCCACCATAACCCTCAGCACTGGCTCTCCTCAGTATGTGTGTTGAGCCCCCTCCTGTTTACTCTGCTCACGTATGATTGTGCAGCTACCCATCCAGGCTGTCACATTGTAAAGTTTGCAGATGATACAGCGGTGGTGGGATGCATCACAAACAATGATGAGTCCAGCTACAGGCAAGAGGTGGAACACTTGGAGAGCTGGTGCAAAGAGAATAACCTTCACATCAATGTGAAGAAGACAAAGGAGATGATTGTGGACTTCAGAAGGAACAAAAACATCTACACCCCCCTGAACATAAGAGGATCTGCGGTGGAAGTGGTCTCCAGCTACAAGTACTTGGGTGTACACATGAATGACATCCTCAGCTGGAGCAACAACACCACCAGCCTGATCAAGAAAGCTCATCAGAGACTCTACTTCCTCAGACGGCTGAGGCGAGCTGGTCTGGGAAGCTCAGTCCTCACCTCCTTCTACAGGTGTGCAGTGGAGAGCATCCTGTGCTCCAGCATCAACGTGTGGCATGGAGGCTGCACAGCTGCAGAAAGAAAAGCTTTGCAGAGAGTGGTGAAGGCTGCACAGAAATCTGTCGGAATCAGCCTCCCCACCATCACAGACATCTACACCTCCAGATGCAGGAAGAGGGCCACCTGCATCATGAAGGACCCCACTCACCCAGCACACACACTTTTTGCCCCACTCCCCTCAGGAAGGAGGTTGAGGAGCATTAAGTGTAGAACCACTAGACTGAGGAACAGCTTCTACCCTGAGGCTGTTAGACTCATGAATCTCTAACTAGAATAATCACTGTGAAAAACCACAT
>NC_056509.1:2727504-2733442 GCF_014905685.2 Nematolebias whitei
AGCATCCTGTGCTCGAGCATCAATGTGTGGCATGGAGGCTGCACAGCTGCAGAAAGAAAAGCTTTGCAGAGAGTGGTGAAGGCTGCACAGAAATCTGTTGGAATCAGTCTTCCCACCATCACAGACATCTACACCTCCAGATGCAGGAAGAGGGCCACCTGCATCATGAAGGACCCCACCCACCCAGCACACACACTTTTTGCCCCACTCCCCTCAGGAAGGAGGTTAAGGAGCATTAAGTGTAGAACCACTAGACTGAGGAACAGCTTCTACCCTGAGGCTGTTAGACTCATGAATCTCTAACTAGAATAATCACTGTGAAAAACCATATCATGTTGCTGCTGATCTGTTTCATGTTGCTGCTGATCTGTTTCAATGTTGATGTGTTCATACGTGCACATCTGCTCACAGACTCATGTTCATGTTTGTGCTGATGTTCAATGTTTTATGTTATGAGTGCTTAGTGTATATTTAGTTGATGTTTTACTTAGTTCATATCTTAGATGTTATTACTGTTTTTCTTATACATTTTATTGTTGGATGTAACTGGGACCCTGTGTACATAATTTGTCTCCACCACATGTACCACATGAGGTGCGAATGACAATAAAGAAACTCTGACTCTGACCTTACCAACACAAATTGCTGTCATAAAATGTGCCGCACACACTTCCAACACTGACTCTGTCTGAAGAGGAAATGCTCTGGCCGATGAAGCTGCTAAAGCTGCAGCCTGCACACTTCTCACACAACCTTTCATTCTGATTCAGACACATACACACAACCCGATGTGCCATTCTTTGTTTCTGACATTTAAAGGTTTGCTCCTGCCAGTGAAAAAGCTGAATGGAAAAAACACGGCTGTGTTTTTTCCTGAAAACATCTGGATTGGCCCAAATGGTAACTCATGCTTACCAAAACATTTTTTCCCCTCTTTTGCTGTTTTGACACATTCTTTGGATCATGTGTCAAAGGGAGGGAAGTTGAGACAAATTAATGCTGATTGGTTTACTGTAAATTTTTCAAAAACAGCAGCCCAACATTGTGACTCCTGTCTCGTGTGTGCCACTCACAATGTTTTAAAAACAATAAAAACAGCAGCTCCAGGAGCCCACAAAACTGTTACAGCACCATTTCAACATTTGATTGACTTTTTTGAACTAACACCAGTTCAAAACAAAAAATACTGTCTGGTCATAGTGGACATGTTTTCCAAATGGGTTGAAGCTTTCCCCACAAAACATGCCACAGCCAGCACAGTTGCAAAAATTCTGTTGCAAGAAGTGGTGTCAAGGTGGGGTATCCCACAAAGAATTTCTAGTGACAACGGTCCACATTTTGCTAATCAGATACTTGAAGAAGTGTCCACCACACTGAACTGTGACCTGACTAAACATTGCTCATACCACCCACAAAGTGGAGGTGCAGTAGAAAGAGAGAATGGAACATTGAAAAACAAACTGACAAAAATCTGTGACGAGACAAAACTCAACTGGGTTACATGTTTACCCATTGCACTGATGTACATGTGCATGCACAGAAGGGCTAAACATAACCTTAACCCTTTTGAAATTTTATTTGCAGCTCCACCCAACCTGGGAGTGGGACCTGTGACCAGCCCAACTAATGACCTGAAACACTGTGATCATAACATACTTGTCTACTGCATTGAATTGACTAACCGTTTAAAATCCCTCAGGTCTCAGGTCCAAGGAGGGCTTCCCAGCCCAGCTCAAGAACAACTGCATGACATAACCCCTGGAGACTTTGTTATGATAATTTTTTTCAGGAGGAAAAAGTGGAACTCCCCCAGGTGGACAGGTCCATTCCAGGTGCTGTTGACGACCCACACAGCTGTTAAGGTGGCTGAGCGAGCTACCTGGATTCACGCATCCCACTGCAAGCTGTTCAGAGGGACCAATCCGCCATCAGAGGGAGGACAAGAAGAAGCCAAATCCCCATAAGTTCACTCAGTGCCATCGGGCAACTGAGGCAGCTGCTTATTTTAGACTTTGAGTCTAAATAAGCTAGGACAGCTCACTCGCAAGGTTTTTCCCAAACCTAGGTGAGGCGGCTCACTCACTAGGTCTCAAACCCAGGTGAGGCCCCCCCCAGGTTACCAAACCAGCCCCTGTTTCACTGCACCTCATCCATTGATCCATAAGGAACTCTCCACCTTCCATCAAAAACTCTCTGCACCTCTACACCCTACCAACTGCCCCCATAAAGAACTCTCCACGCTTCATCAGACTTTTTACAGGCTCTCCCCCCAGGAAAAGACACTGCAAAAATGGGCCTACTGTAACATCCATGGAAAACCACCCTAGCACTGGGCCTACGGTATCGTATGGAAAGCCATTGACAGACAGACTGGGGAGATCGTGGCAGTGAAGAAAATCTTTGATGCTTTCAGAAACAGAACAGATGCCCAGTGAACATACAGAGAAATCATGTTCCTCTAGGAGTTTGGAGATCACGTCAACATTGTCAAGCTTCTTAACATCATCCAAGCACAAATTGATAAAGACATTTATCTCATCTTTGAATACATGGATACGGACCTGCACGCTTTGATAAAGAAAGGCTCTCTTCTGAAGGATATTCACAAGCGTTACGTCATGCACCAGCTCATCAAAGCTATCAAATATACCATACCATACCATACCAATTTATTTATATAGCACTTAAAACAGCAACAAGGCCAACCAAAGTGCTGTACAAAAGAACCAAACATGCACAGCAGACAGGAAAACATAAAATAGAAATACAGATACAAATAGTAGCAGAAGCTAACTAAAATGGCCAACAGAGTAGAGAACAGACCGGACCAAAACAAATCACACCGTGATTGTCTCCACCACATGTACCACATGAGGTGCGAATGACAATAAATATCGCCATAGGAGTTTGTTTAGCCATTCTAATAACTTGTGGTTGCTGTTTTATACCTTCCAAAAAAGTTCAATCTGGTCCTCTGGACATTCAAAAAAAAAAAAAATAGAAACGTTTCGTCTCTCATCCAAGAGACTTCCTCAGTCTGAGGTGCTGTTTTCAGCTCAGTTTCTTAAATAGCACCTTCTCAGGTCCAGTGGACCAGATTGAACTTTTTTGGATTTTTCTACCTGGATTATTGAGCATGCATCAGTATGTTTTATACCTTGTATTCGCTCATTGTCCACACGTCTGATCTCGACTGCCCTCACTCCTGAACGCCTGGCAGAAACCTATGCCCGTTACATAACAATGTCAATCCTGATTCCAATAAGTGTAACCCACCCACTCTACTGTTTTTGTCCTGACCAACAAGAAGACAACCATTATGTAAATATTTTGTTTTATTATGTTTTTGCTTTTCACAATTTTATCATTTTATTTTTATGATTTCTTTTACTTTTGCTTGCTCTCGTTACAGGGGTCTGTCCCCCACAAAAACAGCCTTAGCAAATTTCTAACTGATGTTTATGATAGCCATATGTTAAACCATATTCAGAATGACACATGTGCCTTGAAGGTTCTGTTAATCAGTGTCTATATCTCTCTGTACATATTTGTTATTGTTGTTCCTATGGGAACAAAAGGGAGGACTTGTTGATATTTTCTGGGTTGTTAATATAAAAGTTTGATATGTTTATACAATTTACAGTTTACTTTAAAATGATAATTAAAGTGTTTGCCTGCAGTTTTAGCTCTGAGTCTCAGAAAGGATCAGTACTTTGTGGAAATGAAAACATTGATACCAGTTTATTTTGTTAATCAATTTTATCATTACTCTTATTAGTCGTTTACTTTATATCACACTCTGTTAAAGCTTATCTAAAACTGTAGCAGCTAAACCCCTTCAACATCAGTGTGTGAAACCTTCTAACTTCCGTTTCTCAAACCCAGCTCCAGAACCAGTCACTGACCACAACCGTACTGTCTGTTTTTACTCTAAGATTGCAAATGAGCGCCTGTTGTGTCAAAACATGTTACATGTGAAGGTGTATAAATGAGACTGTATTGCTCATGATTTTGGAGAACGTACAAGAACTCTTGGGCTGCGTTTTCGTTTCATGTGTTCTCCCTTCTGCAGAAGAGAAATAAACCTTGCTACGTGTTTTTTAACAAAGTTCTCAGTCTGCTAAATTTTATTGAACAACAAAGTTTGATAAAACTCCACACCACTTTTACTAGATGTTATATATCGTCCACCAGGCGCTTACTCTCAGTTTTTGTCTGAATTCTCAGAATTATTAACTGAATTATTATTAAATACTGATAAAATCATCATAAAGGGTGATTTCAATATTCATGTAGATGTTGAAAGTGATAGCTTAAGCATAGCCTTTAATAGACTCATTTGGTTTTACCCAAAACGTCCACACATCTACTCATTCTTATCATCACACTCTTGATTTAGTTCTGACCTATGGTATAGAGATTAAGGACTTAGTAATAGTTCCTCAAAATCCTATTCTGTCCGATCATTTTTTTTAATAACATTTGAGTTTACATTAAATGACTACACAGTCACTGAGAGTAAATTTCATCTCAGCAGGTGCTTATCAGAAAATGTTGTAGCCAAATTTAAACAATCTCTTCCATCAATGTTTCCTCTGTCTTGCAGAGTAATGCATCAGAGAACAGAGACTTAGATCATCTAGTTGATCATCTTACAACTTCAATGCAAACTTCACTTGATAAAATTGCTCCACTGAAAAAGAAAGTAATCAATCAGAGGAAACTGGCTCCTTGGTTCAATTCTGAGTTACGTACTTTAAAGCAGCATCTAGAAACCAGGAGAGAAAATGGCGCTCTACTAATGTTGAAGAATTTTATTAAACTTGGAAACATTGTCTGCTAACATATAAAAAGCTCTCCGTAAAGCTAGAACTTTATATTACTCATCTTTAATAGAGGAGAATAAAAATAACCCTAGGTTTCTGTTTAGTACTATTGTTAGACTAATTAAAAGTCCCATTTCTGTTGAACCATGTATCCCTACAACTATAAGTAGTGATGACTTCATGAGATTCTTTATAAATAAAATTATTTCAATTAGAGAGAAAATTCAAACCATCCTTCCTTCTACTATCTCTAGTCCCCTGTCAAATGAGGCAACTTTAAAAATTTCACTAGAGCCTGATTTATGTTTGGACAGTTTTTGTCCTGTTGAGCTCTGAATTGTCAAAAATAATAACCTCATCCAAACCATCCACATGCCTGCTAGATCCCATCCCAACCAGACTGTTTAAAGAGATATTTCCACTAATTAATGTCCACATTTTGATCTACTTAATTTGTCTTTAATGGATGGTTATGTACCACAGAGCTTTAAGGTTGCTGTAATTAAACCTTTACTTAAGAAGTCTGACCTTGATTCAGAAATTCTGTCCAACTATAGACCTATATCTAATCTAACTTTCATCTCAACAATTCTAGAGAAAATAGTTGCAGGTCAGTTGCGTGTACATCTACAAAGAAATAATCTGAAGAGTTTCAGTCAGGGTTTAGAGCTCATCATAGCACAGAAACGGCACTAGTAAAAGTCATTAATGATATTCTCATGGCCTCAGACAATGGACTTGTGTCTATACTGGTCCTGTTAGACCTCAGTGCTGCATTTGATACAGTTGATCACAATATTTTACTACAGAGGCTTGAATATGATGTTGGGATTACAGGAACAGCTCTAAAATGGTTTAAATCATATCTATCTGATAGATTCCAGTTTGTAAATGTAAATAATAAATCTTCTTCATACAACAAAGTTAGTCATGGAGTTCCTCAGGGCTCAGTGCTTGGACTAATACTCTTTACTGTCATGAATCACGTCCCTGTGTTTAGATCTTTATCACTCTGTTCACTAGTTCTGGTTTCTCAGTCCTGTTCTGGTTTTTTCCTCTTCACTCCTTATCTACTTCTACCTGGTTCTCATGTGTGTGTATGTGGAGAACCA
>NC_056509.1:2733452-2743714 GCF_014905685.2 Nematolebias whitei
GATCATCTGAGACGGTTAGTGGTTTTTCCTTGTTGACTGTTCTCCACATTCTGGTAATCAGCACGACCACTAACCGTTCTCTGCTTCGTAGAACTGTTCCTGCTATCCAACCGACACCAGAACCCAGACCGGCACCAGGACCGGCTGTCACTTCCTCCCTTGAAACAATAAACACATTATTATTTATCGTCATTCTGTTGTGTTGTGATCTTGGTCCAAACCCTCACAAGAGTTCCTTACACTTTACTTTATATATGCTTCCATTAGGTAAAATTATTAATCAGCATAGGATAAATTTTCATTGTTATGCTGATGACACACAGTTATATTTGTCTATTAAACCCAATGAATCCAATCAACTACTTAGACTATTGTGAAGTTTATTTTATAGATAAACTTAGTAAATGAGACTTGAGATCTTAGTTTTTAGCAACACGCAGCAGATTTATTATTTCCTTTGCAAAGGGAGAACGCCACGGCTTAAGGCTCAGGAGTTCTGGAGAACACATTCAGTAAAATACTTCATTTATACAGTCCTTTGCACGCACAGGGCGTTAAAAAATTTCACTCTTCATGAGTCATAGGCCTTAAGGGCTTACTGGAACAATACAAGGTGGGACAAACAAGTTCTTTTAGGCAAAACTGGTTTCTGCTTAAGCTATTTTGTGACAGTAAACATGTTTTTCTGTTGCAGGTTCTTGTTTACTCATGAGATGGCAGTTGAAATGAAGAATGAACAAAGATAATACATTAAATGAGAATTAAAATTATTAAATATACTGTTTTTCTTCCACAATTTCCTCCCTTTTGTTCCTTCCAAGGAACAACAAAAATGAAACACAAAATCACAATATTATGTACAACAGGTAAGACACTGATAGGTAAACCTTCATCAAGACACTTGTGGCATGAAATCACGGTTGAACATGAGCCTTTCATAAAATCAGCTGGAAATGACAAGAGCTATTTCTGTAAGGGACAGAACCCTTGTGTGTGTGGCATAGCTGAAGATGAGATGAACACATGGTATTTGAACACAAGATGAATATAAAATGAAAGAAAATAAAAGTGATAAAAAAGTGATAAAGTGAGTCTTTCTTAATTTTGGTACCCTTGTCCTATAAACGTAAAGTCTGAGGTTTGGAGCCTAAATCCCCACTGTTGGACTGCTTCACAGACTAGGTTTAGGAAATCTAATCTGGTGGTGAACCCTTGTAAAGTGTAGTTTATTTGTGTTCCCTCTATGTCATAATGTAAGAACAGCTTATCTTCAGGGGTGTCGGTGTCAATCAGTAAAGTTACTCTTTCTAATTGAGGGTCTTTGTCTTGGATAAATAAGATAATACGCATTTTAAACGTTCTTCAGGATGAATGTGTCCTTTGTGACTGTGTTTGAGGGGGCAGGCTTATCCTCTTCTGACAGTAAAGATGTTTCAGAATCATCTTCAGAGAGGAGTTGGTCTTGTAGGTGTTGAATAAGGAGAGAATAAGTTTGAGCTGCACGTTCTGGGGAGAAAGCGGTTGTGATGATTCTGGTAGATAAGGATCGGAGGCAAGGGATGCAACAGCATCCACAGACTGCTAAAATGGCTAGGCCTATTCCTAGAGCCACAAGAAAAGACATTAGGATACCTTTCCACCTGCCAAAAACTTCTGAGAACCATTTTGAAATAGGGTCTGTTACCCTGAGGCATGTTGCATTTCTGTGGACAAAACTTTCAGGCCCTCTAGGGCTCGTACAACTTTACCATCGGGTGCTGTGTTGTTTGGGATGTATGTACAGCATTCGTCTCCTACCATATGGCAGACTCCACCCTGCTCTGCTAGTAGCATGTCTAGTGCCATTCTGTTTTGGATGGCCATTTTTGAGGTGGGTCTGAGTTGATCTGCTAGTCCCTCGATCGCATCTCTTGTCAGGTTAGTAAGACGGAGGACATTATAATGGATGAAATTAATTCTAGCAACATTTTTGTTAAATGTAACGTAGGGGATTAGAGATTCAAAGGCTGACCAGATGGGGCTGGCTAGTTTATACTCATCAGGGACTCCTTGGGGTACCCCTATTGCATTTATGTACGTGGGTGAGCTCTTAGGGTCAAAGTCAGTGGACCGACGAGTTCTATGACTTGTGGGTTTGTCAGATGGGAGTCCAACTAGGGTTAATGGTGCTATGAGGCGTACAAAAGCACACAGGCCTATTGTCCTATGGGGAATTTTTACTACTAGTCTTTGACCTCCGCAATAGTAATACAATCCTGCCCTTGCCCATGTTCCCATGAGCTGGGTGGTCTCTTTAGCCCCTTATCCACGGGGCCCTTTGGTACTCCTATGTAACTAGTTGTGGCCGATTGCGTGTTTTATCAACAATGCCTTTAGCGGTGGAACCCACCCCATTTTTGGGACCTAATTCTCTGAGGTCCCAGGTCTGGTTCTTGTAGGGTCTAGATGTGACATCAGCGCACTGTAGGTCACTGATTGGTCAGGGGGCGTATTCATTGGTGGAGGGCGGAGATTCAGTCTTCCACCGGAAATCCCGATCCACCATTTTCTTTTTCACCCGCATAACAGACAACAAGAAATCGGAGGAGCTTATTTTGGAATATTTTATAAGGTAAAACAAATAATAAGTTCAGGCATTTCTCTGTTTGCTGGCCGATGAACAAGTGCAGAACGAGCTAGATGGAACGAAACGAAATGAAAAGATTTTTCAAGCGGTGTCTGCGCAGATGGCGGTGCAGGGCTTCCATCGCACACCAAAGCAGAGGAAAGCTTAAAAAACTAAAAAGCGCTTACAAAACGATTAAGGACCACAACGGTAGGAGTGGAGCAAACAGAAGAAACTGGAAGTGGTTTGTACAAATGGATGCCATTTACAGCAAACGCCCAGCCAACAAAGGGAGGGAGAGTGGCCTAGACACGGCCACTGCTCTTCTGGAAGCTATAGTTGATGGTGTGTGTATTTTATTTACTTTAAGCATATTTCCTTTTCCTCATGCAACCGTTTCTTTGCGTTTTCTGAAAGTACTCTGAACAAACGAGGCTGACACTGTTAAGTCGTCATTAGTTAGCATCATTGCTAACTGTACTCTGTTGCTGTTTTTCCACTCTTATTTTGATGCAGAAAGTCCCACTGAACATGAAGGTTCGCCAGATTCTGCTTTTGACTGTCCAATCCTCCCCGCTTCTGACCCTTCCCGACCACACCAGCTCCAAGTACATCCATGCCACCGGGCACATCCACGCCACCGGGCACATGCACGCCACCGGGCAACACGCAGCAGAGCGGCACCAAACAGCACCCGTTACTAGGTAAGAAGAAGCAACAATCGTGTTTAACATCACATTGATCATGTTGATATGAATGTTGTTTTGTTTTTGTTGTAAAACACCTTGCATGTATTCAAACTACTTGTTTATTCAGTTGTAATGTATAAAAGTTAAATTTAATTATTCATTTATTACTTCAACTTTCATTTATGAAGTTTATTATTGAAATTATACAGGGTGTAGTGATTTTTGTTCAGATTAACGATGCTCTGTTCTTTTTCTAAATTAGCACAAACCGTTGTAAATGACTACATGTAGTTTATTTATGCCCACCTGCTTACTATCATTAAAGTACTAGACTGCTTTATGAACAGAATCATTTCTGATCTTGTGAACAAACACCTTTTGAAATTAGCAGGAACTTTAATGTAAATAATTTATTTAAAAACTCTACCTGTACTTCATCATCTAACAGCCATTTTCTTGTGTGTTATTCCTAGGCAATAGAAAGCGCAGATCAACAAGTGCAGCAGAGAGCTTTGTTTCTGCACATACAGAACAAGAGGAGATGAACCGGAAGCAGAGAGAGGAACACTTCCATTTTATTTGTGAGGATGTCAAAAAAGCAAGGCAAGAAGAAGCTGCAGAGAGGCAACGCCAAGCTGCAGCAGCGAGGAAGCAGGAGAAATCAATTAGGAGGGAGGAGATGGCCTTGAGGAGAGAGGAAGCAGATGTTCGCAGAGAGGAAGCAGCACAGCGAAGGCAGGAGGCTGAACAGAGTGCTGCTTTCAATCAGGCACTCCTTGGGGTGCTGGAATCCATTGCCCATTCCATGGCAAACAGACATGTTTAAAAATATTTAGAGTAGATCATAGTTGATCTATAGAAATGTAGATCCTGCAAGGTAAGCCCACAAATAGCCAAACGTAGCTTGTTAAGGTTGCATATATAATTAGTGTATAATTGTTTTTTTTGTACATGTCTTTATTTCTAATAAAAGAAACATTTTCAAGTCTTGAGCTTCCATCTGATCATCAAAAGTGAAGTGCTTACAGTGTTTTTTTACGTCCATAGTGTAGATAAGTGAAGTAATTGTTTTTTACCTGTAACAATGCTGGTGAAGATTCTCAGTTATCCTTGACACGGCAAATCCCCCCCAAAAAAGATAAAAACAAAACCACAGGACTTTTTTTTTAAACTGAAGACGTTTCGCTAATCATCCGAGGAGCACTCACAATTCAATGAAAAAAGGAATATGGGATTAAAGTTATAAAGCTGTGGTGTTCTGTAAGCTTGCTGGAGATTGATCTGCATGTGTCAGTCTCCATAATACAAGCTTACGGCACACCACAGCTTTATAATTTGAATCACACTCCTCGTTTCATTCAATTGAGAAAGAGCCTCGGATGAGAAGTGATACATCTTCAGTTACAAATAAAGTCCAGTTTTTTTATTTATGTATTTTTTCGGTTTTATCTGTAATGAGTACTGAAAAACGTAACCATAATACAGAATGTCCATGTGTTGTAAATCAACATTGCAGTGGAGTTAAAAAGGTGTAGGACTTGTGTAATCTACGTTTACAATCATCCTCATTCAGGAGGTTTTCAGTCATTGCATGTCAAACACCTCGGCCATGATGTCCATCCTGTGGATCCAGCAGCTTCTGTGTCTTTTTCACCCAAGGTCAAAAATTCTCTCCACGACTTTCACTGTGGTACAAAGGAGCACTAACTTAATATTACTTAACAGCACTTCAATCATGAAGATAATTTGTGACAGCTTAATTTAAAGAGCTGCGTGGTAAGCATAAGCACTGAAAGAGTTGTTAAATATCAAATCAAACTTAGGTTATGTAATGTACGTAATATATATATATATATAAATATACATACATACATACATATATACAAATCAAATTACAAAAAGACTTTATTAATCCCAGAGGGAAATTAAATGTAACTCATCATCCTGGTTTCATTAAAGAGTTGTTCTAGATGCTGATGGCTGTGCAGGAAGGATCTCTTGTAGCGTCTGTCTTACAAGGGATCTGAAGAAGTCTCTGGCTGAAGACATATATATATATATATATATAAATATTAAAATAGATTAATGTATATATGCATAAACAAATATAAAGTTCTTGTTGTAGGTTTTGGTTCTTTGTTAAAAACAAAAATTAAAGAGTATACAGTTTTTCTAAAACTACAGCCACTAAAAAACGCAGCATATGTGATAGAAGCACAGCAGCAGTGTTTGTTTTGCCATTTTTACACGAACCTGGTAATAAGGCACGTCTGTACATTAAACAAACAAGAATAATTATTAATCCATGTTTATTTTCAAATCAACACTTTAACGTTCACTTGTATCTAAGGAAGGCTGGGGAGGTAAAAAAAGATTAAGGGGTGGAATTAGGATAAGTTACAGCTCATGAGGTACTCCATCAGAGCATCTCTGACACCTCGGCCCTGCTCTCCATCTTGTGGGACAGCGACCAGGACGGGCTGTGCGGCTGGTTCTGCTTCAAGTTCATCGAGGTCATCCATTTTGGTTGTGTGTTGTTTTCCAGCTCTTCTTCTAATACATGTTAGTGGTGCTTAGAAAAGAGCTTAATGTAGCACTACCGCCACCAGCTGGTAAGGTGCGTTGATATTAATAATCCGCCCACTAAACGGGAACTATAGGCAATGTGGAGACACAAAAATAGAGGTCCCACCAGAACCGGACACAACAGGCTACAACAAGAACCAGACCTGTGGATACCAGGCTTTTGTCTATTGAGACTGGTGTGGTGACATTACACCAAGTGTGGTCTATGTTTCCATAGCTTTGTTTGGGGTTTGTGGCTGTGAAATTAAAACAATGGTATCCTCCCATGATCATTCTAGGTTTAAATGAGCCTGGGTGGGTTTTATTATGAATGGGTGGGTATATGTCACTAAGGGTGGTGCAGTTGGGGGTAGAGCCGGTTCTAGTTATGTTAATCATACACTTGTATCCCCATGGATCGTTTGGGAAAAATGGGGCGGGTTGGGTAACTAGCTTTGGCCTTGCTGCTGCACAAGCTACACAGTTGCTAAGTTGGGCTTCTCTTGCAGCTTCAATAAGCCAGGAGAGCCACATGTTGTCATCTCCATGTCCTGTTGCCCTCTCTATTAGGTCTTCTGGGCTAAGTTTGGTATAATCTACTGATATGCTGCGAGTAGGTCTGTTCTGAGGGCCGTTAGAAGGGTGTAAATACCAAGTCAACAGAGCTATCAGTATTGCGATCAGTGTGAGGGCAAAACAGGCGATTGCCTGATTTAACCATGTTGGTGTAGGCATGTTCTTGACAGTCTTAGGTTCAGTTCTTTAAGTTGGGTGTGGCGAGGGGAAACCCTTGAGCACTTGTTGGTGTCTAGCGCACACGCTAGTCACTGTCCCTCGTAGTGTATGTGATACAAAGATCAGATGCCGGTCAGCAGCGGCCACCTAGCATTCCTTTGCTCAGGGGCTCTGCAGTGGGCATTCAGCGCTCAGCTCCAATGCCTTTCTTCAGCCTAGTACTCCAGCTGCTGGTCCTTAGTAGCTCAGCGGTATGTTGTTTCTAAACCACGGAGTTCTCTTCATGTGTGTAAAAAGTCTCTATATCAGTGGTTCTGGCAGGTGTTTGTGATGTTCATGTGTTGCCACTCTGTGTGAGAGTGTTAATGTCCTGTTAGTGAGAGGCAATAGTTCAGTTATTGTGTATGTGTATGTGTGTGTGTCAGGCCACTTGTCCTGACAAAGTGGGGAAAGGGGCAATGGGGACGCCACCTCACCTGGGCTGGTGCCAGTGAGTGAGCTGTCCTGGTTCTATTGGGTTTGGGCTTGACCCAACAGACCGCTGCCTCAGTTGTCCATTGGCACTGAGTGACTCTTCAGGTACTCGGTTACCCTGGTCCTGGTTCTGGTCCTCCCTTTTGGCCTTCTCCCGATGGAGGTGTGGTTCCTTTGAACAGCTTGCAATGAGACGCGTGGATCCAGGTGGCTCGTTCAACAACCTTCACAGCTGTGCCGGTTGTCAGTAACACCTGGAATGGTCCTGTCCACCTGGGGGAGTTCCACTTTTTCCTCCTGAAAGATTTAATCATAACAAAATCTCCAGGGGTTATGTTATGCAATTGTTCTTGTGCTGGGCTGGGAAGCCCTCCTTGGACCTGGGACCTGAGGGATTTTAAATGGTTAGTTAAATGTATGCAGTACTTTAGCATGTTGTGATCACAATGTTTCAAATCATTGGTGGTGGCTGGCCCCACTCCTAGGTTGGGTGGTGCTGCAAAAATATTTGAAAAATTTACTTGAAAAATTTACTGTGAACCAATCAGCATTAATCTGGCGTAGCATCCCTCCCTTTTGGCACATGATCCAAAGAATGTGTCAATACAGCAAAAGAAGGGAAGAAATGTTTAGGTAAACATGGTTTGCCATTTGGGCCAATCCAGATGTTTTCAGAAAAAACACAGCCGTGTTTCTTCCATTCTGCTTTTTCAATGGCGTTTGCGAGCTTCTGCATGTCAGAAACAGAGAATGAAGAGTCATCGTCTTGTGAGTCATTTGTCAAAGTCAGAGTGAGCGTTGAAGAGGAAGTTGCTGCTAGTTTGGCAGCTTCATCAGCCAGAGCATTTCCTCTTGAGACTAAGTCAGTGTTTTTTGTGTGAGCCATGCACTTTATGACTGCCACTGTAGATGGAAGTGTGATTGCATCTAAAAGGTCAGACACAAGTTTGTGGTTGAGTGTTGGGCTGGCCATCAGAACGTAGGAAACGCCTGTGTTTCCATAGTGCTCCAAAGTCATGGACAACACCAAAAGCGTACCTGCTGTCAGTGTAAATATTTACAGTTTTTCCTTCAGACAAAACACATGCTCTTGTGAGAGCAATCAGTTCACAAGCTTGAGCAGAGCAATATTCTAATGCTTTTGCTTCTACTGTATGAGAGAGTGTTACAACAGCATAGCCACTAAGAATGGTACCAGTAAGTGGGTCATGTGATGCAGAGCCATCAACGAACAGTTCCCAGTCAGGTTTGTCAATGGGTTCTTGTTTCAAGTCAGGACGTGGAGTGCAAATAGTTTCAAGTTCAGACATGCAGTCGTGAGGTGTGCCTTCCTCCTCCGTTGGAAGGAGGGTAGCTGGGTTCAAAACATTGCAACGTTTTATGGTTATGTTTGGCATGTCCAGTAGGGTTGTGTGATATTTAAGCCATCGAGCTGTTGACAGGTGAGCAGTTTTTTGTTCATTCAAAATTTGTATCACAGCATGTGGAACAAGTAGGGTCAAATCAGAGTAGCCAACAATGTCACGACTCGCAAGAACTGCTTTTTCTGTGGCTGCTACAGCGTGCAAACACAATGGTAAACCAGCAGCCACAGAGTCCAATTTAGCAGAAAAATAAGCAACCAGTTTCAGCCTATCTCCATGTTTTTGGAGGAGGACAGAAGTCATGCAACCACCTTTCTCGTCCACAGCCTGAATAAATGGGCGTGATGGATCTGGAATACCAAGAGTAGGTGTTTTTTGTAGTTGTTGTTTTAATTTCTCAAAGGCCTGCAGTGCCTCTGGTGTCCAAGTAATATGTGAGCTCATTTGGAGGCCTTTTTCATGACAAACAGTGCGTAGTGGAGTCTCAACATCAGCATAACTAGGAATGAAATGTCTACAACAACCACAAAGTCCTAAGAAGAACATGAGCTGTTTTTTTTGTTTTAGGGAGAGGTAAGCTGACAATGGCTGTAACACATGAGTCAGCTAGTTCTCTGCCCTCTGCAGAGATTCTGTGGCCCAGGAATGTCACAGTGGTTTGCACAAACTGTAGTTTAGACAAAGATGCTTTGTGTCCCTGCTCAGCTAAATACTGGAGTAGACGGACAGTGTGTTTTTTGCAAGATTGTTCAGAAGGTGTTGCTAGCAACAGATCATCAACGTACTTTAGCAGAGCAAAACCATCGGGCAGAGAGAACCCAGCCAAGCTGTCATTCAGTGCTTGGTGGAAAATCGTGGGTGACTCACAATAACCTTGACAAAGGCGGGTGAACGTGTATGATTTTCCCAAAAACTGAAAAGCAAACCAAAACTGGCTGTCTGGATGGACGGGTACGTTAAAAAAGGCATTGGCTAAGTCTATTACGCTGAAATGGGTGAAGCCAGCTGGTGTTTGTGACAAAATCACATAAGGATTTGGAACAATAGGTGCACAAGCCTGGACTGCTGCATTAACTGCTCTCAAGTCCTGAATGAAGCGCCACTCATCTGGAGAGTGGGGACTGATCTTTTTCACAGGAAAAATAGGTGTTCTCACAGGGGATGTTGGACAGGGCACGATTACTCCAGCTTCAAGCAAGGAGTGGAAAACTGGTGTAATGCCCTGTTCAGCCTCAGGTTTGAATGGATACTGAGGAATTTTGGGCCTGTAGATTTTGGTGTGATTTCAACTGGCTCCTGACCTTTAATTAATCCTACATCGTACTTAGTTTTTGCCCATAAATGTTGAGGGACGTCAGCCAATTCAGGACTGTCCAGAGACAACATGGACGTTACTAGTCGTGCGTTATTGTCAATCACTTCCTTTGTGGGGCGCACTGTCAGCATGTGACAAAAATCTTGTCTGTACATGTTGAGAGTGGGGGAGAAAAAACAATTGTCACGTGGTTCCCAATCTGTAGCAGAGTGTACTCTGAGTGCCAAAGGACCCAGGGAGCGCCACTGCAAATCAGGTGGTTTAGCCAGTGAAATGTGAGGAAAGGAGTCCTGCACTGTAAAGTAGGGCGTTTGAGGTTATGTCATGTCATTGAGTGTCACTAAAATAAAACAACAATCATTTGTCCAGCAGATGGAGGCAGAGGACAGCTGTGTAGGTGGTGTCATCAGAAATGAGTCTTCTAAGTGATCAGCTGGATCTGAAGTTACACGAGTTGTGCAGTGAAGCTTCTGTTCAGACATGAAACAACTTGTGGGTGTGAGTCTTTCTCTGGC
>NC_056509.1:2743814-2749653 GCF_014905685.2 Nematolebias whitei
AAGAGAGAGAGAGAGAGAGAGAGAGAGAGAGAGAGAGAGAGAGAGAGAGAGAGAGAGAGAGAGAGAGAGATTTTTGATTTTTAACAAAACTTTATTTACACAGTTATCAAAAAAAACAGTTTTAAAAACACTAGTAAAAAAACATGATCAGGACAAGCTTAAACTAGAGCGTTTACATTAAAAGCTTGTTGATTGTCAGTTCCTTCTGATCAGAGATGGTGCATAGAACATTTTTAAATCCCCACAGTTTCAAAAACCTTTCTAAATCCCCAGTGTCCCTGTGGAATTGAAACTCCAAGGCCAACCTGGCCCTGACGTTGCACCTCCACAGAGACACAGCATCGAGGTGAGGTCCATCCTGCAATCTGTCCCTGCGAGACAAATATATTGCCATCTTTGCCTCGGCGATTAAAAAATTTAAAATTTGGGACTTGCCTTTAGTGGCCCTGCTGTAAAATACACCGTTGATAAAAACAGATTGGGTAAAAACTGTGTCAAACAGGTTAAAAATCTTTGTTAAGAGGCTAAAAAAAACTGTTAGTCGAACACAATCCATAAAAACGTGAAAAACATTCTCTGGCAAATTGCAAAAAGGACACTCGTTTAAAACCCCGGGACTGATGACAGATAAAAAAGAGTTTGTAGCAATGGCGCCATGAAGGACCCTCCATTGAAGGTCACCAGTCCGTTTTTTAATCGGAGGTTTGTAGAGTGTCCTCCACTGGGGCTTCTGCTCTCCGAACTTGCCGTCCCAGACACAAACGGCTCTGTTGTGCAGAGTCCTCTTATTCAGCACTTTCACGTAGGTTCTGTAGAGTACTTTTTGCCCCGATCTGCATAAGTCCACCTTTGGGCCTGTGTCACGAAGAAGGGGACCGCTGCTGTCCCCGAGGTTAGGAACCAGGTGGGTGTCTGGAAACGGGTCCGTCGGATCAGGCGGGCGACCTTCCGCGGACCACAGCTGCAGGAGGTGCCCCTCTCTAGCAGTCAACCTCTCCCTCAACAGGTCCATGAAGCGCCGCACCAGTCTGGCAGACCGGACCCCGAGCAACGAGGCCACTTTCTGTACGCCGGAGAAGTCTGGTCCGGCCGTCTCCACCAGGCGCCTCAGGGTCACCGTCCCAGACCTGCAAAGCACCGTCGGCAGCCCTGGCACTGTGCTGTCAGAGACGTCCAGTCTCGCTCCACAGACTAACGGTTCTTCTAAAAGCCAATGCAGAGAATTATTCGTTTTTGTTCTGTCGAATTTAAAAGGGGAACATAATTTAAAAACACTCTGATAGAACTTGGGTAGCCCCGTTAGCTGTAAACGGTCAACATTAGTTAGAAACAGAGCCGCATCCAGCCCCAACCCGCTCACTCTTCTGAGGATGCAGCTGGCCACGTCTCTCCACACTGTATCAGCAGGTCCTGCCAGGTATTTTTGGAGGAACTGCATTCTAAAAGTTGCCGTCCTGCTGGCCAGATGGACAAGGCCCTGTCCCCCCTCCTCTCTTGGTAAAAATAAAACCGACTGTGGCACCCAATGCCGACCTTTCCAGAAAAACTCCACCATCTCAGACTGTAGTTGTTTCAACAGGTCTGGAGGTGGGTCTAAAACGGCCAGTTTGTGCCACAACTGCGATGCGACCAGGTTGTTCAAAACTAGCACTCTGCCTCTGTAGGACATCTGGGAGTGCAGCCATTTCCATTTTTGTATTTTATCCTCAAACTTTTCTTTAACGTTTACCCAGTTTTTCCTGATCGCATCGTTATCTCCCAGGTAGACACCGAGATATTTAAACCCGTCTCTCCTCCACTGGAGGCTTTGAGGGAGAACCGGGAGTCCTTCAGGCCACTCACCCACGGCGAGGGCTGTGCTCTTTCCCCAGTTCACCCTCGCAGCGGACAGGGTGGAGAAACTTTCGGTAACTTTTTTTAAAATGTCTACGTCCTTCTGGTTTTTGATAAAAACAACAACGTCGTCAGCGTAGGCGGATAAAACCACTCTGTTGTTAAAACCGGGTGTAATAAAACCACGGACCTTTGCTCGAATCTTTCGGAGGAGGGGTTCCAGGGAGAGTGCGTAGAGCATCCCCGAGAGCGCGCAGCCCTGCCGAACGCCTCTACACACCTTAAAAGGAGCACACAAGCTACCGTTGATCTTCAGCACACTCTCAACACCACTGTACAGCACCTGGATCTTAGCTATAAAACCAGCGCCGAACCCGAACTTCCCCATAGTTTCCCAGAGAAAGCCGTGCTCGACGCGGTCAAAAGCTTTTTCTTGATCAAGTGAGACCAAGGCTGTGTTCAGGCCCAATGAACTGGAGACTTCCAAAACGTCTCGAATCAGATAGATGTTATCTACCATGGACCTGCTGGGGACGCAATAGGTCTGGTCCCGGTGGATGACCTGCTCCATAGCTTCTCTCATTCTGGTAGCCAAGACCTTGGAGAGGATTTTATAGTCGGTGCAAAGCAGGGACACCGGGCGCCAGTTCTTCAGGTCCTGTAGGTTCCCTTTTTTGGGCAGGAGAGCGATGACCGCTCTGCGGCACGACAGCGGGAGTGAGCCGGCGTTCAGGCTTTCGTTGAAGACACCCAGTAGATCCTCTGCCAGGATGTCCCAGTAGGCTTTGTAAAACTCTACGGTGAGTCCATCTATACCGGGTGCCTTCTGGCCTTGCATGCTTTGGAGGGCCGTGCGGAGCTCGTGAAGTCCCAGGGGGCGCCCCAGATGGGCGTTGGTCTCCTCAGAGACCTGGGGTAGCTCACTGCAGAACTCTCCGAACAGTTCGTCCTCTCTCTCGTATTCGCTTTGGAATAACGAGGAGTAAAACTCCACGGCCCTCCTCCTGATCTGGCCTGGCTCACTCAGCTGCTGCCCGGTGTCCGATAGCAGAGAGTGGATCTCTTTTCTCTGCCCGTTTTTCCTCTCCAAGCCAAAGAAAAAGCTAGAGGGAGCATCCATTTCTGTGATGGTCTGCATCCGGGACCTGACCAACACGCCCTGGACCTTCGCGTCCAGCAGGTTGGTTAAGGCTAACCTTTTCTCTTTGAGAGCTTCAAAGTGCTCTCGGTTTCCTGTGGATTCACTGAGTTGTACTAGCTCCACTATATCAATCTCCAGATCCTTGATAGATCTGGTGATGTTGCGAGTGACGTTGAGAGTGTGCTGCTGACACAGCAGTTTTATTTCAACTTTACCGTGGTCCCACCATTGTTGCAAACACGTAAAATTTCTCTTCCTCTGTCTAAAACCCGTCATAAAATAACTCAGAATCTCCTTAAAACTACGGTCATAAGTTAAAACTGAGTTAAAATGCCAGTAGGCGCTCCTAGGTAAAATGTTTCTGATAAAAACTTTACCTAAAATCAGCGAGTGGTCTGTAAAAGCTACTGGTAAGATCTGACAAGCTTTAAACACGTTAAAATGATGTTTAAAACAATAAAAACGGTCGAGGCGAGCCAGCGAAATGCGATTTTCTTTAAGGTGGGACCACGTGTACTGCCTGGAGCCTGCGTGCATCCTCCTCCATACGTCCACCAGGCCGTGAGACGCGATCAGCTGTCTCAGGACACGCTGGGCTGCCGGATGAGGCTCTGCATGATTGCGGTCCAGAGATTCGTCTTCGGTGCAGTTAAAATCCCCACCTATAAAAACATAGTCTTCAGTCCCACAATCTCCCAACCTCTCCCCAATTTCTTCTAAAAAACGTTTTTTCTCTGCATTGGTGGTGGGAGCGTAAATGTTGATAAAAACTACATTAAAATGATCAAAACAAGCTTTGACTAAAAGACATCTACCTTGAACAATGTGTCGTGTCTCTATGTGGCTGGGAGTGAAGGACTTTGTAAAAAGGATTCCCACGCCTGCACTCTTAGACGTGCCGTGGCTTAAAATGGCCTCTCCTTTCCACTCCCTGCGCCATTCTGCATCATTTAGTGCATCACTATGTGTCTCTTGAAGGAAGAGTACATCGATCTTTTTATTGTTTATGGTCTGATAAATAAATTCACGTTTCAAAACTTCTCTTGCCCCGTTTGTGTTTAAAGATGCTATTTTAAAAGTATCCATGGGTAAAAAGTTAAGAAGCGTGTACCATAAAACTATAAAAATTATTAAAACGTGTGTGTATGTCATTGTTCAGAAGTGTTTACGTGCTGTGCTCATTAATTTCTTCAGTCTGTAAACTTGTTGGTCAGTGAGGCCTGATTCCTGTTTGTGCCTGATGTGATGCCTGGCTGAGGAGCAGAAAGTCCTTAAGTTTGGGAAGTGGCTTTCTATTTTGACTCCTCTCAGCCCTTTGGTTTGTTGTAGGAAGGTGAGGAATAATTCTGCAGGGTATCTTGGTTCACTTTTGTCAGCTTGTGAGGCACGGGAGGACTCACTGAAATCAGAACCCCAGCCCTCACTGTCGCTGTCTGATCCCTCTTTCTCCTCTGCAGCTATTTTGCTGAGTTGTTTGCTGGCATGTGCAGCAGCATCTGTATTTTTTCTTTTACCTCGTCTCTTCACCTGGGTTGGGGCCCCCAACTCCATATCCTCTATAACAGCCCCTGCTTCCCCCTCCACACCAGCTCCTGACCTCTCACTTTTCTGTCTTGCACCTTTTATTTCTCCATCCACCTCCACTTTCTCCTCCCGATCACCACACACTAACTCTTCATCGCCCTCCTGCATTTCTCGTTCTCCGTTGTTCACCCCCACCTCCCCCCGAGCCTCCTTTCCACCCTCCACAACAACTCCGTTCTCTCCACCACCACCACACACCTCCGTGATGCCACCCTCATCCCCACACACACCCGTGCCCCCACCCACAGCTGGCAACTCGTCACTATTACAGACCTTGTCAGTGGGCGCCGCGAACTCCTCCGCAGCAGCGGCGGGAGGGGGACCAGCGGCAGCCGCGGAACCCCCCGCAGCAGCAGCGGGAGGGGAACCAGCGGCAGCCGCGGAACCCCCCGCAGCAGCAGCGGGAGGGGCACCCGCGGCAGCCGCGGAACCCCCCGCAGCAGCCGCGGAACCCCCCGCAGCAGCCGCGGACCCCCCCGCAGCAGCATCGGGAGGGGCACCCGCGGCAGCCGGGGGGTCCCCCGCAGCAGCGGGCGGAACCGGCCCGGCTCTGTTTGGACACATTTTTATCACGTGCCCCTCCTGTCCACATCCAAAACACTTCATATTTGCAGAAGTCGCGAATAAGAGGTACTCAAAATCGTCAAGCTTTACATGAAACCTAACGTTGAATTCTTCCCCCCGTTTATTAAGAATCATAAACAGTTGTCTCCTGTGAGAGACAACGTGCTTGAGAAGGGGGGATTTACACCCCGTCAAGATTTTCTTTGGTCGGGGACACCACCTTCCCATGTCTGGACAACTCCTTGATTAGGAACTCGTCACTAATAAACGGGGGGACATTAGACAAGGTGATCTTCGTGGCTGGCAGCATCAGTGGTGACACCTGTAAAAACAAGTCTCCCACTGATATGCCAGCCTCGACCAGCTGCCGAGCTTTCTCCTCGGTGTCGACAAAAATCACTACAGCCCCGTTCATGCGAGCTGCAGATTTAATGGACCCGTGTCCAACCACCTCCCCCACCGCCAAACAAACTTCCTCTACGCTGCACGAAGAACCGGCACCCACCTTGATGCCGTTCTTCCGTGTCAGCGTGGAGAAGTTCCCCGTGCTTCCTACCACCATGGCGTCTAGGCGCCGGCCAGCCAGGTGCACCTGACGGCCACACCCAAACCAAAAAAGAAAAACCTTAAAACGTGGCGAAACTAACACAAAATAACAATTTAAACAAATAACATGAAACCCAGTGAAAACAGTGATAAAGAAAAGTTAAAGATTTA
>NC_056509.1:2749753-2751898 GCF_014905685.2 Nematolebias whitei
AGAGAGAGAGAGAGAGAGAGAGAGAGAGAGAGAGAGAGAGAGTAGTTAATTTGGCCAACAGTGAAGCTTTTCCTGTCTTAGTTTTTTGTTTTTGTGTAATTGTCTCATTTTTTAGAGCCTCTTTGGTCGCCTTTTCAATTTTCTGGGTCATCTGATAAGTTTTAGATGCTGTTTTTTTGTGATAGGGATTTAGCCTGGTTTTTCCATAATTTAAATGCCTGTTCATGGTTATGCATTGCTACGAGTGTGGCTTGTGGGACCATCTTCATGCTGCACATTTTTTGTTTTTGACGTAATAAATGTTCTTCTAGTTTTTGGATTTCTTCTGGGTCAAACTAACCATTTCTTGGGAAATTAAATTTATTATGCCACTGTGAAACAAAGCTGAGACAAGAATCACCATGTAATCTACGCATCCGGTCCGCCTCTGGACCACAAGGAATATATTCCTCATGCTTACTATTTCCTGAACCCATTATTTCTCAGTGTTGTTATAATTAACATCTACCTCGATTTGTATTAATAAATCTACCTCAGATTGTTTTTACAATCCTACCTCAGCGTTCTCAATGAACGCCTACCTCGATTTGTATTTTTACAAATCTACTCAATATTTATTTTTTACAAAACGTTTTCTTTACCTTTTGTATCTCAGTCTCAGTCTGGATCCTGTTGAGGTCGATCCCCTTCTATGGAGAGACAGGACGTCCTCCCTCTCTAATGTCCTACTGGAGGTTGGAGGAAAAATCAGTTGATTTCCGGTGATCAGCCACGTCCTGACTTCCAATCGAAGTGGACGCCAAATTGTGAAGTTTATTTTATAGATAAACTTAGTAAATGAGACTTGAGATCTTAGTTTTTAGCAACACGCAGCAGATTTATTATTTCCTTTGCAAAGGGAGAACGCCACGGCTTAAGGCTCAGGAGTTCTGGAGAACACATTCAGTAAAATACTTCATTTATACAGTCCTTCGCATGCACAGGGTGTTCAAAAATTTCACTCTTCATGAGTCATGTGCCTTAAGGGCTTACTGGAACAATACAAGGTGGGACAAACAAGTTCTTTTAGGCAAAACTGGTTTCTGCTTAAGCTATTTTGTGACAGTAAACATGTTTTTCTGTTGCAGGTTCTTGTTTCCTCATGAGATGGCAGTTGAAATGAAGAATGAACAAAGATAATACATTAAATGAGAATTAAAATTATTAAATATACTGTTTTTCTTCCACACTACAAGCATGTCTTAAAGACATAAAAACCTGGATGATCCTTAATTTTCTCCTGTTGAACACAGACAAGACTGAGGTTTTGGTTTTTGGACTTGAGCACCTAAGGAATGAATGTTTCAGTCTTTCTCCCTCCTTAGATGCATTAATCTGTCTTCCAGCTCTAATGTTAAAAATCTTGGTGTTATTTTTGATCAGGACATGTCTTTTATCCCCCACATTAAAAACGTTACTAGAACCTCCTTCTTCCACCTGCGTAATATCACTAACATTAGAAACATCTGATCTAAAGATGATGCAGAAAAACTGGTCCATGCATTTGTCACGTCTAGACTGGACTATTGCAATGGTTTATTATCTGGGTGTCCAAATACTTCTTTAAAACGTCTTCAGTTGATCCAAAATGCTGCTGCCATAGTCTTAACTGGAGTTACTAGGAGAGATCATATCTCTCCAGTTTTAGCTTCTCTCCATTGGCTCCCTGTCAAATCCAGAATAAAATTCAAAATCTTACTTCTAACCTACAAAGCTCTCAACAACCTAGCTCCAGCTTATATTACAGATCTTATTGTTCCATATTTTCCTAACAGAGCACTTCACTCTCAGACTGCAGGTTTACTTGTGGTTCCTAGAATTTACAAAAACAGAATGGGAGGCAGATCTTTCAGTTCTCAGGCTCCTCTCTTGTGGAACCAACTTCCAATCTCTGTCTGTGAGGCTGACACATTATCCAGTTTTAAAACTAGGCTTAAGACTTTCCTTTTTGATAAATCCTATAGTTAGGGGTGGCTTGGGTTTCCTGAGCTGTCCCTTAGTTATGCTGCTATAGGCTTAGACTGCTGGAGGACAAACTGACCACAATTTTCACTCTGCTTGTCACGTTTCTGCCCCTTCCTGACTTAGTTTTCTGTTTCCATGTGC
>NC_056509.1:2751908-2756681 GCF_014905685.2 Nematolebias whitei
ATCATCATCTCCTACTCACCAAATGAGTTCCTCTCTCTACAGACTCTAAAGGTTAGTGACTACCTTAAAGACCTTCTGAACCTTCACAGTAAAACCCAGATCACTGACTCCTCTGTCTCTACATATCAGACCCACCTTTGGACCCGGACCTCCACCAGATGCTGTTTATCAATAAACACTTTAAACCATTTCTGTTGTTTGGTGTTGTGTGCTAATCCAAAACCCAAATCTTGTCACTGCTACTGCCTTTACTTACTCTGTTCAACCTGTTTTGTATTTTAATTATTTTTTTCTATCTTAACATGTGGGGTTTTTTTTGTCTTTCAGATACACCTGGACCTATATCTGGACCTACCATTCTGTGTTCGTCTGTCTCTCCTTCCTGTCCTCTCAAACCAGCCAGTCAAAGCAGATGGCCGCTTGTCCTGAGCCTGGTTCTGCTGGAGGTTTCTTCCTGTTAAAAGGAAGTTTTTCTCTCCACTGTGCTTGCTCAGGATGGGAGACTGCAACGAAGCCAAGATTCAACTTGTCTGCTGGATTCCTTAGATAGAGAACTTTACTAATTGGCTTTTTTATATATGCAAATGTTTCTGTAAAGTGCCCTGAGACAACTTTGTTGTGGTTTGGTGCTATATTAATAAACTAAATTGAATTAAAAAATGAATTATTCTGCAGGGGGACTTTAATGCTCACAGTAGTCGTAGTTAGTAGCCACAGTGCGTCCTGGAGGGGCATGACTGGGAGGAAGAGCGTCTCTGATCTCATGCCAAGTGCTGTTCAGTTGTTGGTCTTATGTGCTAGTCATGTTTTTTCTATCACGAACACCATGTTTGAAAAAATGGGCATCACAGGACACCCTACATCGCAGATCAGTGATACACTTTCTAGTCTTGTTATCTTATCTGTGGCCCTATGTTTTGGACACTCAAAAGGACTTTTCCATCTACTACCCTCAGGCAGACAATGCAGGAGTCTGCCATCGTGCACAAAAAGACTCAAAGACAGTTATTAACCACAAGCTGTCAGATTACTGAACTATTAATAACATTGCACTAAGCCACATCTGTTACACCTAATATGTTTATTGCTGCTGCATTATGTGACTGTATCAAGTATGTCACTACCTTACCATCATAATTCATCTCGATGTTACTACCTGTGCAATAACCTGTCACACAACCTGTGTAGTTTGTTATGTGCAATATATATCATGCACATTTAAGCTAATATTATTACCTGGGTGATTCTTTTTTTGCGGCAACATTTCATGTCCGCATGTTTCTCTGACCCTGATTTTTTCTAAAATGTGACACATATTTATAACAAAGTATTTTAATTATACATTTAGATGTTTGCCATCATTCAAATATAAATGAAATACATTTAAAATATTATTTTGTACTTTACACACCTTTTTGGTGACACACATGCTCAATTTCATTGTGTCCACAGTGCAGTGTAATAGACTTCCTCAAGAAGTTTAAACTATAAAATAAAATAAAATGAATTCTTCAATAATTTGATTGACTGGACTAAACCTTATTTTATTATGCAATTGAATCTGTTGAAACTATTTTTCTTATTTGATATTTTCTTCATATTCTACATGTCCCAGTAGTAACTTTCCACCCTGTTAGAATGTTTCCTTTTTGCCTTCAAAAAGACTACAATTCCATAAAATGGTATAAAGTTTATTCATTTCATAAAGTACAAAACAATTCCATAACAATATAAAAAGATAAAAAAAGATTTAAATTGAAAGGCAGCAGAAAGAAGAAAAAATCTTATTATATCTGCCCCTTTTTTCAAACAATTATTTCAATCATAATAATCTTCAAGTAACAGAACAAAATTAATAACTTTCTAATTTTTCTAATTCTAATACAAAACACACACTAATCTACTTCATATATACTTTTTTAACAATTCAGCTTTGATCTTTTTCTTAAATGTACACATTGACTTGACATTTTTCACATCACTCTCTAGAACATTCCACAATCCAACTCCTTGGATTGAGGTAGACCTTCCCTTCAGACTAGTTCTGAATATCCCTTGAGATTATAACAACTTTGTCTTTTAATAAAATTTCTTTGGATATTTAATGGTAATGTGTTATTTTGAGCCCTATACATAACTGATAAAATACTATAATCTACCAAATCATGGAACTTCAATAACTTCAGTTGATAAAATAATGTGCTTGATGGGTGACTGTAATGCTTTCTGGTGATAATTCTTACAGCTCTTTTCTGTAAAATAAAAATAGGTTTTGTAAAAGTTTTACACGCTTTCCCCCAAACATCAATGCAATAGATTAAATGTGGAACAATGATTGTGTTATACAACATGTACAGAGCTTTATCATTTAATAATTCCCTGACTTTTAAATAGCTAGATACCCAGTGTAATGCTGGTCCTCTTATACCATATTTATTAAATTTTTCAAGGAGAATAGTGTGGTCAATAGTATCGAATGCTTTTTTTAAATCAACAAAAATACTAACACAATACTGTTTTTGATCGACAGCAGTAGTTATTTGTTCTATTATTTCCATGAGAGCCATTGATGTAGAGTTTTTTGCTCTAAACCCATACTGACTGCTACTTAGAATGTTTTGTTTAGTAATAAATTTATCTAATCTGGTCACAAACAGTTTTTCTAGAATTTTTGAGAATTGTGGTAATAAGGATATTGGTCTATAATTATTGAACACACATTTATCACCATTTTTAAAGAGAGGAACTACCTTAGCTACTTTCATATTGTCTGGAAATATTCCTTTTGAAAATGATAAATTACAAATATATGTAAACGGCTCGATAACATAACTCATTATGTCCTTTACAAACATCATATCCATGTCCACCCAGTCTTTTGATCTCTTATCTGTAAGATTCTTTATTACATTCATTATTTCTTCTTTGTCAGTTCCATTAAGAAAAATACTGTTGTCACAACTTATAACTGAATGGTTCACATTATTGTCTACTTTTGGTATTTTAGCTGCAAGTCTTGATCCAACGTTCACAAAATAATGATTAAATCCATTTACAATTTCATTTTCATCATGGATTTCATCGTCATCCTTCAAAAAATATTGTGAAATACCTGTTTTTGCTTTATGACTTTTCAGAACACTATTTATTACTCGCCATGTAGCTTTCATATCACCATTACTTTTATTTAATAAATCACTATAATATTCATTCTTGTGTTTCCTTATAATCGCTACTAATTTATTTTTATACTTCTTATATTTCTCTTCAGCCTCTTGTGTTCTCAATTTCAAGAAACATGTATACAAATAATTCTTTTTTTAACAAGCATTTCTCAACCCTTTCATCATCCATGGTTGGTCAACAACATTTCTCTTTGTACAATTATTTTGCACACAATTCTTTTCATACAGAGCTCCTAAAATATTCATAAACTCATCATATGATCTGTTCACATCATCAACATACACGTCTTTCCAGCTTTGTTTATGTAAATCATCTTTTAATTTGTCCATTGCTTTTTTGATGTGTTTATTGTTTTTTTCTTAATTGTAATTTCTTTTGTAATGCTTTGATCATTTTTATAAATCATGAAAACTGGTAAATGATCACTCAAATCACTCGTTAAAATACCTCCCATCACATCCCCATTTGTTACATTTGTGAAAATATTATGGATTATTGTAGCACTATGAGTTGTAATTCTTGTTGGTTTTGATATTAACAGATAAAGATTTAAACTATACAATAAATTTGTAAATGTACTGATGTTATTTGAATCTGTTTTATTTCCCAGGTCAATATTAAAATCTCCACACAAAAAAATGCTTTTATTAAAACTCTTGTCCAATAGTTGTACGATTTTATCAGTGAATATTTCTATATTTGATCCTGGAGATCGATATACACAACTTATCAATATGCTTTTATCATTCTTGTTTATTATTTCTATTGTTATTATTTCCATGATGTTATCAACAATTATTGACATTTCATTAATTAATTTACATTTTATTTCATTTTTAACAAATAGAGCCACTCCACCACCTCTTTTGTTGCTTCTGTTCACATGATATAATTCATACCTTCCATGTGAACATTATTTGTGTTTTCATCATTGAGCCATGTCTCTGACAGTGCTATTATTGTAAAAGTTCTGTTTAGCTGTTTTAAATAATCTGTTATTTTGGATATATTTGCATTTAAACTTCTACTATTAAAGTGAATAATAGAGAGACCTCCATTTGTTACATTGATGTCATTAAACTGTTCTTCATTGTAATATTCACAGTCTTTTATTGCAGGGAAAAAATTTGTATCAATCACATCTTCAACATTGTATATTTTAAACTCTACGTCTTCATATGTTGCCATGTTTAATGTATTTGTTTGTTTTATATTTTGTTAATTTCTTGTTTGTGAAGTTATGTCGATGATTTATCATCTGTCATCTCCTGAACTCCAAAAATCCATGAAACTCCTGAAATCCATTTACAGGAAGTGACATCAATTGATTTTGAAGGGAATTTAACCATGGAGAACAAGGTAAGCTTCAACTGTCACTCTCTCCTTAATTTTTTTTATCTTAAATATATTAAACCTGTATGAGTCGACCTTAAAGTTCCACCCTGTTAAGATAAATTGTGGAAAATGTTTATTCAGTAGAATTTAAAAAACAACATCCATCCATCCATCCATTATCTTTACCCGCTTGTTCCATTTTGGGTCACGGGGGTCGCTGGTGCCCATGTCCAGCAATCACTGTGCGAGGGT
>NC_056509.1:2756781-2767143 GCF_014905685.2 Nematolebias whitei
GTCCTTGCTAAGAGTGGTGAGTGCATCCCTCTCCTCTCTACTGATGTTGGAAGGTGGTGGTTTGGCATTGCTGAGGCAGGATGAAACTTTGATTCTGAGCTGTTCTGCTTCACCCTCTTTAATTTTGTTGTTGCGGATGGCTGGTTCCGTGGCTGATTGAGAGGAACGATGGTTTGAGAGAGGAGTAAAGGAGGCCATCTTTGTGAAAAGAAATCGTCCATCATTAAACAGGGGCGGAGCCTCCTGGTTCAACTGGTGGCTGGTGGGTTAGGCTGATGGTCCTTCTTGATCATGTGATCAGCTGGTTTTGGTTGTCAGCAGCAAAACTGGTTGATCCACTCTGAGAAGGTGCTATTTAAGAGACTGAGCTGAAAACAGCACCTCAGACTGAGGAAGTCCTCAGGATGAGAGACGAAACGTTTCTACATTTTTTTGTTGTTTTGCTTTGTTTTGTTTTTTGAATGTCCAGAGGACCAGATTTAACTTTTTTAGATTTACAAATTGTGTTTTTTACATTTTACTGCTGTCTCGTTTTAAAGCTCGTCTTGTTTCGGCTGCAGAAAGTCAGACACAAGCCAAAGGTTTCCTTTAATAACTTTAATCTAGTAGTATAGTAGTAGTATAAAGTTTATTCATTTTAAAAAAATTCAAATTTTGAGCCCTAAACATAACTGATAAAATACTCTAATCTACCAAATCATGGAACTTCAATAAGTTCAGTTGATAAAATAATGTGCTTGATGGGTGACTGTAATGCTTTCTGGTGATAATTCTTACAGCTCTTTTCTGTAAAATAAAAATAGGTTTTGTAAAAGTTTTACACGCTTTCCCCCAAACATCAATGCAATAGATTAAATGTGGAACAATGATTGTGTTATACAACATGTACAGAGCTTTATCATTTAATAATTCCCTGACTTTGTATAGTACTGCAATAGATTTAGATATTTTTGTTCTTACAGAATTGATGTGATTTTTCCATGTTAGCTGCTCATCAATGATTACACCCAAAAATTTCATCTCATTAACTCTTATACCTTATATATACTCTTTTATATATATATACTCTTTTATATATATTATATATATATATATAAATATATATATATATATATATATATATATATTTATATATATTTATATATATATTAGAAAGATAATGTTTCTCGTCATTTATTCAGTCAGAATTCACTTTGCAGACAGTTTTTTTGTGTGTGTGGTCAGAGAAGCCCCTTTACCTGCAAAATGCACTGGGAAACCACACCTTCTGGGACTTCAGGAAACCTTTGGCGCAGGTCATGCAAAACCTGAATGTCAATCTGATGGCTTCCCTGGGCCATTCGAATGTTGCCAGGTCTGGACCGATTGTTCTTTCAGTGCACTGGGGTGTCAGTTGCTGCAGCAAACGGCCCTCATACTGAACGTCTAGACTGAAAGAAAAAGAAAACAAAAGCCATCTGGTTGTAAAAAATGTTTTCTGTGTAAATACGTATACATACTTATATACACACATATATACATACACATACATATATACATACACATACATATATATACATATACATACATATCAGAATCTGTGTACACCCACAAATAAAGTAAAATTAAAAACATAACAAACATGTGTACACCCATACAATAGAAAACAATAAAAAAGCTTAGAGAACAGTACAGATGGAGTATTCAATTATAATACAGATGTAATGTGGCCAAAGCAGACATTATGAGGTAGCATTATGAGTGTTCAGGAGTCCAACAGCAGAGGGGAAGAAACTGTTCTTATTGCGGGAGGTTCTGGTCCGAATGGACCGAAGCCTCCTGCCTGAGGGGAGTGGTTCAAACAGTCCGTGTGCAGGGTGAGCAGGGTCAGCTGTGATCCGACCTGCTCGCCTCACAGTCCTGGAGACGTACAGGTCGTGGAGGGATGGAAGGCTGCAGCCGATCACCTTCTCAGCTGAGCGCACAACGCGCTGCAGTCTCAGTCTGTCCCTGGCAGTGGCCCCGGCGTACCACACCGTGATGGAGGAGCTGAGGATGGACTCCATGATGGCCGTGTAGAACTGCACCATCAGCTTGGCCGGCAGCTTGGCCTTCTTCAGCTGTCGCAGGAAGTACAGTCTCTGCTGGGCCTTCTTGATGAGGGAGCTGATGGTCGGCTCCCACTTTAGGTCCTGGGTGATGGTGGTGCCGAGGAACCGATAAGAGTTTGCAGTGGTGATGGGGGTATCATTACAGGTGAGGGGGGGCAGAGGGGCTGTGGCTTTCCTGAAATCCACAATCATTTCCACTGTCTTCTGGGCATTGAGTTCCAGGTTGTTGCTGCTGCATCAGGTCACCAGCCGGTCCACCTCCCTCCTGTATGCAGACTCAACACTGTCCGAGATGAGCCCGATGAGGGTGGTGTCATCTGCAAACTTAATAAGTTTCACAGAGTCATGGCTGGAGGTGCAGCAGTTGGTGTACAGGGAGAAAAGCAGGGGGGAAAGCACACAGCCCTGTGGAGATCCTGTGCTTACAGTCCGAGTGTCCGAGACAGCTCTCCCCAGCCGCACGCACTGACTCCGGTCTGTCAGGAAGTCTGTGATCCACCTGCAGGTGGAGTCAGGTACATGGAGCAGGGAGAGCTTGTCTTGGAGCAGAGCAGGGAGGATGGTGTTAAATGCAGAGCTGAAGTCCACGAACAGGATCCTGGCATAGGTTCCTGGGGAGTCCAGGTGCTGCAGGATGAAGTGAAGAGCCAGGTTTATTGCGTCATCTACAGACCTGTTGGCCCTGTAGGCAAACTGCAGGGGGTCCAGGAGGGGGTTGGTGATGGACTTGAGGTGAGATGAAACCAAGCGTTCAAAGGTTTTCATGACTACAGACGTGAGAGCTACAGGTCTGTAGTCATTTGGTCCAGTGACACGTGGCTTCTTGGGGACAGGGACGATGATGGAGGACTTGAAACAGGCTGGGACGTGGCATGACTCCAGAGAAGAGTTGAAGATCCCTGTGATATATACATATACATACTTATATACACACATATATACATACACATCCATATATACATACACATACATATATATATACATATACATAAATATATACATATACAGTGGGGAGAACAAGTATTTGATAGACTGTTGATTTTTCAGGTTTTCCCACTTGCAAAGCTTGTAGATGCCTGTAATTTTTATCATAGGTACTCTTCAACTGTGAGTGATGGAATCTAAAACAAAAATCCAGAAAAATACAATGTATGATTTTTAAATAATTAATTTCCATTTTATTGTGTGAAATAAGTATTTGATCATCTATCAACCAGTAAGAATTTTGGCTCTCACAGACATGTTAGTTCTTCTTTAAGAAGCCCTCCTGTTCTCCACTCATTACCTGTATTAACTGCACCTGTTTGGACTCGTGACCTGTATAAAAGACACCTGTCCACACACTCAATCAATCAGACTCCAGCATCTCCACAATGCCCAAGACCAGAGAGCTGTGTAAGGACATCAGGGATAAAATTGTAGACCTGCACAAGGCTGGGATGGGCTACAGGACAATAGGCAAGCAGCTTGGTGAGAAGGCAACAACAGTTGGTGCAATTATTAGAAAATGGAAGAAATACAAAATAACGGAAAATCTCCCTCGGTCTGGGGCGCCATGCAAGATCTCACCTCGTGGAGCATCATTGATCTTGAGGAAGGTGAGGAATGAGCCCAGAACTACACGGCAGGACCTGGTCAATGACCCGAATAGAGCTGGGACCACAGTCTCAAAGAAAACAATCAGTAACGCTCTACGCCGTCAAGGATTAAAATCCTACAGTGCACACAAGGTGCCCTTCCTCAAGCCAACGCATGTCAAAGCCCGTCTGAAGTTTGCAAAGGACCATCTGAATGATCCAGAGGAGGAATGGGAGAAGGTCATGTGGTCTGATGAGACAAAAATAGAACTTTTTGGTTTAAACTCCACTCGTCATGTTTGGAGGAAGAAGAATGATGAGTACAACCCCAAGAACACCATCCCAACCGTGAAGCATGGCGGTGGAAACATCATTCTTTGGGGATGCTTTTCTGCAAAGGGGACAGGACGACTGCACCATATTGTGGGAAGGATGGATGGGGCCATGTATCGTGAGATTTTGGCCAACAACCTCCTTCCCTCAGTAAGAGCACTGAAGATGGGTCGTGGCTGGGTCTTCCAGCATGATAACGACCCAAAACACACAGCCAGGGCAACTAAAGAGTGGCTCCGTAGGAAACATCTTAAGGTCCTGGAGTGGCCTAGCCAGTCTCCAGACCTGAATCCCATAGAAAATCTTTGGAGGGAGCTTAAAGTCCGTGTGGCCCAGCGACAGCCCCGAAACCTGAAGGCTCTGGAGGAGATCTGTATGGAGGAGTGGGCCAAAATCCCTGCTGCAGTGTGTGCAAACCTGGTCAAGAACTACAGGAAACGTCTGATCTCTGTAACTGCAAACAAAGGTTTCTGTACCAAATATTAAGTTTCATTTTTCTGGTGTATCAAATACTTATTTCACACAATAAAATGGAAATTAATTATTTAAAAATCATACATTGTATTTTTCTGGATTTTTGTTTTAGATTCCATCACTCACAGTTGAAGAGTACCTATGATAAAAATTACAGTCATCTACAAGCTTTGCACGTGGGAAAACCTGAAAAATCAACAGTCTATCAAATACTTGTTCTCCCCACTGTACATATACATATATATATATATACATACATATATACATACACATACACATACATATACATATATATACATATAAATACATATATACATATACATACATATACATACATATACATACATATATATACATATACATACATACATATATATATACATATACATACATATATATACATATACATACATACACATACACATATATACATATACATACATACACATACACATATATATACATATATACATATATACATACACATACACATATATATACATATATACATATATACATACACATACACATATATATACATATATACATACACATACACATACATATACATATATACATATATACATATATACATACACATACACATATATATACATATATACATATATACATACACATACATATATACATATATACATACACATACACATACATATATACATATATATACATACATATACATATAAATACATACATACCATACCATACCAATTTATTTATATAGCACTTAAAACAGCAACAAGGCCAACCAAAGTGCTGTACAAAAGAACACAAACATGCACAGCGGACAGGAAAACATAAAATAGAAATACAGATACAAATAGCAGCAGAAGCTAACTAAAATGGCCAACAGAGTAGAGAACAGACCGGACCAAAACAAATCACACCGTGTTAAAGGCAAGCGAATAGAAGTGGGTCTTCAAGCGAGACTTAAAGACTGAGAGTGTGGGAGCCTGCCGGACACTCAGTGGCAACTCATTCCACAGTCATGGACCTGCAACAGAGAAAGCCCTGTCACCTCTGAGCTTACGACGGGTTTCTGGGACTGAGAGAAGCATCTGGTCTGCTGACCTCAGAGAGCGCGGTGGGACATATGGCTGCAGAAGATCAGTGAGATAGGATGGGGCGGAACTGTTCAGTGATTTAAAAACATACATGAGAATTTTGAAATGGATCCGAAGGTGAATGGGTAGCCAGTGCAGGGAGGCCAAAACTGGCGTGATGTGCTCTCTATAGCCTGTACCAGTTAAAAATCGGGCTGCAGCATTTTGGACCAGTTGTAGACGAGCAATGGAGGACTGACTGATTCCAAACAGAAGTGAATTGCAGTAATCAAGCCTAGATGTTATGAAGGCGTGGATCACTGTCTCGAGGTTCTTTTTGTTGAGTATAGGCTTCAGCTTAGACAGCCGTCTCAGCTGAAAAAAACAGGATTTGACCATCATGTTTACGTGACTGTTGAGTTTTAAGGACGGGTCCATTATCACCCCCAGATTAGTCACCTTTTGTTTCTCTAGCGGGGCTAGAGAGAATAGGTCAATGTCATAGTTCATGAGTGAGCCACTGGGATGGAACAGCATGACTTCAGACTTCTTCTCATTGAAGCTTAAGAAGTTTAAAGCCATCCAGTCCCGGATGTCAGCCAGGCAGTCAAGAAGAGGCTGAATAGAGCGTGTGCCTCTGTGCCTCAGGGGGAAGTAAATTTGGCAATCATCGGCATAGAAATGAAAGGGTATGTCGTGTTTGCGGAAGATAGCACCTAGTGGCAGCAGGTATAAAGAAAAGAGAAGGGGACCGAGGATGGACCCCTGCGGTACCCCCCACTGGAGTGCGGTCGATGCCGAACTAAAATCTTTGATATTGACACAGAAGGTTCTGTCAGAGAGGTAGGACCCAAACCATTTAAGGGCTGACCCTGTGATGCCCACCCACTGCTCCAGTCTAGAAATGAGGATATTGTGGTCGATGGTGTCAAAAGCAGATGTAAGGTCCAATAGGACAAGCAGCACAGAATCACCTGCGTCTGTGGATATGAAAATGTCATTAAAAACCTTCAGTAGAGCAGTTTCAGTGCTATGGAGAGATTTGAAGCCAGATTGGAATAACTCAAGGATAGCGTGATCCCCCAAAAACTGTTTCAACTGAGACTCCACAATTTTTTCCAGTAGTTTAGAGGTGAATGGGAGTCTGGAGACAGGCCGGAAGTTGGACATGACTGAGGGGTCAAGGTTAGGTTTTTTCAGGAGGGGCTGGACAGCAGCATGTTTAAAAGTCTTTGGCACCACACCTGAGGATAAACTGCTATTCAGAATAGTGAGGATAAAAGGACCCAGGGTAGGAAAAACTTCCTTTAGTAGTCGAGGGGGGACCACATCAAAGGGGGAACCAGATGGCTTCATGCTGCACATTACCTGCTCCAGAGAGGACAGAGAGATGGGCTCAAAGTGGTCAAACACAGCCACGCACTGAGATGGGATGGACAGATCATGAGCTGGTGGAGAAATGAGTGCCCGGGTGTTTGCCACTTTTTCTAAAAAGAAATGGAGGAAGTTCTCACACAGCTAAGTTGAGGCTTCCAGAGGTGAAGGCTCACTGAGGTGTAGAACTGAGTTCAGGGTGGAGAAAAGAGCTCGGGGGTTGTGGGAGTTGGAGACAATTAAATCAGAAAAGAATTTACATTTGGCAACTTTAACGGTTTTCTGATAGTGACGCCAACTCTCCCTTAACATTTGAAAAGACACCTGGAGCCTGTCCTTCCTCCACTTTCGTTCAGCTTTGCGACACTGCCGCCTAACGGCTCGCGTGACGTCATTCAGCCAAGGCTCTGATTTAAGTTTCGTTTTTCTGGTCTTAAGGGGAGCAACACGGTCCAGAACATCTAAACAGGCAGAGTTGAACTGAGAGGTTAGCTCCTCAGTGGTAAGAGACACCGAGAGCTGTTCGATCCTCTCAGAATTAAAACCTTCATTAAAACGAGCAGCAGTGAAATGGTTAAAGGAACGCATACGTGCAGGAACGCACGTCTTAGCAGTATGACAAGGGGGGGGTGAAGTCAAACAATACAGGCATGTGATCTGAAAAAACATTGTCACCGATTTTCAAATTAGAAACAGAGACATCGCGTGTTAAAACGAGGTCCAGCGTGTGACCATGTTCCTGGGTGGGGCCGCTCACCTGCTGAGCTAAGCCAAAAGAGTCCAATAAATCCAGAAAGTCCTTCACTAAGGGCTTCTCCTGACAACACACATGCAAATTAAAGTCACCAATAAGCAAAAAGTGAGTGTATCTCTGAGTGATATCAGCCAAAAAGTCAGAGTGAAGTCCTTAGAACGAGGTGGGCGGTAGATGAGCGCACACAGGACCGGAGGAGAGTGTCCAAGTTCAAAGGCGCTCAGCTCGAAGCTGGCGCGGGACACCGGGATGGACAACTGTTTACACGCAAAGTTTGCTTTAAAAACTGTTAATAATCCCCCCCCGCGCCGACCTGATGGCCGCGGGGCATTGAAACATACACAGTCCGAAGGAAGTAGTTCCACCAGGGCGCTGGACTCACCATCAGAAATCCAAGATTCTGTGACGAACAGAAAATCCAACTCCTCATCTTTAAAAAAGTCATTGAGGATAAACGTCTTGTTGGAAACAGACCTTGCATTGATTAAACACATCCTGATATTGTCCGACACAGGCACAGCCGTGGAGGGAGACGCGCGTGCCAGCGGGCGCAGGTTATGAAGAACAGCTCCTCCTGGTCTGCTGGTGCGGCGCACAGGTAAACAACTCCAGGTGTTTCCATGGACTGAGCGCGCGGGCAGCTGGCCAGCAGCCGGGCCCCGGGAGCACCACGGGTCAGAGAGGAGATGATCAGATCCAGAGCGAGTCCTGTTAGAATAATCCACACTTTGCCTCAGTTTCACCAAAATCCCTGCACGCTTCCCACGACGTCTGCGACGTTTCCTCCATGGAGAAAGGCCAGGGTCACGCAGAAGGAACGCAGGAATCTCAGATAGGACCGGTGGGGGAGAGTGATGGCCGCTGTTCAAAAACTCCGCGGGAATTTCAGCAAATGTACGGAGCTCCAAAAGTGCCCGACGATCATACTGAAAATATGACTCGGCACACTGCACAAACCATTGTAAAAATAACAAAAATAAAATACAAGCTGAGAGCGAGAGACGGGCAGCCCTACACACCGGCGCCATCTTGGAAAAATTCATATATGTATATATGTGTATATATATACATATATACACATATAAATACATACATATACATATATACACATATAAATACATATATATACATATATATACATATAAATACATATATATACATATAAATACATATATACATATAAATACATATACATACATATATATACATATAAATACATATAAATACATATACATATAAATACATATACATACATATAAATACATATACATATATACATATAAATACATATACATACATACATATATATACATACATATACATATATATACATACATATATACATATATATACATATATATACATACATATACATATATATACATACATATATACATATATATACATATAAATACATACATATATACATATAAATACATATATATACATACATATATACACATATACATACATATATATACATACATATATACACATATACATACATATATACACATATACATACATATATACACATATACATACATATATACATATAGATACATATTTACAGTGAGGAAAATAAGTATTTGAACACCCTGCGACTTTGCAAGTTCTCCCACTTTGAAATCATGGAGGGTCTGAATCTTTTATCTTAGGTGCATGTCCACTCTGAGAGACATAATCTAAAAGAAAAACCCAGAAATCACAATGTATCATTTTTTAATAATTTATTTGTGTGTTACTGCTGCAAATAAGTATTTGAACACCTGCCAATCAGCAACAGTTCTGGCCCTCAAAGACCTGTTAGTCCTCCTCTATAACGTCCACCTCCACTCCACTTATTTTTGGGCCATTCCTCCACACACATCTTCTCTAGATCATCCAGGTTTCTGGGCTGTCACTGAGAAACAGAGTTTGAGCTCCCTCCAAAGATTTTCTATAGGGTTTAGGTCTGGAGACTGGCTGGTCCACTCCAGAACCTTGATATGCTTCTTACGGAGCCACTCCTTGGTTCTCCTGGCTGTGTGCTTTGGGTCATTGTCTTGTTGGAAGACCCAGCCATGACTCATCTTCAATGCTCTAACTGAGGCGAGTGGAATTAAGACCAAAAAGTTCTATTTTGGACTCATCTGACCACAGAACTTTCTCCCATGACTGCTCTGGATCATCCAAATGGTCATGGACAAACTTAAGACAGGCCTGGACGTGTGCTGATTTAAGCAGGGGAACCTTCCGTGCCATGCATGATTTTAAACTATGACGTCTCAGTGTATTACCCACAGTAACCATGGAAACAGTGGTGCCAGCTCTCTTCAGGTCATGGACCAGCTCCTCCCGTGTAGTTCTGGGCTGATTCCTCACCTTTCTTAGGATCATCGATACGCCACGAGGTGAGATCTTGCATGGAGCCCCAGTCCGAGGGAGATTGACAGTCATGTTTAGCTTCTTCCATTTTCTAATAGTTGCTCCAACAGTTGATCTTTTTTCACCAAGCTGCTTGGCAATTGCCTCGTAGCCCTTTCCAGCCTTGTGGAGGTCTACAATTTTGTCTCTGGTGTCTTTGGACAGCTCTTTGGTCTTAGCCATAATAGTAGTTGGAGTCTTACTGATTGTGTGGCGTGGACAGGTGTCTTTATGCAGCTAACAACCTCAAACAGGTGCTTCTAATTTAGAATAATAAGTGGAGTGGAGGT
>NC_056509.1:2767243-2768368 GCF_014905685.2 Nematolebias whitei
CCCCCCCAGCATCAGGCAGGCCACCTCCCTTCCTCACTTCAAATCTCTGCTTAAAACACATTTTTTCTCTCAGGCATTTCATACAGTGTAAATTGATCTAGTGTTTTTTAATCTGTGACCCTATGTTTTAAATGCTTTTTATTAATTCTTCAGTTATTATTATTAGTGTATTGTATATACTGTATATATATTTTTCTCTTTAATTTACTCAGTGATTGTTGTTGTTGTTAAGCACTTTGATAACAGGTTCTGTTTTAAATGTGCTCTATAAATAAAGTTGACTTGACTTGTCGTTTTAACAGGTTGAACACATGAGACACATCTGGAGCCACTTCTAAATGAAACAGTTTATAAATTACAGTCCAGAAGAGGTTTGCACAGGTTTTTAAATGTTATTAAAGATTTACTAAACATGAATCAATATGGTTAAGACTGAAGTCTGTATATTTCATATTAGGTTAAGTTTTGAAAATATAACAAAAGTTAGAGCAATATGGTTAAAATAACTGTGAGGTCTGTGTTTCATGTTGACTTAAAGGTTAATGTACTATGTCTGGTAGGATCAAGTCTGTTTACTTTTATGTTTATATATTTTGAATTATTTGCCTCTGATGGACTAGAAACCTGTCCAGGTGTCCCCCACCTCTCACACAGTGATGGTTGGACATGGGCACCAGTTGACCCCCATGACCCGTAAAGGAAGAAGTGGGTAAAGATGATGGATGGATTAATTATTATCCCGATGACCAGGTGCTGTCCACGGACAGTGTAAGGCGATCATTCATCAAGATCAATGCCCAAAAAGCTTCTGGTCTTCACAACATACCTGGTTGTGTGCTGAAGGACTGTGCAGTGGAACTTGCAGCAGTCTTCACAGATATCTTTAACATCTCGCTGAGTCAGACCATCGTCCCCACCTGTTTCAAAGCAACCACCACCATCCCTGTCCCAAAGAAGGCATTGCCCTACTACTATTATACTACTGTTATACTACTGTTTATATTCACGCTACTGTTTATATTCACGCTACTCTTTATATTCACGCTACTGTTTACATTCCCGCTACTGTTTATATTCCCACTGCTGTTTATATTCACACTGCTGTTTATATTCACACTGCTGTTT
>NC_056509.1:2768468-2770477 GCF_014905685.2 Nematolebias whitei
ACATTCCCGCTACTGTTTATATTCACGCTGCTGTTTATATTCACACTACTGTTTATATTCCCACTGCTGTTTATATTCCCACTGCTGTTTATATTCACACTACTGTTTATATTCACACTGCTGTTTATATTCCCACTGCTGTTTATATTCACACTGCTGTTTATATTCACACTACTGTTTATATTCACACTGCTGTTTATATTCACACTGCTGTTTATATTCACACTGCTGTTTATATTCACACTGCTGTTTATATTACACTACTGCTGATATATATATATATATATATATATATATATATATATATATATATATATTTTTTTTTTTTTTTTTGGTTTACTAGTCTTACTACTTACTACTTTACCTATACCAATATCAAGGACTTATATCAAGGACTTCATACATACACTGTGTACATTTACTTCATATGCTGCTTTGCCACTTATTAGTAATATCAATGTCAGGACCTTCACTTCATTTCATTTCATTTTATTTTATAGATATACTTAAAAAAAATTATACCGCCATACTACAATTTGAGACAGTATCATACTTTTATTATTTCATTTTATGCTTATGGTATAATGGTATGGTATAAAGTTTATTCATTTTAAAAAAGTACAAAACAATTCCATAACAATATAAAAAGATACAAGAGATTTAAAATGAAAGGCAGCATAAAGAAGAAAAAATCTTATTATATCTGCCCCTTTTTACAAACAATTATTTCAATCATAATAATTTTCAAGTAACAGAACAAAATGAATAACTTTCTAATTTTTCTAATTCTAATACAAAAACACACTAAGCTACTTCATATATACTTTTTTAACAATTCAGCTTTGATCTTTTTCTTAAATGTACACATTGACTTGGCATTTTTCACATCACTCTCTAGAACATTCCACAATCCAACTCCTTGGATTGAGGTAGACCTTCCCTTCAGACTAGTTCTGAATGTTGGTTTGACAAATATCTCTATCCCCTTAAGATTATAACAACTTTGTCTTTTAACAACATTTCTTTGGATATTTAATGGTAATGTGTTATTTTGAGCCCTATACATAACTGATAAAATACTGTAATCTACCAAATCATGGAACTTCAATAACTTCAGTTGATAAAATAATGTGCTTGATGGGTGACTGTAATGCTTTCTGGTGATAATTCTTACAGCTCTTTTCTGTAAAATAAAAATAGGTTTTGTAAAAGTTTTACACGCTTTCCCCCAAACATCAATGCAATAGATTAAATGTGGAACAATGATTGTGTTATACAACATGTACAGAGCTTTATCATTTAATAATTCCCTGACTTTGTATAGTACTGCAATAGATTTAGATATTTTTGTTCTTACAGAATTTATGTGATTTTTCCATGTTAGCTGTTCATCAATGATTACACCCAAAAATTTCATCTCATTAACTCTACAAATCTCAACACCCTCAATTTTAAATGGATCATCAACAGTTCTCTTTTTGTTACTAAATATCATGTATTTAGTTTTATCTAAATTTAATGATAATTTATTAATTTTAAACCAAGTTTGTATTTTATCAAATTCTGTCTTCATCAGTTCCAACATCCATTTTACATCTTTACCCAAACAAAAAAATGTGGTGTCATCTGCAAAAAGGACACATTTGAGGAGTCCTGATACATTCACTAAGTCATTCACATATAAAATAAATAACTTTGGTCCAAGTACAGTTATTTATTTTATATGTGAATGACTTAGTGAATGTATCAGGACTCCTCTTATGTTTATTAAATGTTTTAATGGTTAATACCATACCACTTTATTTATAGAGCACTTAAAACAGCAACAAAGCCAAGCAAAGTGCTGTACAGACAGAACAACAGGTAACACACAAAGCAAAATACAAAATGAGGTAAATCAGAATATAGACATAAAAAACGATGCAGATAATGACGACAAACCAGTGTGGAGCATACAGGATCAAACACAGATCATCTGGTGTTGAAAGCTACTGAATAGTAGTGGGTTT
>NC_056509.1:2770577-2775232 GCF_014905685.2 Nematolebias whitei
TCCTCCATGCTAGCAGGCTCCATTCAGATAAAGGGAGCTGGCTAACTGGCTGCTGTACGGTGGCCTACACGGCTCAATTCTATATCGGCCGAACGGGGAGTAGGAGCGGAAAAAAAAAAGACTTAAATTCATTTTTAAATTGATTTATGGACCTTTAGAAACGATTCAGAATCGCCAGGACTAAGAATCTAGATTCTTTAAAAAATAGATTTTTTTCTGCACCCTAGAAGGTACATCTACAGCTGATTTTGGGGTTAACTGACCCTAAACACAAAAATGGTTTTAACTAGGGCTAGGCAATATGGCCAAAACTTTTAACACAACATATTTCTTAAGTTGGGTCTATAACGATGTAATTCCGATATCGATATAAACAATATCAAAGCCTCAGAAAAACTGTACAAACTGTACAAATATATTAATGTTCACCTTTTAAACATTGGACACGCTGGCTCAAACTTTTATTGTACTTCATCTTGTGACTCTCATCATATTCTATAGAGTGGAAACTCTTCAGATGGTGGAACAAGTTAGACGTGTTCCCACTGCTAGTTGGAACTCTGGCACATTTTGCAGCACACTGAAACCTGCAGTTTATCAGATCTTAGACAGCCAAACCACTTCTACACCGCCAAATTAGTCTTTCCTCTCATCAATTACGTCATCTGCTTTCTCTTTGCTTGTGAAAGCTTGTTCTGTCACATTCTGACGGTCATGGGCACTCATCTTGAAGTGAAAACATACAGCGCATTGGAGCTTACCTAGCCTAGCCTGCTACCACTGGTTCCTTCTGGACTCGAGCTCTGCGTAACATCTACATCACCACGCACTTACGTATTTATGTACCGCGGCTTTTTCTGTTTGCGTTGAAGAGCCACTTCAACCCGAACAGAAAAAGAAATGTGTCAGCGATGCGCTGTAATCATATCGAAATGTCAAAACTGTGCCTAAAACTTATATCACTGCTATTGAAAAAAGTATATCGTGACATATATCGATATCGAATTATTTTCCAGCCCTAGTTTTAACTTAGTTGGTTTATTGAATTAATTTTGGAGTCATCTGCAACACAGGTTCTGAGTGTGTTATTTCATGAAATCACATAAGACTGTGCATAAGGGTATTTTCTAGGTTTAACCTAAACTGTTACAATGCCATCGTGTTTCATCATCAGTTAATCTTGGTTTCTGTATATAATGTGACAAACATCATGGGCCTCTAGATCATGGTCTAAAACTCTTTCATTAAGGTCAGCACATAAAATACGCTCCTTCAAGGATTGGTAGGCTTGAAGTAACTCGTGTTATCTTAAATTGGTACACAGAGTACTTTGACAAGTTGGCAGTATAAGTATTGTGAAGTTTTGCATTCTTGCCCGATTCATGCACTCAGATTCTTTGGAGGACTTGGGAGGCAGCCAGCCACCCTCAGACCCATCCGCTGCCAATCAGGTCCTTCATTTGTTTCGAGCATTCTTTGACCAAAACAGCAAGTAAGTAGACGTGCTGGGCTGATCCTTAAAGTGGCTTAAAATTTGGATGTTTGAAGGTTTAGGTTATTTTTCTTTGTCGTTGTCTAAAACAATCACCAGATATTTTACACTTTACAAACATTTCTTTCCTCTGTAGTGTGTAACCCCAATGTTTCTGCAAGTTCTGTAAGGAGTAGAGCACCAGCTGTTGTATCAGGTGGTGAGCTGGCATCTCTACTAAACTTCCTGTTCTTTGTATATTTATAAGATTTATTTTGGTTTTAACTGATTCAGACACTTTTAAATGCATTTTACTCAGGACTGAATGAGTTCATTGATGAAGCATGGCAGGCCTTCTCCCTCCACAAATGAGTGTGGAGCTGCGGGTCAATGCTTTGGCTCAGTGACTAACAGCTTCAGCAAAGGATGCTTTGTGTCCATCTCTGCTGGCTGTTCAGCACCACCTCAGACCCTGTTCCACCTCTACCCTTTGGGACAGCGAGGCCTAATCTGACCCCTCAGTTTGCCACTTCATACTGGCACTTTACAGGATTGTACATGCCTTTATTGAAGATGTGTGCATCTTTTTGTCCCCCGCCACGGAGCAAAAAAGATGAATTGGAAATACCCTCCGTCAGTCCATCCGTCCTTCTGTCCTTGCACATTGTAAGCACAATAAATTTCTAAATACATGAAGTGTTGACTTCCAGTTTGTTGTGGGGCTAAATCAAGGCGTAAGAAAAGTCCCTTTCGGAAATTGGGTTACCAGGTTAAAATCCAAGATGGCCGATATTTTAACCTTGTGAATCTGGATAACTTGAAAAAATAAGAATCTGGCAAACTTTCTTTATGGTGTGTGGTTGCATGAAGGTGTAAGAAACTATGCTCTCTAGTTTTTATATTGCTTAAAAGTAGAGCTCGACCGATATGGAAAATTTGGCTATCGCTGATACTGATATTGGAAGGGGGAGGTTAATGCTGACAATCAATACTGGCTAAAAAGTTTGAGCTTTGTCCTCCTCCATGAATGTAAGTAAACAGCTACTGTACTTTTAAACCTGTTTTAACACTTGAAGTCTTGAAACAGTCTTCCTAACGTGCGTGCTCATTTTCTGTCCTGCACTGTTCACCATGAAGTTATCAAGTGTGTTCCATAAATATGAGTGAAACAAAGAAGCACCCTGCCCTGTTGATTGTTTAAACTGTCAATAGCGAAGGCCTAGTTAGTATTGACCATAACAGCATTTTTTTTAATTGCAGAGAAGAAAAGATTTCAGACAAACAATGCATTTCATTGAGGACGACAAAGATAACGTTACTAACACTGATATATATTTACCTCTACGTGAGATTAATCGTTCTGGATAAAGTTTTACAACACTATAACCTATGCTAGGTTATCTAAATGTTAGCTTGCTAACTTGAGAGGCATGTAGCTAATGAAGAGTGGGTTGGAGGATTGAAGAGAATGTAATATTATTGATTTGTTTTACAGATGAGTTAAAATAACTTTACCATGCTCTGTTCAGCAAAATATGCTGCACAGTATTGCTCCCTGCTTCGGCTGTTCTGAATGTGAAAGTTAAAATGAACGGCCATGACTTGAAAGTAGTCTTCATGCACACTTTACTGAATACAGTATACAAATATGGCTCGCTCCAGCATTTTATGGATGAAAATTACAAGTGTTTATATTAGGGCTGCAACAACAAATATATAAAAACCGATTAAAGTTGTTGGCAACTAATTTAATTATCGATTTGTTGTCACGCGAATATGTGTCTTTCACCTTGTTGCTGAGCCGTTTTGTTCACCTGCAGACCGTTGTCAATGCTGGTTGACTGAATAAAGTTTAAAAAATAAATAAAAATGCAGTGCGAGTAGAACAGAGCGAGGGGGGAGGAGGAAGCAGAGCAGAGTCGGTGTTTTCAAAGGAAATTTAGGTCGTTTTCACAGCTGATAGTCTGGTAGACTCGGTTCGGTTCTGGACCAATATTCATGACCTTTTGTTACATGTGAGCTGGTGCGTTTGCATTCACACTGCACTGTGCAGTCGAGTCAACCTGTTGAACCAACCTGTTCCCCCGCTCGCCTGTGGGGGCGCTGCACCAAGAACTACTGAAAGAAACTACACAAAACCTCTGAAGACACGTCTTCTTCTTCTTCTGTAAATAAAAATAAAAACGGAGTGGCATCAAGTTTTAGCAGTTTTAGGAGTTATATTTTGTCATTTTTCAAAAAAGGACTCAGCATGAGCAGAAGATGAGACAGAAGACCATGGAGAATATTGTTTTTCACACAAGGCAGCTGACGGCTCCATATAAGAGAAATGTGTGTTTGTTTGCCCTGCGCTGTACTCCACTTCTTGCTTGTGGAGCGGGGCTCGGTCTGTTTACATTCACATTGTACTCGAACCGCGCTGGAGTTCTCTTCTACCGGACCGAGACCTAGGTTTTAGCCCGGGCCAGAGTTCACCTTTTTGTTCCGTGACAGAGTTCGATGGTGCGTTCACACCTCCCTAAACGAACCGGACTTTCTAGGAAAATGAGCTAGAGTTCGATTAAAGCGGACTAAACAGGGCTGGTGTCAATGCACCCTAAATAAATTTTACAAATGACCGACGCAGAGAAAACTGTTCGACCCAAGTCCTCCAAAGAGTGGGAGCTCTTCACAAAGCTAAAAAGAAAGAAGAAGAAAGAAGCTATCTTGACTGAAAGCATCTTTAACATGATCACCAGTGTTTCCCGTAGTTGACTTGCCATGGTGGGGTGCTCTTCTCAGCCATGATTTTTGTTGACGGGAGAGATGGAGACATGTCTGAGTGCAGCTTGTACAACAGTTTTCAAGCAGGGGCAGGGAGGGTCAGCATGAGGGAAGAGGTGCCTTTAGCTTTTTAGCTAGAGCGACTGTATTGCGCGCCGCTAGCTTAGTGCTTTGTCAGTGCCGGGGAAGGGGGAGTTCAGTTTGGTAGGCGTTGGTAGGTGCTCAAATCTGTTGACGGGTTGGGGCACCCCGCTTGTATAATGGTAGAGGAAACACCGATCACTGACATGAGGCCTCTGTCATTGATTGAAGACAAAGGCTTCACTACAATGATCCACACTTTTAATCCAGGTTACAGTGATCCACACTTTTAATCCAGGTTACAATGATCCACACTTTTAATCCAGGTTACAATGATCCA
>NC_056509.1:2775242-2776311 GCF_014905685.2 Nematolebias whitei
ATGATCCACACTTTTAATCCAGGTTACAATGATCCACACTTTTAATCAAGGTTACAATGATCCACACTTATAATCCAGGTTACAATAATCCACACTTTTAATCCAGGTTACACTCTTCCCTCAAGGACACATTTTACAATGTAGCTACATATTGTGCAGGTATAAAGTATACATTTGTATATATTTTTATGTACATTTTTCTTTATTTACGCTATTTGTCAAACTTTATTTTTTATTCAACATTTTGCTAACAGAATAGTCAACTAGCAACCTGATTTTTGTCCGAATTGCTATGTCAGTCAAATGTTCAATTTTGGAATAAAAAGGTGGAAATGAAAACATTTCAGTTTTTTTGGCCGTTTCATCGATCAACCGAAAAATAATCAACAGATTAATCGATTATTACAATAATCGTAAGTGGCAGCCCTAGTTTATATTGATGCATGATGGGACAATTATCACAGACACCAATAGGTCCATAAACACCTAGATCAGGAAATATTAGCCCTAATGATATATTGGTCGGGCTGTACTTAAAAGTATTGTTTCCTCACATGATTAGGATGGCTGAAGATTATGGTGCAGTGTTTCCCTTAGGTTTCTGGCCTTGGGAGTGGGGAATGTCTGCTGGGAAGCGAGGTGGGAAAGAATTTGTTTTGCTTTTAATAAGTTTAAATAGATAATTTTTTGGGACAGGCATTTTGGGTTTTCATGAGCTGTATGCCATAATCATCAGTATTAAAACAATTAAAGACCTGAAATATTTCAGTTGGTGTGCAATGAATCTGAAATATATGAAAGTTTCATTTTTATCATTACATTATGGAAAATAATGACCTTTATCACAATATGCTCATTTTTTGAGAAGGACCTGTGTAAATGTGTATGTATAAATGTATATATGTATACATGTGTGTGTGTATGTATAAATGTATATATGTATACATGTGTGTATATGTATAAATGTATGTATGTATACATGTGTGTGTGTGTATGTATAAATGTATATATGTATACATGTGTGTATATGTATAAATGTATGTATGTATACATGTATGTATATGTATAA
>NC_056509.1:2776321-2777611 GCF_014905685.2 Nematolebias whitei
ATGTATGTATGTATACATGTATGTATATGTATAAATGTATGTATGTACAGTGAACACTCGCTATAACACGGTTCATCTTTCACAGTCTCGCTTCTTAACGGATTTGCATTGTGCATTGTGTTCTGCATTCTGATTGGCTAAACAGTCTCTCCAGTACAGTACTTGTTTGTAAAAAAAGTTTATACAGTACTTTTATTTGTTAAACAAATGCTTGGGCCTGTAAAAAGGTTTTGTTCTTTGGTTTGAATGTATTATGGAGTATTTCATTGTATAATAATTGTAAAAAAAAAAAAAAAAAAGAAGGTTACTACTTCACAGATTTTGCCTATCACGGTTTCTTTTTGGAACGTAACCCCAGTGAAAAATGTGGGATCACTGTATATGTATGTATATGTATGTATATATGTATATGTATATGTGTGTGTATATGTTTGCATATGTATGTATATGTTTGCATATGTATGTATATGTATGCATCTGTATATATGTATATGTATGTATGTATGTATGTATGTATGTATGTATGTATGTATGTATACGTATATATATGTATGTATATGTATATGTGTATATGTGTATATATGTATGTATATGTATATGTGTATATGTGTATATATGTATGTATATGTGTATATATGTATGTATGTATATGTATGTATATGTGTATATGTATGTATATGTATATATGTATGTGTATGTATATGTATGTATATGTGTATGTATGTATGTGTATGTATGTATGTATATGTGTATATATGTATGTGTATGTATGTATGTATATGTGTATATATGTATGTATGTATGTATATGTGTATATATGTATTTGTATGTATGTATGTATATGTGTATATATGTATGTGTATGTATATGTATGCATATGTATATATGTATGTGTATGTATGTATGTATGTATGTGTGTGTATGTATGTATGTGTATGTATGTATGTATGTATGTATGTATGTATACGTATGTATGTATGTATACGTATATATATATATGTGTGTATATGTATATATGTATATATGTATGTATATGTGTATATATGTATGTGTATGTGTATATATGTATGTATATGTGTATATATGTATGTGTATGTGTACATATGCGTATGTGTATATATGTATGTGTATGTGTATATATGCATATGTGTATATGTATGCCTATGTATATATGTATGTGTATGTATATATGTATGTGTGTATGTATGTGTATGTATATATGTATGCATATGTGTATGTATACATGTATGCATATGTGTATATATATGTATGCATATGTGTATATATATG
>NC_056509.1:2777621-2778403 GCF_014905685.2 Nematolebias whitei
ATATATATGTATGCATATGTGTATATATATGTATGCATATGTGTATACGTATGTATGCATATGTGTATACGTATGTATATGTATGCATATGTGTATATATGTATGCATATGTGTATATATGTATGCATATGTGTATATATGTATGTATATGTATGCATATGTGTATATATCAGAGTCAGAGTCAGAGTTTCTTTATTGTCATTCGCACCTCATGTGGTACATGTGGTGGAGCGAAATTATGTACACAGGGTCCCAGTTACATCCAACAATAAAATGTATAAGAAAAACAGTAATAACATCTAAGATATGAACTAAGAAAAACATCAACTAAATATACACTAAGCATATATATGCATACATATGCATATATGTATGCATATGTATGCATATGTGTATATATGTATGCATATGTGTGTATATGTATGCATATGTGTATATATGTATGTATATGTATGCATATGTGTATATATGTATGCATATGTGTATATATGTGTAAATGTGTATGCATATGTATGCATATGTGTATATATGTATGCATATGTGTATATATGTATGCATATGTGTATATATGTATGCATATGTGTATATATGTATGTATATGTATGCATATGTGTATATATGTATGTATATGTATGCATATGTGTATATATGTGTGTATATGTATGCATATGTGTATATATGTGTGTATATGTATGCATATGTGTATATATGTGTGTATATGTATGCATATGTGTATATATGTGTGTATATGTATGCATATGTGTTTATATGTGTGTATATGT
>NC_056509.1:2778413-2785152 GCF_014905685.2 Nematolebias whitei
TGTGTATATATGTGTGTATATGTATGCATATGTGTATATATGTGTGTGTATGTATGCATATGTGTATATATGTGTGTGTATGTATGCATATGTGTATATATGTATGTGTATGCATGCATATGTGTATATATGTATGTGTATGTATGCATATGTGTATGTATGTGTATGTATGCATATGTGTATGTATGTGTATGTATGCATATGTGTATGTATGTATGTATGTATATGTGTATATATGTATGTATGCATATGTGTATATATGTATGCATATGTATGCCTATGTGTATATATGTGTGTGTATATGTATGCATATGTATGCATATGTGTATATATGTGTGTGTGTATATGTATGCATATGTGTATATATATGTGTGTGTGTGTGTATATGTACGCATATGTGTATATATGTGTGTGTGTATATGTATCCATATGTGTGTAGTGAACTAGACCTGAAGGTCAAATTCTGACCTTAAGGACTTTATGGGACAGAAACTGTCATTTCATTGATTTGAATCCAGAAATACAGGTTGACCCATCCTGAGACTTTCTTTCTTGAAAATTCAAGTGAAAGAACACTCTCTTTTCTATTGTCATTACTATTTCTACGAATGTTTGATAATCAAAGTGTTTTTAGTTCAAACCATTTTAGATGCTGCAGTGAACTAATCATTTTTAATTAACTGTGAAACAGTAATAATGATTTTTAATCCTCATGCAAAGTTAGAATTCATGTTAAGGTCTGTTACAGAGTAATTATGTATTTTCTGATTTTCTGTCTTTGAATGAGCAGTGTAAGTTGGTCCAAGGTTGGAGTCAAACGCAGACAAGTGTTGGAACGAGCTGTCATGTTTTTAAATCTTCTCAGACGTAAATAGAGAAGCTGGCACCTGTTGGCACCTGTTTTCCGCCAACTCGTCCAAACATTTCTCTCTCTGTCTCTAAAAACATTTTCAATCTGTTCCATAATATTCTTGCTGTTTTTCTGACTCCTAGTGACCTCTTACGTCACAAAAACACACCCCTGTCTGGTCGATATTGACCAATCAGAAACTCCCAAATGAACCGGAAATAGAGCTCTTTAAAATGTTGGTACTTCCTAGTTCAAACCAGTCGCTTCAGGCTCCGGCTTCAGTCGTTGCAGCTCCAGTGCTGGGAAACAGGAAAATCCTGACATGATCCAGAGCTCTTCCGAGTCTTATGGGATTATAACATCTTCCACCTCTGAGTGGAACTCTGACGGACTCCACTCATGTGAAGTCCACTCGTGAGGTGAACTTGTGTCGAACAGGTAACGTCACTACTTCGGACGATTCACAGCTGTTCCTACGGAGACGCTGAAAGGGTGCGTTAAATGGAACCTGGTACCAGGGAGACATCTCCAGGTAAAAGAGTTGATTTATATCACCTAAGTGTACTGGGGAAGAAGCTGGGAAAACCCGGAGAGTGCCGTTCTGACGCCGACACAACATTCTCCCTCATCCATCTTTTTCTCCCTCTAAACTTCATCTTCCATCTTTAAAATTCTTCTATCAAGTAGAAATCATTCCAGATATTTTAGAAATGTCTGTGTAAAGTTTTCAACCACTGCTGTGTGGTTAATCAAAATTGTACAGCTTGCTAAAATTAGCCATGTTGTTATTTTCCATATTTTGCCAATTAATGTAAATGTGTGATGTGTTAAACTTTGATTCTGTTAATAAATGACCCACTGTCGTTGGTGAGTCAAAGATAATTAACGTCTCACGTTACATTTCTAAATTCAATGCACGTATTATATACAGTCCAGAAAAATGAAAGAATCCGTTTAATTTATGAATATATATCAGTATATGTTCATACTACATCTGGTGGCCCGTTACGGGTTCATAAATGGACTGTGTATTCGTGTAACAATTGATTTTACATGTTGGCATGAAAGAAAAAAATTGCAGATTCTGCTGTGAAGAACGTGCAGATTGTAGCTGTGTGAAGCGCAGCTGCGACGCTTGGAGAAAACGCAGCGTGTTGGGCTGCGATGCTCAGAGAAAGCTTACAGAAAATACAGCAAGGTTGTTGCATGCAGTGATGTTTTGAAAGCTGAAATTGTGAGTCAACGTGTCTTTTTGAAAGCTGAAATTGTACGTCTGTGGTGTGTGACGAATTTGCTGAGCTGTGGAAACGCTTTATTCTGTTTAAACCGTGTTCCAGACGCTGTTCTGGTACGGCTCGGTTCTGAAAAGTTCGAACGAGTTGTTTTAAATGTTTGGGAAGACGTTTTAAGACCGGGGCGCCGTCTCCGTGCAGCTGAGAAGCTTATTGGTTACATTTTTAACAGAAAATAGTGCATTTTGACAGTTTAAAAGACGAAAAGTTGACGGACTAGTTCAGGCTAATGCTACACGCTAGCTGGAAAAACGATCCGTGATTGGTTGAAAACGGCTGAGTTGGGACGCTTTGATTCGCTGAGAAGTGAGTGACATGCCTGCGTCACTTCCTCTGAGTCAGCGATATAAGTACTCCTTCACGTTGTTGCTCTGTCATTGGTAGATTCAGTCACGTGACCCGGAAATGAAACTCGTTTTCATAGGGAATTTCAATCTGCTTTTTAAAGTTGAAATACGCTTTAAAGTTGCATTCTGATCCGCTGCTCAGTTCCTTTGAAGCCTACTCGCTGAAATTTTGCCACGTTTGGGTTTGAAATCCGTCACTAAATGGTGTTTTTGGACCACGCTAGCCGATGCTAATTTTAAGCTAACAGCTAACGACCGGATGTCACCGGATGCCACAGGAAGTCATCGCGACTCCTACTGGACATCACTAACAGTGTCTGGGTTAAAATAAAATAAGGTTATGCTGCCACCTCCTGTGGAAACTTGATATGACAGTTTCACTTCGTTTTTAGGTTATTTTGAGTGAAATTAAACGTGTTTATTTTCTGTAAGACGAATTTTTGAGTTAATAAACGTTCCTCAAGCTGAATTTTACTGTTATCTTGCATTTAAAAAGTGATTAAGGTATTTATGCAGCAGGCATTTACCAAAAACTTTTTATTCACTGGTAATTCCTCATGACAGAAGTGCAAAATAAAAAATTAGAAACTTTTTAAAAGATACAGATACAGATATTCACAGAGTAGATAAAGTTTACTCATTTGTTGGAAAGATAATACACGTTTAATTGCTAGATCATTAAATAAGAGTAAATATATCAGAAAAAAGAGACTTTTCTGATTTTTTTTTACCACCTAAAACAATTACATTTTCTTATTTAATTTTTAAATAGAAGATATTGGCAGGAGAACAGGAGTATAACAGTTTTTCTGAAGAAAGACTGATTATTCCTCATCATCAATTTTCTTTTCTCTTTTCACCCAACCTGGGTTGATGAGTAACTGTTAAAATAGCAAACTTCTGGAATAGAACGGTTTAAAAAGCGTTTTTAAACTGATGTTGCTGTGAGACTTTTTAGAAAATTGCAGGTTTATAAAAATTCAGTGCTTTAGAGTAAGAAACACTGAGAAGCTTGGTAATCTAGTATCTGTTAAAAAATAAGCACATAAAAAGTAACACTGCAGAGAAGCATTTACTTAAATATTCATGAATTGGGGTAAATCCTATGACAGGTGCCCACATTTGAATAAGTTGACTTATAACAATACTTTTGTGTAAACCCAGAGCTTAAAATAGTGTGAAACTCAATGACACTTGAATACAAATATTTACCTGTAAAATATCTGAAGCTGGCAACTGTTTCAACCAGATAAAGTGCTACACAGTGAAAACATGACAGGTGTGATAGAAAAAGATTTTGATCCTTATGAGATGAAGGACTGTTTAGAGGATGCGTTAGCACTGCTGACAGAATCCTTACATCCATATGATAAACAGGTGAACAGCATGAACCCAAAAGAGTTAGTGGACAATCTGATGGAGGTTGCAGGGAGTGTGACCTATACAGAAATTACAAAGTCAAGTTATGATCAGCTGGCTAAAATTGCAATTTTGCTGAAAGAATCATTCTATGCAGTTGTTGAGAAAGCTGATGCCCTTGCAATAAGGTTAAACACTGAAAAAGAGGTGGTTCAGGAAATTGAAGAACACTTCCTTCAATTTAAAAGCGAACACGAGGCCCTCACAAGAAAACATTATGAACAGTTGTTTCAATCACAGCAAGATGCACGTGCAGAAGTTGATTCAATGAACAGCAAAATACAGTTACTTGATGCATCACTATCTGAAGCCAGGGATGCTAAAGAGCAGTTGTCCAGAGAATACTTTGCATTAAGACGGGATCACGACGTGACAGTGTCACAAGTTGCCCGCTGCAAAGCTGAAATAGCAGTGCTTAAAGCACAACTTGACGAATGCAGACTGGTAAAGGCGGGATTACTCCAACAATGTCTGTTTTTACAAAGTGAATGTCAGACATCACAGGAACGCCTGAAAGCTTGTGAGGAGAAACTAGCCGCGGCAATATATAAAAGTTCTGACGTGGGGCGAGTTTGTCTGGAACCCAGAGAAGACCGTGGACAGAGTCCAGGCCAACCGCCATCACCCCAGAAAGATGTTGTTGCACCTCCTGCTCTTAATCCCATTCTGCCACCTCCACAGATGTGTAGAGAAACACCTCCACCCTCATCTCGGGTGATAGGGACAGACCTGCACCAATTTGCACTACCAACCATGCAAGAGAGACCGTTGATACTTCCTCCTTCAATGGATGATTTGCAAAAAATCTCAAAATATGTACAACGCTTTGTACCAGGACCAATGGGTTCAACTGGAACAAAAGCGTACCTCAAAGATCTTGAATTCAGATTGAGTGGTTATCCTAATGCTACGGTTGAGGATAAGATCAGTCTGATAAGGCTCACTTCGGACAGAGAGGTGTTCACCTTCATCAAGCGTCTACCTGATGCAACGAGAAGGGATTACAACCTTCTGTGTGAAGCTTTGATCAGAGAGTATGACCCCTGCACAGGACCTGCTGGTTTCCCAGCTGCTGACAAGGTCACGCAGGGCAAGAATGAACATCCAAAAGTTTATTACAAAAGAATCTTCCAAGCTTATTTTGGTAACAGAAATGAAACCGGAATGGAAGAAGAAGAAAGTTTTAAATTTGTTTTCAGCAAAAATCTCCACACTGATTTTAAAAGAGCTGTACAAATGATGGCGAATTTCAGAGAAAAATCCATCAGTGAGATTAAACAGTGTGCTGTGAATGTGTTCGAGGCATGTTCTCATGCTAAGACGCCCATAGAAGTGTTTCCTGGTGTAAAGGTTAAACCCCACTCCCTAGAACTGGAAGGACGGCGTGCCTCGCCGCCTCCTCCTAAAAAAGGTGAGAAAAAACAGTCTGTTCAAACTAACAAACCGCGTCTTGAAGGTGCACGCTGGGACAAAAAAGCTCCTCTTTCAGAGGATGACCGTGATTATCGTAAAAGGGGTGAGCGTAGGACGCAAAGATATGGGAACCGAGAGGACCCATATAATCAGGGGAAGGACGTAAAGGAACCCCCAAAAGACTTACCTGACCGTCCCCCACCTCGGACGAAACGAACCGAGGCGAAAAAATCACAAAAGTTCCAGAAACAAGGCCCTACACCTCTGAGCTCGGAAGAGACAGAGAAAATACGCAGGTTGTTAGAAACTTTGAAACACACTGACACGGGAACCCAACCAGGAGCACTATGCAGTAATGTAATTACTATTACATCTGAGGGCGCGAATGACAACATTACAGATGTCGGTGGAACACACCAAGACATTGCTGTTGTTGCCTCAAACAACCCCTCATCGGAAGAAGGGGGGGTAAACACACACGCAACCGATGACGAGTCATCGCAAGCTGAACACTCAGAAACAGCTACTGCTGTGCTGACGGTTCAGACAAGCCAAGATTACACAGACAAAGCTGAACGCGTGAAGAAGCGTCAGAAAAAACCCAAGAGGTTTCTATGTAACTTTATCAGAAGGGGGGTCGCCAAAAAGGCGTACCTGTCGGTAACACTCGAAGGTGTCCTCACACACGAAGCACTCCTGGACGGTGGGGCAGACATAACAATTATGTCAGCTAAACTGTTCGAGGAGCTGAGGACAGCCGCTGCCTGTGTTAACAGGATAATACCTCTCTCTGAATGTGCTATAGAAATGCAGGGTCTCTCAGAGAAGAGAACAACCCTGACAGCTATAGCAATGGTTCACATGCGGGTTGGCAAAATGACACTGTACCACCCGGTACACGTGTCTCGTGTTGACTCATTCCCATTTTTGGTTGGCCAGGATTTTATAAATCGCTTCGACGCGATTATAGATTATGGTGATCAAACGATGTGGACAAAAGTGAGCAAACCACTGCCAATAGATACGCCTCCGGAGTGTGACACAGACTGCCCAACAGCAGGTACCGCGGAAGGCGCAAAGGACTCCTCAGCCGAGGACACGAGCCCGGTGAGTACTCCTCTGACATCATGTGAAACCAAAGAGACCCACCCAGTGGTCCAAACTCTGACCCAACAAGACAGCCTCCTCTGTGAGCTGGAGCAGTCAGAGTCCACCAAACACTACCTACCACTGGTAGTTAAAGGTGTAGAGATCCAAGGGTCCCACACCAACGATGCTGTTCTGTCTCTGTGGACAGATAAATCAGCAATTAACCGAGCTTTCTATGAAATCTTGGTTCACAAACACGTTGGTCTAGAACTAATTAAAAAAGCTTTCCGCTTTCCATTAGTTCCCAATAGTTCACAGGTAATGACCGC
>NC_056509.1:2785252-2791786 GCF_014905685.2 Nematolebias whitei
CAGAGCAGGAGATTGTAGAGGCAATCAAATTATTACAACCCAAAAAAGTTCTGCAAAAGATTAGTATTACAGCTGTTATCAGAGCTATATAATTTATTATAATAACATTGAAAGGCCTTATTTATTCCTTGCTGGTCTGTGATAATGCTGCCATCCTGAGCTGTTATCCCACCAATTGTCATTTTGGCTCTTGCTCCCCTAAGTTGTCTTGCCAGAACCTCCCCAGCTTTATCACTATGTTCATATGAATAACTTCTATTTTTCAGCAGTAAATATTCTATTGGTTGAGATGTAATTAAATTATGTTCTGCACGGAGCCTACAGCGTTCTTTATACAACTGTTGGGATGGAGCTTGTGCATTTCTGCTGTCCAAGTCTGCGATTTGACTCTCGAGTTCGATTTGCTTGGACATAGAGTCCCTTTTCTTCTTAGCCACAAAGGATATTATCTGACCTCTTATATATGCCTTGAAGGCTTCCCAGACAGTAGAAATTGAAACATCTGGGGTCATATTAATTTCTAAAAAAAGGGAGATCTGGTTCGACATAAATTTAACAAAGTTCTCATCAGACAACAGGAGGGAGTTGAACCGCCAGTACTTTCTTTGGGCCCCTACTTCAGGTATCCTAAATTCAATTGAGAGAGGAGCATGGTCAGACACCACTATGGGTTGATATTCACAGTTCTGCATGTATGATGTTAGTTTATTATCAATAAAGAAATAATCAATCCTGCTGTAGCTCCCATGGGCATGGGAAAAAAAAAGAGTATTGTCTGTCCTGAGGGTGCAAAAGACGCCAAAGATCTGATATACCATAATCTGAAAGAAAGGACTTTATATACGTTACCGATTTGGATACAATATAGCCCGGCTTAACCGAAGACCTGTCCAGCACAGGGTCAAGACATAAGTTGAAATCCCCTCCCATAATCAGCGGATGAGTATCTAAATTCGGGAGCAGCCTAAAGAGACGAGAAAAAAATTGAGGATCATCAAAATTTGGAGCATAAACATTAGCTAATGTCACATTCACATTATAAAGTTTTCCAGTTACAATAATATATCTTCCATTAGGATCAGCAACCACCACTGCAGGTGTAAATGATATATTTTTATTAATAAGTATTGCAACTCCTCTGGCTTTACCCTGAAAAGTTGAATGAAAAAGCTGCCCCACCCACCCACACTTTAAACGAATACTATCTCGGTTATTGAGATGAGTTTCTTGAAGGAACATAATTCCTGCACCTAAATTTTTCATATGTGTGAGGGCCTTTTTCCTTTTAATGGGATGATTCAGACCCTTAACATTCCAGGTAATCATTTTAAAGTTGCCTGCCATATTACTCATAATAAAAAAGAAAAAACAGAACAGAGAATGTCAAGGTATCAGGCAAATAAAGAAATACATCCTGGCTGAGCGAAAAGAAAAACATCATTTTAACAGTGACAGTAAGCCCCCCACTTCCCACCCCACCCCTTCCCAATAACCCCCTGGTGAAAATAGCTGCTAGAACAAACAGCACACCTAACTTCTCTAAATGTAACACCTCTATGCTACTACTACCTAAATAAATCTTCTCCCCCTCCTCGCCTTACAGGTAATATTAAACACAAATAAAACCACCAAGCCAAAGTAAAATCTTGTCATTAATAAAAATAAAAAAAAATAGAAAAATGAAAAAAATTGGGCAAACACCGAACAGCCCATAGCAAAAATAATGTCTATTACTTACTGAGGTGAAAATAGACCAGCTGCAACAACCTCAATAATTAAACGTTTATACATTATCTGAATCCGTTCTGTAGCTCTGCACCTCCAGAGCCATCAGTCAGGCAGAACTGTTAAAAGTTTGGATGAACTTTTCAGCATCAGACACGGAGCCAAATGTTGTGCGGGTACCGTCTGTGTTCGTAATCCGAAGTCTTGCTGGGAACATCAGCGCTGGTTTTAGACCCAGTTTATACAAGGATGACATCACCGACCTGTATTCTTTCCTTTGTTTGGCCACATCTGGAGAGTAGTCATCATACATCCTGAATGAGTTGTTTTCATACTCCAAGTTTCTTCTTTTCCGGGCTTCACGAATCGCCAGCTCCTTGTGTTGATATCGGTGGAAGCAAATTATGACAGGCCGAGGCCTGCCTTTAGGGCCCGGTTTGGGTATCAGGCTGCGATGGGCCCGGTCCAGCTCCGGCGCCGAGGGGAAGATATCATGTCCGAAAACATTCCACAGTAACTGGGAAAAGAACTTGCTTGGTTGTGGTCCTTCGATGTCCTCGGGCAGGCCAATAAGACGAACGTTACTACTCCTGCTTCTCCCCTCCAGCTCAGTTAGCTTAGCCTTGAGTTGACCATTATCGGACCTGAGCCCCTCGCAGCATTTCTCAACTTCTTCCAAACGCACATGAAGTGACTCGGCGTTGTCCTCAAGTGAAGTCAAGCGCTCGTCGTGATTTCTGACAACCTCCTGGAGTCCATCCAACTTCTCGTTCACTTCTTTGAAGTCCTTTTTAAGTTCGGAGATCAGCGCTAGCTTGTGGTCAGCTAACGCGGCTATCAAATCCGCTTTGCTAATCTGAGGCTCAGATTCAGCTTTTTCACCCGTTTTAGACATTTTGGGAGGCATTGCTACACAAAGTGTGACAAGTTCTAATAATTTAACCAAAGTTCACTGGTTAAATTGGCTCAGTAGGTATTTAAATGAAAAGTTTGTGGGAGAGCAAAGATTCTGCTTCCTACTCCATAATCGCCCCCTAGAGGTCCCCCTGGGCAAGCTTTTTTTACCGGTATTATTGTGAACGATATGATATGGCATGGCCCAGCACTACCATAGTACAATAACCTTTAACTCGACATAAAATACAGACTTCACAGTTGTTTTTTCATCATCAGCTCGGTTGCAGTTCTGTTACATGTCCACGGCCTTGGGAAAGGGAGGGGTGAGGAAACAGTCAAAGCATCTTTGTTTTTCCTAAACATGCCAGGAGAAGTTGAGATAAGTCTTCTGTCAAGGCCACAGTTTGGGTCAGGCAGAACTTGTGAATTGCCGTTTCTGTCTTTTAAAGTCCCTCTGGTATATATTCCTCTGAAGGAACTCCAAAACAGCCGAATTGATTCCTTAAAGTCGAGCTCACAGCTTCTCCAAGATTATTCCCACCTTCATGTGTGCTGCTAGGGAGTTCACAGTCCTGATAACAGCTGCTCCAGCTCCCTGCTGCAGCTGCACATAATTCAGTCTGAGTGCTGCCGAGCTTCGACACATCCACACCAATTTGTAGACAATCCAGAATTCACCAAGTCAAACAGCAAAAAACCAGTTGCTATCATGAATCCAATTTGTTTCCGTCGAGGTAAGAGTGTCCTCCTTACCCTGACTTCTGTCAGGAGAAGTTGCTCAATTTTGTTGAGAGACCAGCTGATCCTTCCAGTTAGGAGGTATACAGAGGAAAAAAAACAAACAAACAAAAAACAACAAATCACCCTGATGCTGCTCAATAATCCAGGTAGAAAAATCCAAAAAAGTTCAATCTGGTCCTCTGGACATTCAAAAAAAAACAAAGCAAAGCGTTGTTTTTCTTTTAATGTCCAGAGGACCAGATTGAACTTTTTTGGAAAAAACAAAGTTTCATTCATTTCATGCATTTTAAAAATTATTTCCCCTCCTCCTCCCCCTCCTCGTTCTCTCCTCCCCTCCTTGTTGTGCTTCCAGGGAGGTGGGCGCAATGTGCAAGAGGAAGATGAAGATGGCAATCAAATGACTTCCTGGTAGGCTACTTCATTTTATTTTTTTCTTTAACCATCCATGTTACAGGCACTGTTCAGAAAAAACAAACAAACATTTAGGCCCTATTTACACAGACACGATGGGGGGAAACAAGTTTTTTCGTATGTTAATTAGAAGAAAAGATTTACGTTGACACGGTCGGATTTAGTGTTTACATGCATCCAGTGGAATCCCCCCCATCCCCCGCCCTCCTGAATCCGCTGTAGTTACCATGCCGGGTCATTAGATGGCGCTGTGAATTTCGTACCTTCACCTAATGCACATGCGTGCTGCCTCGGTACGTTGTTTTCCTCTGGGCTAATCAGCTAACAACAACTTAACAACAAGTAAAAGCTGGATTCTGGATGGATTCTGGATAAGAGTCGACAGATTTGACGCCAAGAGGGACCGCTTCGTCTAACAGCTCCACACCGGTCGCTGAGTGGACCAGAACCGAGTCGACGATGTTGAACTTTACTCCGTGATAATCAGTAGCTGTTTTACAGCAGGTAAATCAAATGTTCTTAATAATGTTAGCTTGTGTTTACTTCGATCACACAACAACCAACTGAGTTTTTATTTTTCCTGAAAGAAGAAGAAGCTGTCCTCCACCAGGCGGACCAGTTCTGAACGAGGCTCGGCCCAGATGCAGGGCAGGAGGACGTCGAAGAGAGATGTTGATGAACTATTTATTTAAAATTCCTCTCAGTTCTTTTATTCAAACCATTCAATGTTTTAAGTTGCATTAATCAAAGGAGTGACAGCCTGAACGAGCCAGATGAACAACGTGGGACATCCAGGATGAAAACAAGAGTCCAGTTGTTCATTCATGCAGTTTACTGTTAACTTGTTTTAATAGTGTGTTCAGTTTAATTATCAGTGTTTGTGTGACATGCAGTTTGTGGTGTTGAATAAATAAATAAAAATTAAACCTGATGTCTTCATTTTCAACTTTAGTGTTCACGCTACATGTTTAGCATCATTTTAAATTTGAATTACATCATGTCCAGATAGCTTCATTTAGCTCAGAGCTTCATTATCTCTCACACTAACATAAATACTGTTTATTATTATTAAACTTATTATTTAGCACATTTAGATGTTATAGTGCAGCGCGACGTGTGCACGTGCCTCGTTCTATAAACAGCGACATCAGAACTGGATCAGACTGTGTCTCTTCCAACACAGATGTTGGTCACAGCACCTGGAATCTGACGTAGATTAACTACAAGATTAAATATATTCCATCAGTCGAGGTTCTGAAAGCAGTGACCGCCGCCATGTTGATAGAAATATAGCGTCTGTCTGTGCGTGCATGTGCGCATGTGGTTTAACACAAAGCCTCAGTGGGAGATGTTACATTATCAGCGGGGGGTCAGAGAAAAACCTCCACTCTGGAAGGTGGGTTCAGAAACATCTGGATTCAAAGAGGGGGGGCAACTGGTGTCGTGTAAATGATCAGCAGAACCGCAGAGAGAAAGGAGAGGATGCACTCAGAATATGTACCGTGTAAACGGCTCCTTAATTAGTATTTGTGTATGTTGCTGGTAGGGGTGGGCGATATGGTTCAAATACAGGTCCTTCTCAAAAAATGAGCATATTGTGATAAAGGTCATTATTTTCCATAATGTAATGATAAAAATGAAACTTTCATATATTTCAGATTCATTGCACACCAACTGAAATATTTCAGGTCTTTAATTGTTTTAATTCTGATGATTATGGCATACAGCTCATGAAAACCCAAAATGCCTGTCCCAAAAAATTAGCATATCATGAAAAGGTTCTCTAAACCAGCTATTAACCTAACCATCTGAATCAACGACGTAACTCTAAACACCTGCAAAAGATTCCTGAGGCTTTTAAAAACTCCCAGCCTTGTTCATTACTCAAAACCACAATCATGGGTAAGACTGCCGACCTGACTGCTGTCCAGAAGGCCATCATTGACACCCTCAAGCAAGAGGGTAAGACACAGAAAGAAATTGCTGAACCAATAGTCTGTTCCCAGAGTGCTGTATCAAGGCACCTCAGTGGGAAGTCTGTGGGAAGGGAAAAGTGTGGCAGAAAACGCTGCACAACGAGAAGAGGTGACCGGACCCTGTGGAGGATTGTGGAGAAGGGCCGATTCCAGACCTTGGGGGACCTGCGGAAGCAGTGGACTGAGTCTGGAGTAGAAACATCCAGAGCCACCGTGCACAGGCGTGTGCAGGAAATGGGCTACAGGTGCCGCATTCCCCAGGTCAAGCCACTCTTGAACAAGAGACTGCGTCAGAAGCATCTCACCTGGGACTGCTGCTGAGTGGTCCAAAGTTATGTTCTCTGATTACAGTAAATTTTGCATTTCCTTTGGAAATCAAGGTCCCAGAGTCTGTAGGAAGAGAGGAGACACAGAATTCACATTGCTTGAGGTCCAGTGTCAAGTTTCCACAGTCACTGGGGTGTCATGTCAGCTGCTGGTGTTGGTCCACTGTGTTTTATCAAGAGCAGGGTCAATGCAGCAGCTATCAGGAGATTTTGGAGCACTTCATGCTTCCATCTGCTGAAAAGCTTTATGGAGATGAAGATTTCATTTTTCAGCACGACCTGGCACCTGCTCACAGTGCCAAAACCACTGGTAAATGGTTTACTGACCATGGTATTACTGTGCTCAATTGGCCTGCCAACTCTCCTGACCTGAACCCCATAGAGAACCTGTGGGATATTGTGAAGAGAAAGTTGAGAGACGCAAGACCCAACACTCTGGATGAGCTTAAGGCCGCTAT
>NC_056509.1:2791886-2794502 GCF_014905685.2 Nematolebias whitei
TGGGCTGTTCGGTGTTTGCCCAATTTTTTTCATTTTTCTATTTTTTTTTATTTTTATTAATGACAAGATTTTACTTTGGCTTGGTGGTTTTATTTGTGTTTAATATTACCTGTAAGGCGAGGAGGGGGAGAAGATTTATTTAGGTAGTAGTAGCATAGAGGTGTTACATTTAGAGAAGTTAGGTGTGCTGTTTGTTCTAGCAGCTATTTTCACCAGGGGGTTATTGGGAAGGGGTGGGGTGGGAAGTGGGGGGCTTACTGTCACTGTTAAAATGATGTTTTTCTTTTCGCTCAGCCAGGATGTATTTCTTTATTTGCCTGATACCTTGACATTCTCTGTTCTGTTTTTTCTTTTTTATTATGAGTAATATGGCAGGCAACTTTAAAATGATTACCTGGAATGTTAAGGGTCTGAATCATCCCATTAAAAGGAAAAAGGCCCTCACACATATGAAAAATTTAGGTGCAGGAATTATGTTCCTTCAAGAAACTCATCTCAATAACCGAGATAGTATTCGTTTAAAGTGTGGGTGGGTGGGGCAGCTTTTTCATTCAACTTTTCAGGGTAAAGCCAGAGGAGTTGCAATACTTATTAATAAAAATATATCATTTACACCTGCAGTGGTGGTTGCTGATCCTAATGGAAGATATATTATTGTAACTGGAAAACTTTATAATGTGAATGTGACATTAGCTAATGTTTATGCTCCAAATTTTGATGATCCTCAATTTTTTTCTCGTCTCTTTAGGCTGCTCCCGAATTTAGATACTCATCCGCTGATTATGGGAGGGGATTTCAACTTATGTCTTGACCCTGTGCTGGACAGGTCTTCGGTTAAGCCGGGCTATATTGTATCCAAATCGGTAACGTATATAAAGTCCTTTCTTTCAGATTATGGTATATCAGATCTTTGGCGTCTTTTGCACCCTCAGGACAGACAATACTCTTTTTTTTTCCCATGCCCATGGGAGCTACAGCAGGATTGATTATTTCTTTATTGATAATAAACTAACATCATACATGCAGAACTGTGAATATCAACCCATAGTGGTGTCTGACCATGCTCCTCTCTCAATTGAATTTAGGATACCTGAAGTAGGGGCCCAAAGAAAGTACTGGCGGTTCAACTCCCTCCTGTTGTCTGATGAGAACTTTGTTAAATTTATGTCGAACCAGATCTCCCTTTTTTTAGAAATTAATATGACCCCAGATGTTTCAATTTCTACTGTCTGGGAAGCCTTCAAGGCATATATAAGAGGTCAGATAATATCCTTTGTGGCTAAGAAGAAAAGGGACTCTATGTCCAAGCAAATCGAACTCGAGAGTCAAATCGCAGACTTGGACAGCAGAAATGCACAAGCTCCATCCCAACAGTTGTATAAAGAACGCTGTAGGCTCCGTGCAGAACATAATTTAATTACATCTCAACCAATAGAATATTTACTGCTGAAAAATAGAAGTTATTCATATGAACATAGTGATAAAGCTGGGGAGGTTCTGGCAAGACAACTTAGGGGAGCAAGAGCCAAAATGACAATTGGTGGGATAACAGCTCAGGATGGCAGCATTATCACAGACCAGCAAGGAATAAATAAGGCCTTTCAATGTTATTATAATAAATTATATTGCTCTGATAACAGCTGTAATACTAATCTTTTGCAGAACTTTTTTGGACACTTGCCTATCCCCAACCTAAGCCCTGATCAAGTATCCTCTCTGGATTCACCTATTTCAGAGCAGGAGATTGTAGGGGCAATCAAATTATTACAACCCAAAAAATCACCTGGTCCAGATGGCCTGCCAAATGAGTTTTATGCAGCATTTTCTAAACAACTGGCTCCAATTTTGGCAAATATGTTTAGACACTCCTTTGGTAGAGGATCCCTTCCTTCTACCTTGAATCAAGCCTGTATAACACTATTGCTTAAAAAAGATAAAAACCCCACAGAATGTTCATCTTACAGGCCGATATCATTACTGAATAGTGATTACAAAATATTGGCAAAAGTGTTAGCCTGCCGCTTGGAGCGAATTTTACCGAGTGTCATATCTCCAGACCAGACAGGATTTGTCAAAAACAGACGCTCTTTTTATAATATACGTCGTTTATTGAATATCATGCATACCCCTAGTCAAAATGACTCTGAATGCCTTCTCTCCCTGGATGCAGAAAAGGCTTTTGATAGAGTGGAATGGACCTATATGTTTGAAACTTTGGAGAGATTTGGTTTTGGCAGGACATTTATATCGTGGGTTAAGCTATTGTATTTCTCGCCATCAGCCATGATTTTGACAAATAACTTCTATTCTAAACCATTTAGCTTGTTCCGCGGGACCCGGCAGGGCTGCCCACTTAGTCCTTTACTTTTTGTTTTGGCCATTGAGCCGTTGGCTCTGGCTATAAGGACACAGAGCAATATTAAGGGTATTACCAGGGGTAGGGTGGAGCATAAACTTTCTCTTTATGCTGACGACCTTTTGTTGTATGTGTCTGAGCCAGAACTGACTATCCCTCACATATCGACACTCCTCTCTCAGTTTGGAGAAATTTCTGGGTATAAAGTAAACATGCATAAGAGCAAACTTATGTCTTTGAATTCCAAATCCCTAGACTAT
>NC_056509.1:2794602-2802155 GCF_014905685.2 Nematolebias whitei
AAATTTATTTACCTCTTTCAGTGTCTCCCTGTTTTCATTCCGGGGGCTTATTTTAAAAAGCTAGATTCAGCCATTTTGACTTATATCTGGAATGGTAAAAAGCCTCGTCTAAAAAGAGCCCACCTGCAAAAGTCAAAGCAAGATGGGGGTCTGGCTCTTCCTAATATTCGACACTACTATTGGGCAAGTAATTTGTATTGTATGTCCTTTTGGGTGTATTATAGTTCCAAAGATGGGGGTCCCATTTGGGTGGAGATGGAAAAGTCCCTCTGCTCCCCTTTATCTCTGCCAACTTTGATCGGCGGATCCTTACCCTTACCTCTAAATCGTATTTCTTCTAACCGTGTAGTCTATAACTCCCTCAAAATTTACTCACAATTTAGGAAACATTTTGGCCTTCATCAGTTAAGTTTTTCTAGTCCAATTGCGTCTAATAATTTTTTTCCTCCTTCACTGCAGGATGCTACTTTTAGTGGGTGGCGAAGTAAAGGTTTAAAAAATTTTAAAGATCTTTTTGTTGAAAACAAGTTTGCCTCTTTTCTGCAACTGTCTAATAAATATGATTTGCCAACCTCGCACTTTTTCAGATATTTACAGATTAGGCATTTTATTGCTTCATCCACTCCAAAATTTCCTGACAAACCTCTTGATAATGTCATCGATGAGCTGATGTCTTTTGATCCAACAAAAACTAAAGCAGTTACTTCTTTGATAAAGCTGATCTCTCATTTAGATTCCCAATCCTCTGTCATAATTAAACAATCCTGGGAGCAGGACCTTCAAATTACAATGAGTGAAGCAGTTTGGGCTGATGTTTTGAGGAAAATTCACTCATCTTCAATGTGTGCGAGGCACTCTCTTATTCAGTTCAAAGTGGTACACCGGGCACATTTGGATAAATCTAAACTGGCTAAAATTTACCCTCAAATTGACCCTATATGTGACAGATGTAGGTCGGAGGAAGCCACATTAGTGCATATGTTTTGGAGTTGCCCCAAGATACAGATATACTGGGCTGGTATCTGTGAAGCACTCTCAGCTGTTTTAGCAGTCCATATTACCCCAAACCCATTTATGCTGATATTTGGGATTACTCCTGAAGGATTAAGTTTACCTACGGGAGGAGGGAAGGTAATCGCTTTTTCAACTCTTCTGGCGCGTCGTTTAATTCTTCTTAGGTGGAAAGATGCTGCTCCACCCACAGTGTCAAGCTGGATAAAGGAGGTACTAATTAATCTAAAACTAGAGAAAATCAGGTGTGTGATGAAGGGCTCTGAAAATAGATTTTATAAAACTTGGAAATCTTTTATTACTTTTTTCAATGAACCCTCGACACAGGTCCAGGAATAACACGCTCTTAGGATTTTGGCTGAACGTAGACCCATAAATCTTGATAATGATGTTTGAACTGTTTTAATTGTTTTTGTGACATACCTTGTAGGGGACAGTATTTACTGGGGGGGAGGGGTGCTGGGAGGGGGGAGGGGTTCTTTGTTGTTTGTTTTTTTTCCTTGTATGTATGTTGTTTTTATTTGTTTCTATGTGGAAAATTAATAAATATATTAAACACTAAAAAAAGCTTGCCCAGGAAAATAAATTACATCATGATATGCTAATTTCATGACATAAGTACATTGGTGTTTCCCCTACTATTATACATATAATATACATACACACACACACAAGTGGGGTGCCCCGCCCCGTTAACATAACCGAGCGTGCTTTACTAAATAAAGTAATTTCTGTAAAATTAACCCTTTTTAAAATTTTATATAATACTTCAAAGCAACATGTTAAGTTAATGTTGTCACATGAATAACTATGATTTCTGTTTTTTGGTTATATCATGAAATTTATCGTTATCATCAGAATGCTCTGAAATATCACAATATTATATTTGAGCCATATCACCCACCACTAATGGTAGGCTGAAGTCTGTTTACTTTTATATTCATATATTTTGAATTATTTGTCTGTGATGGACTGGAGACCTGTCCAGGTGTCCCCCGCCTCTCACACAGTGATGGCTGATATGGGCACCAGTGACACCAGTGACTCGAAAAGGAAGAAGTGGATAAAGAGGGATGGATGGAGGGGATGATTTGTTCCTAGATTTTTATTTATTTATTTATTTATTTTTAGAAAAATTCAGGCAACTACTAATACTGGTAATTTAAGTTACAGAGTGTTATGCACTCCTATATTTGTTCCTATTTTTTGGTATAAATGTAAAATGATGCAAAAAGATTTGATACAGTAAATAACCTAAAATTATTGTTTTAAATAAATGTTATATTTGCTTACATTGTTGTTTAATTTTTTCATCTTGTCAGTTACATAATTGAAACAAAATTTATGACCATTTCAATAGAAATATTGTTTCTGAAGCGAAAAATCCATTTTGAATCGAATTGTGACACCAAAAATCAGAATTGAATTGATTCACCAGACACATAGATTCACACCCCTACTGCAAAAGTTCATCAATTGCAGATGAACTTACAGGAATTACGTTCTAAATGTTTCAATCAAATCCAGCTACTGGTAGGGCTGCACAATATGGACTAAAATTAATATTTCAGTATTTTTATGATAAATTACGATATACGATACAGTGTTTCCCCTAGATAACTTGCCATGGCGCGGGGCGCTCATCTCGTCCATGATTTTTGTCCGGGGGTGGGGGTGGCTGGAACGGAGGCTTGTCCTCAGCTGCGCAGAGCGCTGTTTAAACCAACAGTTTTGGGGGACACAGCCGCGCGCCGTTTGTACTGACAGGTTGCTTGGTTTTTTGGCTGGGGGGGTCTGGTGCGGGGGAGAGACAGACGCACATCTGAGCCGTGCGCTGTTTGTACCGACAGTTCTCAAGTGGCGGGGGTGCGTTCAGCGTGAGGGTTCAGCATGAAGGAAGAGGCTGCCTTTAGCTTTTTAGCTAGTGCACCTGCATTGAGAGCCGCTAGTTTAGCGTTACGTCAGTGCAGAGGGGGGGGGGGGGGGGGGGGGGGTTCTGTAGACGGGGCGGGGCGCCCCGCTTGTATAATGGTAGGGGAAACACTGCGATATACATCTCGATATGCAAACATGTGCTAAGTTCATGGTACAAATCAATGCAGACATGTTGGTGTTTTAAGTATTTTACATCGCTTTATAATGTAGCCGTTTTAGTTTCGTTTGTTAATATAATTTTCTTCTTATTGAGCATGGACTTTGTTATAATTTTCTACCATTTATGTTTTCAGTTCATATGTTTTCTTTATGACTGTCTACTATTTTTGTTAAAAACTGGTCTCTCTTGTAAATGAGTCCTGAGGCTCAATGAGACTAACCTGTAGAAATAAAGGTTGAATTAATTAATATTTTTTTCTTTAAAGTAACAACAAAGATGTATTTGAGTCAAAGCTTTGTCCTAATTGTCAAACAGGCACAGTTATTAACAAACATCTGTAAGTCTACTAAATGTCTAAAAAATTAACTATTTACTGAACATATATGAAATAATAATCCTGTTCAGCCTTCACAACGTTAGTACGCGTGTGTGAAGCAGCACGTGAAGCAGCACGTGAAGCAGCACGTGAAGCAGCACGTGAAGCAGCGCTAAACACACGGTCCTTAGCAGCTAACAAGACAGCTAACATTTGGGGCGGCTGTGGCTGAGTGGTTAGAGCAGTCGTCCTCCAATGAGAGAGTTGGGGGTTTGAATCCACCAGCAGTCACATGCTGAAGTGTCCCTGGGCAAGACACTGAACCCCTCATAGCCTCTGATGTGTGTCTCATCAGTGTATGAATGTGATCTAAAACTCTGATCAGTCTCTTTAGAATGATTTGTTCAATTATCTTTGTAGAGATCTAGTATAGAGCTGTATGAATGGGTCATTGAGGCACAGATTGTTGTAAAGAGCTTTGAGTATCTTGAAATAAGATAGAAAGGTGTTCTATAAGTACAGTCCATTTTGCTAAGGACGGTGTGTTGGACATGACGAGCTGCTGATTTATTGTTACACCACGTCTCACTGCTCCTCTCATAAGGCACAGCACGGCTAATCAATGAGTTCTGACCCGTAGTTTGTCTCAGGAAAGGAGTCTGAAAACAGCGGCAGATTATAACTTATAGAAGCGTTTTAAATGGTGAAGAACATTCCTAGTTCTGATCTTTTGTTGGGACTTGTTTTCATCATCGTCAGCAGAAAACATTTTTCTGCTGCTCATCTGACTATTTCAATCCAAACCATCTCCAAATAACAGCCATTGTTTATCTTTTTACACAGCACCTAAGCTGCTCTCCTGTTTTCTTGCGTTAACCCCCCCCCCCCCCCCCCACACACACACACCTGGAGAAGCAGGACGTGGAGGTAGCACGCACGGGTGAGGTGCTGTGTTTGTGTTCAAAGAGGGAGAAGGAGGGGACTGTGTCAAGTTGGAGGCACAGATAGGAGAAAAAGAAGTACACAAATTGTCAAGTGTAATAATACTGCATGGTTGAGATAGAGCCATTTTAACCATAGTAAAGAAAAGATCTCACGATACACGAAAGATGGCGCCTTTGTTGATGGCACGCAGTCTCCCTCTCCTGAGTTTGTTAAAGTTACTCATGTTTTGCCTTCTCTTGATCCATGATGTATCCTCACTTCTAGTGTACGACCGCTCAACTCTGCTAAAGATCCAGGATTCGCTAAACAACGCACCGGTTTTTGGTAAAACGTTGGTTACGTACTGTAACCCCAGATTCTATGAGTATAGGCGTAGCCCTTTAAGGCTGTTGCTGATGGGTTTTATCCTGTCATGCGAAGCATTGCACTGAAAAATTTAGTCCACGCCCACCTGCTGTGTGGGCCCCACCCGGTCCGTATAAATTACGTTAAGAGCGGGTAATCGGCTCCCAAATAGCTTTTTCTTCAGCCATTTAGGAGCCAGTGAGGCCCGACGCTTAAAGGGCTACGCCTATACTCATAGAATCTGGGGTTACAGTACGTAACCAATGTTCTATTTCGTATAGGCTTCGCCCTTTAAGGCTGTCGCTGATGGGTTAAGGGCGAAGCAGATGTGGTCCTCACCTCACTGGGTCCATTCGAACACCGTATGAAGCAGAAGCTTGCCCAAAAAAAGTCTTGTCACTCAGCTCCCCATGTACGTAATTACGCATTGCGTAATTATGTGTTCCATACACAGACGCATGTTGTGTAACTATGCGTTCTGAATGCATGAACGCCCCGGAAAATTCAACGGGGAGGGAAAAATGCTGAAAAGAGCCATGAACCAACCGGTTTACGGCTGAACCGTATGAACAGATTAATAATAACAGGAGAGCTGATTATTAATCAAATGAACTGATTGGTAACAATAGTCGTGAAATGATTAGTGACAATAGAACCAAAATAACAATCACAATTTGTGATTGATAACATCTTACACTGTAATGGATGCAGACAGATGTGAGTTAAACAGAGTTCCATGAAACAACAATATTCATTCTGTAAACACTAAGGACAGAATGTGTCATGGAATGGGCCGTCACATCACCTAGATAAAAGCGAATGAATGAGCAGGGTGTTGACCATGCGGCCGCAGTGCAAAACTCCTGCATTGTCATACCATTATGCAAAGCAGTCGAAGATGCGATACCCCTGGTCGAGTGTGCCCTGAGGTCGACAGGAGGCTCTAAATCTGATGCTCTGTAGGCTTCAGAAATGACCTCACACAACCAATGTGACAAGTGCTGGGTGGATAACGGGAGACCTGCAGATGCATCTCTAATGCACAAACAGATGTTGAGTTTGACGCATTACAGCTGTGCGCGCTATGTAACACGTCAACGCCCGCACCGGACAGAGAAGATGAAAAGGCGCTTCTTCTTCTGATCTGGGGGGGGGAGGGGAAAAAAAAAAAACCTCCAACGATATCGCTCTTGATTTAAAAGAGCTCATGATGGTTTTAGGCATAAAAGCTGGGTTTGGTCTTAAATCAGCTGTGCTGCCATCAGCCTGAATTCTGAGACATGACGGAGCAACAGAGAGGGCAGATAAATCACTCACTCTCTTAGCGGATGTTAAAACCAACAGCAGGGCTGTTTTAAGAGACAAGAATTTAAGTGGAACCTGATCCAGAGGCTCAAATGGAGCTTTGATCAGGGCTCGCAGGACCAGCGTTAAATCCCACTGTGGAACAAGTGGTCGTGAAACAGGCCTGAGTCTCAGTCCGCAACAACAAAATGAAAGAGGCTGAAGCAGAACAGCTCAGAATCAAAGTTTCATCCTGCCTCAGCAATGCCAAACCACCACCTTCCAACATCAGTAGAGAGGAGAGGGACGCACTCACCACTCTTAGCAAGGACAAAAACATCATCATTCTCCCAGCAGACAAAGGAAGGTGCACAGTGATTTTGAACCAGAAAGACTATCATGAGAAAGTTATGACACTCCTTGGTGACTTAAACACTTATGAACCTCTGAAAAGAGATCCAGGAAGTGGTTACAAGAAGAAATTGATAGATTGCCTGAAAATTTTGGAGCAGGACAAGGCTATTGACCGTTTTCTGTACCACAGACTGTACCCAGGGGAGGCCACACCTAGTCTGTATGGTTTACCTAAAATCCACAAACAAGGTGTACCTTTAAGACCAATTGTTAGCATGATTAACTCTGTCACTTACAATGTTTCCAAATATCTGGCGTCTGTACTCATCCCTTTAGTTGGCAGCTCAGAACACCACATACAGAACACCATGGACTTTGTGGATAAGGTGAGGGATGTCATCATGGAGACTGATGAAACAATGGTCTCTTTTGATGTCACATCACTCTTTACGTGCATTCCTGTTGATGATGCAGTAGAGGTGGTCAGTTTAAAATTAAAATCAGACACCACTCTGAGCAGCAGGACAACGCTTTCCACAGAACAACTGTGTCAACTCTTGAAACTGTGCCTGCAGTCAACCTCCTTCACATATGGGGAGCATTATTATAGGCAGAAACATGGGTGTGCTATGGGGTCTCCAGTTTCTCATATTGTTGCCAACCTGTACATGGAGGAGGTAGAAAAGAGAGCCTTGACGTCCTTTTCAGGGACACCACCAAGTCATTGGTTCAGGTATGTTGACGACACCTGGGTTAAAATTAAATCTCAGGAAGTCCAACATTTTACTGACCACATCAACTCTGTGGATAAATACATCAAGTTCACACGAGAAGATGTAAAAAATGGCAGGTTGGCTTTCTTGGACTGTGAGGTCTCAGTCTCTGATAGAGGATATTTGCAAACTGAGGTGTACCGCAAACCCACCCACACAGACCAGTATTTGCAGTTTGACTCCCATCACCCTTTGGAGCACAAGTTAGGAGTCATCAGGACTCTGTACCACAGAGCAGACAGCGTCCGCACTAGCTCAGGAGCCAGGCAGAAGGAGAAATCCCACACAAGACAGGCTCTAGAGCAATGTGGATATCCTAACTAGACCTTCATGAAAGCAGAGAAGAAACCCAAACAGGACTCCAGTCAGCATCAGGTGAAAAGGAGGAACCCAGACCCAGACCAGTGGTCATTCCATATGTTGAGGGAGT
>NC_056509.1:2802255-2810391 GCF_014905685.2 Nematolebias whitei
CATGTGATCAGCTGGTTTTGGTTGTCAGCAGCAAACTGGTTGATCCACTCTGAGAAGGTGCTATTTAAGAGACTGAGCTGAATACAGCACCTCAGACTGAGGAAGTCTCTCGGATGAGAGATGAAACGTTTCTACATTTTTTTGTTGTTTTGCTTTGTTTTGTTTTTTTGAATGTCCAGAGGACCAGATTTAACTTTTTTAGATTTTTCTACCTGGATTATTGAGCATGCATCAGGATACTTTCCTATTATATTTGAATTTTCCACTCCTCCCCCAGTAAAGACTATGCTTCCAGCACGTCTCTGCCGCTTCATCACTCCCTCCACTCCAGGTCAGTTTGCTGCTGCGTTTAGAAGCACTGACTTATACTCTGCTGAAAGTCTGGACTCATCTCTACATCCAGAAGAATTTATCACCTCCTTTCAGTACACTTCTACAAAGATCTTGGACTCCATCGCTCCTTTAAGACAGACTTCTACAAATATCAAGCCAGATCCCTGGCTTAATGGTACCACTCGGACTTTTAGACAACGCTGCAGGAAAGCAGAACGCAGGTGGAAGAAAGACAGGCTTCATGTGTCCCAGGACATACTGAGAGACTGTCTTCAGGAATATCAAAAAGCTGTTAACAGGCCAAATCACAATATCTTTCTAATTTAATTTCTACCAGTTGTAACCGGCCAAGGGTTTTATTTAATACCATTCAGTCTGTCATTAATCCCTCCATCAATGTTCTGAAAACTGCTACACAGTCTACCTGTGATGGTTTTCTTGATTACTTTGTGAACAAAATAGACTCTATCAAGCAGAACATTGTCAGTACATATAATGCTGTTCATTATGTGCTCCCTCAATAACCTCTGCTGTGTTTGATCAGTTCCACCTGGTCTCACTACCTCACCTCGTTAAGGTGGTTCAGCAGATGAAACCTACAAACTGTACCCTGGACATCATTCCCTCTAAGATGTTCAAGCAGTCCTTGGATGTTATTGGTCCTTGTCTTCTGACATTTATTAATAGCTGTCTAAGTTCAGGTTATGTCCCGTCTGTTTTCAAACATGCTGTGGTCAGGCCTCTTCTTAAAAAACAGGTTTAGATCCTACAGCTTTTTCTAATTTCAGGCCAATTTCACACTTGTCATTTTTATCCAAAGTTCTGGAAAAGGTTGTTTTCATTCAGTTGCAATCTTTTTTAGAACACAACAACTTGTTTGAAAAATTTCAATCTGGCTTCAGACACCGCCATAGCACTGAATCTGCACTACTCAAAGTACAGAATGATATTCTTTTGTCCCTTGATGCCAAAAAACCTGTTCTGCTGGTGATGTTGGACCTCTCAGCAGCTTTTGATACTGTAGACCATCAGGTCCTAATCACTCGTTTGGCTCAGCAGGTTGGCCTTCAGGGAGTTGTGCTCGAGTGGTTTAAGTCCTATTTAACAGACAGAACTTTCTCTGTTATGATTGGTGATCTGTCCTCCAGTCTTTTTGACCTCTGGCGTACCGCAGGGATCCATTCTGGGGTCTGTTCTCTTCTCACTTTACATGCTACCATTAGGACCCATCATTGCACGCCGTCTTTTCATCTGTATGCAGATGATCTACAAATCTATCTGCCGGTCACTCCCAGTTCCTCACTCAGTTTCAACTCTATTGCCAGCTGCTTAAACAACATTAAGCACTGGCTGTCTCAGAATTTTCTCCACCTAAATAATGATAAAACTGAATGGATTTTATTTGGTGCTTCCAGTAATTCATGCAACATCTCTCCCAGTCTAGGTTTTCCGCTCCCCCACGCCAACCAGGTGGTAAAAAATCTAGGAGTGGAGCTTGACTGTAACTTAAAGCTAGATAAACAGATCAGTTCTGTTGTGAAAACCAGCTTCTTTCAGCTCCGTCTGCTTTCCAAAGTAAAATCACTCCTTAGCCGTAGTGATCTGGAGAAGGCCATCCATGCCTTTGTGGGCTCTAGGCTTGATTACTGTAACGCCTTATATGTGGGTATAAATCAATCTTCTATCTCCCGTTTACAGCTTGTACAAAACTCTGCTGCTCGCTTGTTGACTAACACACGTAAATATGAACACATCACTCCTGTCCTTTCTTCTTTACACTGGTTCCCGGTTCAGTTTAGGATACAGTTCAAGCTTCTGCTGTTTGTTTTTAAAGCTTTGAATGGCCTTGCACCACCTTATATTTCAGAACTTTTGAAAGTCCACCAGCCCAGCAGAGCTTTACGGTCTGCTGGTCAAAATCTGCTGGTGGTGCCTTGCTCAAGGTGCAAACAATGGGGGGACCGGTCCTTTTCTGTTGCAGGCCCAACAGCCTGGAACACTCTTCCCTATGAGCTGCGTGCCATCTCTGATCTGGTTCTGTTCAAAGCCAAACTGACAACCTACTTATTTAAAGGGGCTTTTAATGTTTAACTATTAGTAGTTTAGTATTTAGTATTTATTTATTTATTTTATCTCTTTTACCTTCTTTTATTCTCGCTGTGTTTTTAATTTGCACTGATTTATTGTGTCCTGTTTTTAATCTTGTTTTGTCTTGTGAAGCACCTTGGTCAATGAAAGGCGTTGGTGGAAGGTGCTATAGAAATAAAGTTTATTATTATTATTATTATTATTATTACATGGAGTATATTTGATACGTCCCCCAGCCCTAACTACTGGTTCAAGACATATTTATTACCACTGCTGACAAACACAGACACAGGTGATGATGACTTTTCATCATCACCTGTGATAATGATGGTGATGATGCTATGTTTTTTCACACAGTGTCTTTAAATTATGTCTAAAAAACATTACTTAGTTTTATTTTGAGCACAGAAGCCATGAATAACATACAACTTCCATCCATCCATTATCTTTTAACCGCTTCTTCCATTTTGGGTCACGGGGGTCGCCGGTGCCCACGTCCAGCAATCACTGTGCGAGCGGTGGGGGACACCCTGGACAGGTCTCCAGTCCATCACAGGGACACATAGAGACAAACCAGACAAACAACCATTCACTCTCTCACTCACCTAGTTACAATTTAGAGTTACCAGTCAGTCTAACATGCATGTTTTTGGTCTGTGGGAGGAAACTGGAGTACCTGGAGGAAACCCACATGTACGGAGAGAACATGTAAACTCCACCCAGAAAGGCCCCCGGACCGGGATTTGAACCAGGGAGCTGCTTGCTGAGAGGCAGCAGCTCTACCAGTTGTGCTGCCTAACAAACAATTTCTAAGACTTATCTTTACTTGACTAGTCAGATCACATTTGTGAATGTTTCAGAACAACTGTTCTGTTCCCACTGAAGAAGTTGATCTTGTCTGTTGGATTGAGATGTGTGACAGTAACATGGTGGGAAACCACTTCATTTAGTGGGTCACAGTTTGTGTTGGGACTCAAGAAGCACTGAAGACTGGTCTCCTGACTTACATTTACATGAACTCCTACACTCTGTTGAAGACCAGGTAAGGCCTGCAGTCCTGCACTCGTTCAGTTAGAACACGCACACATGCACAATGTGACTGTGTGGATCATTTAGCATTCTTTCAAAATCCATGTGTAAGTTCAACGGGTTGACCTGAGAGAATGTGTGCATGGAGGTTGTTTACAAGACGTAAGGTGTTGTCCAACGTTCACATGAACTTCCATCAGTGTACCTCTGCCACCATAACATCAAGGCTGACAATAATGCACAACCAAGAGAGTTTTGAAAACACTAAATGGCTGTACCGCAGTCATTTCTACAGGTTTTGAGGTCAAATTAGGTGGGGTAGCAGCTGTGTGTTTGTATTTGTTTAAAGGCAGCAGAGTAAACAACAACACATTATATGCAGAACCCAAAACTGTGCAACAGAACTGGGGTCAGCTTTGCAGGATTGCCCGTTTCCCTTTTAGTTGCTTGCCATCTAAAAACAGGGATACAAGAGTGGTTGTGTGGAAGCTTGTTCATGGTGCGTGCGTGCTCAGGAAATCAAAAGTTGTTGAGCAGCACAGCGTACGGATGGTGGTTGATTGGAAGCAGGCAGGTTGACCAAGGCCTCCCACAGCACTGAGTGAAACGTGCAGGTCTCAGAGGCGCCTCTCTGTAGCCTGTGTGCACTTTTCACAACTGGCTTTTCTTGTGCAAACACCAAGTAAAAGGTGCAGAAAAGGTCTGGCTGCTCCAGAAAGGAAGGGGCTTCGTTAGGAAAAACAAACACAAATAGGTGAAGTATTTTTGGCACGTGCTCTGTTGTGTTTGAATGTGTTCTCATTTCAGAAACAAGTTCACCCTGACCTCACTCCTACTTTCTTTGGTCTTCCTCTTTTTTTATACCTAAAATGAGCAACCAATGATAAGCCCAAAATGTATGAAGCCACTTCTGAAGGTAATTAATGGCGTAGCGTTACAGTTGTCCCTCGCTACTTCATGGTTCGGTTATCAAGGCCTCGCTCTACCGTGGTTTTTCAAAATAAGAGTGGACCTGACACAACTGACTGATTGATGGATGAAACACACGACTGGCATGGAATTTTTATTTAAAATAAAGTTTTAATTATTTAGCACCTGCTGCACAAATGTGCAGCCCATACTGCAGTGTAAACTGATTTTTAACAAATCATCATCTACAGGGGTCGTTCCCAAAATGTTAAAACTGCTGCTGTTGAACCGTTATTGAAGAAACCCCACCTGGATTGTAACGATCTTAACAACTTCAGCCCGATCTCTAAATGACCCTTTATTGTGACAATTTTAGAGAAAGTGTTGTACTCTCAGATCTGAACTTATTTCAACAAAAAAACTCACCTTTTGAACAGTTTCAGTCTGACTTTCATCAGTATCACAGTACAGAAAGCACATTATTCAAAGTTGTAAATGATATTAGGATGAAGTTAGATGCTGGCTGTTGTTCTGGCTGAGGGCTCCTCCATGTTTCTGCTGTGTTTGGTACAGTTGATCATAATATTCTACTGAGCCAACTAAATCATTGCTTACGTGTTAGACACATTGCTCTGACGTGGTTCAAATCTCATCTTCATGACAGAACTTTTTCTGTAATTTCTGGCAATAATTCCTCCAGTTCAGCTTCTCTCACCTGTGGTGTCCCCCAAGGGTCTATTCTTGGGCCACTTATTTTCCATTTATATACTACCACTGGTCAGGTTATTCATACATTCAATGTTTCTTTTCATTTTTATGCAGACGATTCCCAGATTTATTTGGTTATGAACCCATCAGACCTCTCCATACTCAATAAACTTCATCTCTGTCTTAGACATCAAAACCTGGATGTCTGATAATTGTCTTTCACTCAACAACGATAAAACTGAGGTGATGGTTTTTGGCCTTGGATTTAGTAGTTCACTCCCTTTCTGTTCTTGGTTTTAACTGCACTCATGAAGCCAAGAATTTGAGGGTGACCTTTGAATCTGACCTTGGTTTTTCTAAACATTTTAAGAACATAGCTAAAACAGCATTTTTTTCAAATTAAGAATATTGTCAAAATCAGAGCATTTATCTCTTTAACTGATGCAGAAACTCTTATTCATGCCTTTGTCTCCTGTCATCTTGATTATTGTAACTCTTTATTTTCTGGTCTGCCCCAAAGTTCTCTTAATCATCTTCAACTAGTACAAAACACTGCGGTTAGAGTTCTCACAAGATCCCATAAATATCAGCACATCTCTCCTGTTCTGTCCTCGTTGCACTGGCTCCCTGTGCTTTGTAGAATTGATTTTAACATTTGTTTGTTTGTTTTTAAATCTTTGAAGGGTCTTGCTCCATCACATCTATCTGAGCTTCTTACCCCCTACATCCCTTCTTGCAGCCTCAGATCCTTAAATTTGTTCCACTCCCAGAGCTCGACTGGTGACAGGAGGAGGGAGGGCTTTTATGGTCAGGGCTCCTAATGTGTGGAATGCTCTTCCTTTAAATATTAGACAGGCCTCTTCATTGCCTTCTTATCTTTTATCTTTTTAACGCGCTTGAGATTTGACTCTTTTCAGGACAAAGACGTGGCGTGGATTATTGCTCATAACTCTGATTTCACGTGGCCTGTCATCAACGACATTTAAAATCTGTAGTTCTGACACAAATTTAAAGGAGTCTGAGACGCCGAGTCTTTCCTGCTACAGACTGAAAGCGGTCATCTGACCCACGCGCCTGCGCTTCCATTCGCCCACACATGGTCAGTGAGCGCAGGAGGAGAAATCACCTCCTGTTGGAGGAGGCAGAGCGCCACTTGTTTCTACAGTGAATCTAGATTTTGTCTCGGTGTGACGAGCTCCATCTTCTGCACTGATTAGACTGTGAGGCCGCACACACACATGCTTGCTGTTCTAAGACCCGCCTTCCTGTTAGTAAGTGGTCAAGGCAATGCGAGCTTCAGTGTGATGGGATGTAATCCCTGCCTATCAACCAAAGTTAAGTGGAGGCGGACTGGCTTGCTCTCAAACTGGAAATGTGGCCCCGGGCGGAGCGCTTTAATCCCTGCATACAGCTTGTTGAGTCACAGGATATTTAATTTAAAAGATGTTTTTGTTTTACAAAATAAATGGATAACCTTTCAGCATAGGTAAAGATTGTAGCAAGTATTTGAACAAAGCTTAATTACCTTCCATTAGAGTGGAAAACATGATATCAAAGTGAATTCCTAATCACATGTGCATGTGGCAGCTTACTGTCAAACTACTTTCTGTTAACTAAAAACTGAACAAACTAGGAGCAGGAAACAGATGACATGCACATGCATGTGAGTAAGAGAGGAAACATGAAGACATGCTGTCTCTCCTAATGCAGGACAACAACAACAACACCATGAAGAGAGTTCACCAACAACTCATCCACTTTTGTCCCATCACACACAGACTAATGGGCGGAGCTGTGAGGTTCTTATCCACAGGGTTCACAGAATAAACCATTAAGAGTCATGGGAACGTCCTAACCCATCAGTACTTAGGGTTGTGAATGTGCTGGATGGCTGTTCAGCTTTGGAAGTCAACGAGCCACATTTCAAGATCTATAAAAAACGATTATCTGATGCTCTGGTCAGGGGTCAGAAATGTGCATGAAAAATATTGATTTTAAAAGATGTACTTGTGTCAGAGTGTGTCTTTAGGAGATAAAGTGCACCACACTGACAGCTAGGCATCTAAAACACTCATGGAGTTGACTAACACAAAGAACATCTTCACGATAGTCTGACTGGTTTGAACCAAGTGTAGTCCTTGAGAGAAACCTGCAGGCAAACAGCCATAAATACCAGACATAACTTTCATGCTCCTCAGGCACAGCCCCACCTTCAGCAGGAAGTGTTTCACACACAAACCAACACATGGCTCTTTCTTTGGCTGGAACAACACAAACACGTCCTGCAACTCTTACATAGTACCTTCGGTACAACTATTATATGTACTATCTGTGGTACCAAGTAAAAAAAAGCTTGAATATTTGGGTTGTAATGAAAATTAAATTATAGATGGCAACAAAGACATCTGTCTGCCGTGGAGTCTGATCAAGTCAGAAAGCTATGAATAATTGATGGTTATCATGCGTTCATAAAGCAGAAGTACAGTATATGCCTGCTAAAGTTCATCCACAGTGTGCTGCCTCTAAACGTCTCCTGTAACTCACTGAACATTACAATGCCAAGCTAGCTGGAACTTTACTCAATCGTACTGAGGGCCACTTCTAACGTCAAAATAATCAGAATTGTGTTTTACTTCTCTGCATGTTCTGAAACCAACAAAAATACTATATGAAAATATAAACAACAGTACAAATGGACTTAGCAAAAAATCTATGAAAAAATTAATTTAAAAAAAAACGCAGCATACAGAGCAGAGCACTTCACTCTCAGACTGCAGGTTTACTTGTGGTTCCTAGAGGTTACAAAAACAGAATGAGGCAGATCTTTCAGTTGTCAGGCTCCTCTTGTGGAACCAACTTCAAGTTTGTGTCCATGAGGCTGAACAACACAAACAGAAAGAGGTGCGACACATACACATATACACACATATATACATATATACATACATATATACACATATACACACATAAATACATACACATATACACACATATATATATACACATATACACACATATATATATACACATATACACACATAAATACATACACATATACACACATAAATA
>NC_056509.1:2810491-2813429 GCF_014905685.2 Nematolebias whitei
ATATATATATATATATACACATATACACATATACATATATACACATACACATATATACACATATACATATATACATATACACATATATACACATATACATATATACATATACACATATATACACATACACATATATACACATATATATATATACATACATATATATACATACATATATATACATATATATACATATACACATATACATACATATACACATATACATACATACATATATACATACACATATACATACACATATACATACATACATATATATACATACATATACATATACTTACATACATATACATACATATACATATACATACATACATATACATACATATACATATACATACATACATATATATACATATACATATACATACATATATACATACATACATACATACATACATACATATACACACATACATATATACACATACACACATACATATATACACATACATATATACACATACATATATACATATATATTAGGGCTGCAACAACGAATTGATAAAATCAATAAAAATTGATGATTAAAAGTGTTGGCAACGAATTTCGTTATCGATTCGTTGTGTAGCGCGATTATGCATCTTTCACGGCGCTGCAAAGCCGTTTCGTTTTGTTCACCTGCAGTTCATTGTCAATGCTGACTGACTGAATAAAGTTTGAAAAAAAAACCAGCAGCGTGAGTTGAACAGAGCGAGGGGGGAGCAGAGCAGAGTCTGTTTTTAAAGGAAATTTAAGTAAATTTTACAAATGACCGACGCAGCGAAAACTGTTCGACACAAGTCCTCCAAAGTGTGGGAGAACTTCACAAAGATAAAAACTGAGCAACATGCCGCTTTGAAAATCACCGACACGACACGAGAGAACCACGGAGATAAACGTAAACATGTCTGAGTCACGAGGAGGAGGAAGGAGCTGCAGCTGATACAACTCTTCATGTGTTGCAGGTGAGTCTCTACAATTTAACCCATTGTTCTGTTTCAAGAGAGAAAACGTAACGTCAGTCTGTCTGAAGATGAAGCTGCTTGTTTGTTTGTTTGTTTGTTATCTGATTAATGACGGTGAAAGAGAACATGTTACTTTTTTTAAATTTAATCATTAAAACAATTAAAGACCTGAAATATTTCAGTTGGTGTGCAATGAATCTGAAATATATGAAAGTTTCATTTTTATCATTACATTATGGAAAATAATGACCTCTATCACAATATGCTAATTTTTTTAGAAGGACCTGTATGATCATCACAGACATGCAGCTGCTGTCCTGGTGGAAGATGAAGGATCCAGAAGATCATCTCCACCAATACAAATCATGTCCTTCCTTCCACATCCTACTTTGTCAATTACATTCAGTTTTCCAATCCATACAAAATATTTTACAGCATTCAGGTTTTTATGTGATGTTTAAAAATATTTCAACTTAAGCCATAAAAAAAAATTAGAATAGGAATTAAATGGGTTGTTTATTTAATGTTTTTTCCTGTATTTGTATCACTCATAAAATGAGTACGGTAGTTACTGCAGAACCTGACACACGGAGTTTCAGATTACTCGATTAATCGTCAGAATAATCTATAGATTACCCGATTACTAAAGTATTCGTTTACAACAGCCCAAGCTATGTTTACTTGGACATAAGTAATCGGATTAAACGGCCATGCATAATAAAAATGCATCATGTCAACACCCCATTCGGATTATTCTTTGTTGATTCAGCTCGATCTGAAAGAATTTGTGATCAGAATGAAGCCGATTCATAACCCAACTGATGTGCATGTAAACAATCTGTTCATTTTTTTCTGATCGTGACAAACTGATCCGACTGCGCATGTATGACCCATGTCATTTGCGCCTGGCTAATGCTAATAATATTAGCGTGTCAGAGAAGTAGCAGTGGTCGGTGAGCAACAACATTTCTACTAGAAACTTTGGAAGAGCTCAGAATGATGTGCATCACCTGCAGCTCAGTCAGGGAGTGCAGCAATGTCTCCACTGTCATTAAAACCTGTCGCGGTCCATTTGGTGCTCAGCTTTGTTTACGTTCATCCTGGAAGGAGAACTTCTTCTTCTATGTTTTTTAAGGAGAGTTTACCACTGTGCACATGTCAGTACTTCTGTTCAGAATCAAACCCCACTGCATGTAAACGCTCGTCGTGAACAGATTGTGCTCATGTAGATGATACATTCTGATTATTTAATCTGAAAACATTTCAATTAGGGCAGCAACTAACAATCATCAGAATAATCGATTAAGGGGGCAATTAGTTTTACTGTTAATCAATGAATAGAGGAAATAAATATTTTAAACACCACCCCCTTTATTCCAAAATTTCACTAACATAGCAATTTGCACAAAAACAGGTTGCTACTTGACAATTCTGTTAGATAAAATGTTGAATAATAAAAAATAAAAAGCTGGTAAATACATGGTAAATGGACTGTACTTATACAGCTCCTTTCTATCATATTTCAAGACACTCAAAGCTCTTTACTACAATCTGTGCCTCATTTACCCATTCATACAGCTTTATACTAGATCTCTACAAAGATAATTGAACAAATCATTCTAAAGAGACTGATCAGAGCTTTAGATCACATTCATACACTGATGGGACACACATCAGAGGCTATGAGGGGTTCAGTGTCTTGCCCAGGGACACTTCAGTATATGACTGCTGGTGGATTCAAACCCCCAACTCTTGCATTGGAGGACGACTGCTCTAACCACTGAGCCACAGCCGCCCCAAAATGGTAAGGTAAAATAGCTTCAATTAAAAAACAAAAGTACACAAAATATATACAAATGTATCTTTATACCTGCACAACATGTAGCTACTTTGTAAAATGTGTCCTTGAGGGAAGAGTGTAACCTGGATTAAAAGTGTGGATCATTGTAACCTGGATTAAAAGTGTGGAT
>NC_056509.1:2813529-2815154 GCF_014905685.2 Nematolebias whitei
ATATATATATATATATATATATATACACATATAACACATATATACATATATATATATATATATATACACATATACACACATATATACATATATATACACATATACACACATAAATACATATACACATACAGTGAGGAAAATAAGTATTTGAACACTCTGCGACTTTGCACGTTCTCCCACTTAGAAATCATGGAGGGTCTGAATCTTTCATTTTAGGTGCATGTCCACTGTGAGAAACATAATCTAAAAGAAAAACCCAGAAATCACAATGTATGATTTTTAAATAATTTATTTGTGTGTTACTGCTGAAAATAAGTATTTGAACACGTGTGAAAATCAATGTTAATATTTGGTACAGTATCTTTGTTTGCAGTTACAGAGGTCAAAGGTTTCCTGTAGTTCTTCACCAGGTTCACTGCAGCAGAGATGTTGGACCATTCCTCCACACACATCTTCTCTAGATCAGCCAGGTTTCTGGGCTGTCACTGAGAAACAGAGTTTGAGCTCCCTCCAAATATTTTCTATAGGGTTTAGGTCTGGAGACTGGCTGGTCCACTCCAGAACCTTGATCTGCTTCTTATGGAGCCACTCCTTGGTTCTCCTGGCTGTGTGCTTTGGGTCATTGTCTTGTTGGAAGACCCAGCCATGACTCATCTTCAATGCTCTAACTGAGGGAAGGAGGTTGTTCCCCAAAATCTCTCACTACATGGCCCCGGTCATCCTCTCCTTAATACAGTGCAGTCGTCCTGTCTCTTGTGCAGAAAAACACCCCCAAAGCATGATGCTTCCACCCCCATGCTTCACAGTAGGGATGGTGTTTTTGGGATGGTACTCATCATTCTTAGTCCTTCAAACACGGTGAGTGGAATTAAGACCAAAAAGTTCTATTTTGGTCTCATGTGACCACAGAACTTTCTCCCATGACTCCTCTGGATCATCCAAATGGTCATGGACCAACTTAAGACGGGCCTGGACGTGTGCTGATTTAACCAGGGGAACCTTCCGTGCCATGCCTGATTTTAAACTATGACGTCTTAGTGTATTACCCACAGTAACCATGGAAACAGTGGTGCCAGCTCTCTTCAGGTCATGGACCAGCTCCTCCCGTGTAGTTCTGGGCTCATTCTTCACCTATCTTAGGATCATCGATACGCCACGAGGTGAGATCTTGCATGGAGCCCCAGTCCGAGGGAGATTGACAGTCATGTTTAGCTTCTTCCATTTTCTAATAGTTGCTCCAACAGTTGATCTTTTTTCACCAAGCTGCTTGGCAATTGCCCCGTAGCCCTTTCCAGCCTTGTGGAGGTCTACAATTTTGTCTCTGGTGTCTTTGGACAGCTCTTTGGTCTTAGCCATGTTAGTAGTTGGAGTCTTACTGATTGTGTGGGGTGGACCGGTGTCTTTATGCAGCTACCGACCTAAAACAAGTGCTTCTAATTTAGAATAATAAGTGGAGTGGAGGTGGACGTTATAGAGGAGGACTAACAGGTCTTTGAGGGCCAGAACTGTTGCTGATTGGCAGGTGTTCAAATACTTATTTTCCTCACTGTATATACATATACACACACATACATATATATATATATACATATATACACACATACACATATATATACATATATACA
>NC_056509.1:2815164-2816548 GCF_014905685.2 Nematolebias whitei
ATATATATACATATATACACACATACACATATATATACATATATACACACATACACATATATATACATATATACACACATACACATATATATATAAACATATACACACATATACACACACACATACATATATATATATACACACATATACACACACACATACATATATATATACACACATATACACACACACATACAACATATATATATATATATACATAAACATATATATATACATACATCAACATATATATATATATATATACATAAACATATATATATACATACATAAACATATATATATATATACATATATATATATACATAAACATATATATATATATACATAAACATATATATATATATATACATAAACATATATATACATAAACATATACATATATATACATAAACATATACATACATACACACATACACACACACACATATACATATATACATACACACACATGTACATATATACATACACACACATATACATATATACATACACACACATATACATATATATATGCTAATTTTTTGGGACAGGCATTTTGGGTTTTCATGAGCTGTATGCCATAATCATCAGTATTAAAACAATTAAAGACCTGAAATATTTCAGTTGGTGTGTAATGAATCTGAAATATATGAAAGTTTCATTTTTATCATTACATTATGGAAAATAATGACCTTTATCACAATATGCTAATTTTTTGAGAAGGACCTGTATGCTCCCAACTAGATGTCATCTCTTTCAGGGAAGACCCTGCATTTTTCAACACGATAATGCCAGACCACATTCTGCAGCAATCACAACATCATGGCTACGTAGGAGAAGGATCCGGGTACTGAAATGGCCAGCCTGCAGTCCAGATCTTTCACCTATAGAGAACATTTGGCGCATCATAAAGAGGAAGGTGCGACAAAGAAGGCCCAAGACGATTGAACAGTTAGAGGCCTGTATTAGACATGAATGGGAGAACATTCCTATTTCTAAACTGGAGAAACTGGTCTCCTCTGTCCCCAGACGTCTGTTGAGTGTTGTAAGAAGAAGGGGGGATGCCACACAGTGGTAAAAATGGACTTGTCCCAACTTTTTGGGGATTTTTTGACGCCATGAAATTTGGAAACAACAGATTTTTCCCTTAAAATGAAACATTCTCTCAGTTTAAACTTTTGATCTGTGATTTGTGTTCTATTCTGAATAAAATATTAGATGTTGGCACCTCCACATCATTGCATTCAGTTTTTATTCACAATTTGTTTAGTGCCCCAACTTTTTTGGAATCCGGTTTATATATATAGATATAGATATAGATATAGATATAGATAGATATAGATAGATAGATAGATAGATAGATAGATAGATAGATAGATAGATA
>NC_056509.1:2816558-2820061 GCF_014905685.2 Nematolebias whitei
ATAGATAGATAGATAGATAGATAGATAGATAGATAGATAGATAGATAGATAGATAGATAGATAGATAGATAGATAGATAGATAAAACAATTACAATGACATTATTGACATCAATATTTAATACAATTTGACTTAAGGACAATAAGTAAAAAAAAACAAATGTTGAAAACAAAGCTAAGACAAGACAGCTCTTGATTGCATCAATAAAAACCTTGCCAACAATGAGCTAAGGTAGATTTGCTCAACATTTAATTGGACTGTACTTATAGAGCTCCTTTCTATCTTATTTCAAGACACTCAAGGCACTTTACACAACAATCTGTGCCTCATGTACCCATTCATACAGCTCTATACTAGATATCTACAAAGATAATTGAACAAATCATTCTAAAGAGACTAATCAGAGCTTTAGATCACATTCATACCCTGATGGGACACACGCCGGAGGCTATGAGGGGTTCAGTGTCTTGCCCAGGGACACTTCAGCATGTGACTGCTGGTGGATTCAAACCCCCAACTCTCACATTGGAGGACGACTGCTCTAACCTCTGAGCCACAGCCGCCCCATTAACAGGCTTCCTAACAATGTAGAGTGAAATGACAGCAGCATCTATCTTGATAGTGTCCCTGTTTAAAATCCATTTGGGCATTTGCCCTTGACAAAGCAACAACACACCACAACAAACAAGAGTTTTTAATGGGTGGAATCTTTTGTCAACCACACCCTGAGAATATGTTCTCAAAGAGGGAGCACGCTGGTACTGATAGGATACCACATTGAAAGCTCTTAAAGACTGTTGGCAAACTATATGATGAAGGAAAAGAGGCCATGACACACTTTCTGTGCTACCAGAATTAAAAAACATTTTAGACCACAGAAAACAAGACAAGCCTGCAACATCCAGTGTTCATAAACATCCAACTGGAAGCTCAACATAATGTGTTTATTATTAATCATACATTCTGTAAATATTCGCAACAGCACTGAAAAATCCTTCATCCCACTGGCAGATCTGATAAAAACAACACACAAAAATGGAAGCTGCCTCATTGTTAAATGACAATACTAAACGTAATCGGATTAAACAGCTGTTCAGAATACAGAAGCATAATGTAAATGCCCCATTCAGATTATTCTGAGCTGATTCAGATTGATCCAAAATTAATTTGTAATATGAAAGCTAGGGCTGAAACAATACCTCGAATAATTCGGACCTTGATTACAAAAAATCCTGGAGGCAAATGTATCTGCCTCGAAGCTTTGTTAAACTATTCAGAGCACTGTGGTCTAGACAGAAGGTTTTTGTGTTACACAACGCTAGCACTTCCGATAGCACTTCTGCTAGCATTTCCACTAATGCTTATGTGCTAAGTTTGTAGCTATGGAGGGAACAGAGACTGCGTAGAAGAAGAGCCCTGAAAACAACAAGAACTGTCAAAAGTTTGGGAACATGTTAGTCTAAACAGAAAAGACGACACAGCTCAATGCTTCCAGAGCAAACTGAACTGGAGTATATATATATATAACATATATATAGATATATATATATATATATATATATACATATATATATATACATACATATATACATACATACATACATACACATATATACATATGCATATATACACACACATATATACAGGTCCTTCTCAAAAAATGAGCATATTGTGATAAAGGTCATTATTTTCCATAATGTAATGATAAAAATGAAACTTTCATATATTTCAGATTCATTGCACACCAACTGAAATATTTCAGGTCTTTAATTGTTTTAATACTGATGATTATGGCATACAGCTCATGAAAACCCAAAATGCATGTCCCAAAAAATGAGCATATCATGAAAAGGTTCTCTAAACAAGATATTAACCTAACCATCTGAATCAACGACGTAACTCTAAACACCTGCAAAAGATTCCTGAGGCTTTTAAAAACTCCCAGCCTTGTTCATTACTCAAAACCACAATCATGGGTAAGACTGCTGACCTGACTGCTGTCCAGAAGGCCATCATTGACACCCTCAAGCAAGAGGGTAAGACACAGAAAGAAATTGCTGAACGAATAGGCTGTTCCCAGAGTGCTGTATCAAGGCACCTCAGTGGGAAGTCTGTGGGAAGGGAAAAGTGTGGCAGAAAACGCTGCACAACGAGAAGAGGTGACCGGACCCTGAGGAGGATTGTGGAGAAGGGACGATTCCAGACCTTTGCGGACCTGCGGAAGCAGTGGACTGTGTCTGGAGTAGAAACATCCAGAGCCACCGTGCACAGGCGTGTGCAGGAAATGGGCTACAGGTGCCGCATTCCCCAGGTCAAGCCACTTTTGAACCAGAAACAGCGGCAGAAGCGCCTGACCTGGACTATAGAGAAGCAGCACTGGACTGTTGCTCAGTGGTCCAAAGTACTTTTTTCGGATGAAAGCAAATTTTGCATGTCATTCGGAAATCAAGGTGCCAGAGTCTGGAGGAAGACTGGGGAGAAGGAAATGCCAAAATGCCAGAAGTCCAGTGTGAAGCACCCACAGTCAGTGATGGTCTGGGGTGCCATGTCAGCTGCTGGTGTTGGTCCACTGTGTTTTATCAAGGACAGGGTCAATGCAGCAGCTATCAGGAGATTTTGGAGCACTTCATGCTTCCATCTGCTGAAAAGCTTTATGGAGATGAAGATTTCATTTTTCAGCACGACCTGGCACCTGCTCACAGTGCCAAAACCACTGGTAAATGGTTTACTGACCATGGTATTACTGTGCTCAATTGGCCTGCCAACTCTCCTGACCTGAACCCCATAGAGAACCTGTGGGATATTGTGAAGAGAAAGTTGAGAGACCCAAGACCCAACACTCTGGATGAGCTTAAGGCCGCTATCGAAGCATCCTGGGCCTCCATAACACCTCAGCAGTGCCACAGGCTGATTGCCTCCATGCCACGCCGCATTGAAGCAGTCATTCATGGAAAAGGATTCCCGACCAAGTATTGAGTGCATAACTGAACATGATTATTTGAAGGTTGGTGTTTTTTGTATTAAAAACTCTTGTCTTTCATTGGTGGGATGAAATATGCTAATTTTTTGGGACAGGCATTTTGGGTTTTCATGAGCTGCATGCCATAATCATCAGTATTAAAACAATTAAAGACCTGAAATATTTCAGTTGGTGTGTAATGAATCTGAAATATATGAAAGTTTCATTTTTATCATAACATTATGGAAAATAATGACCTTTATCACAATATGCTAATTTTTTGAGAAGGACCTGTACATATGCATATATACACATACACATATATACATAGCATATATACACATACACATATATACATAGCATATATACACATACACATATACACATACGCATATATACACATACATATATACACATACGCATATATACACATACATATATACACATACGCATACATACACATACGCATATATACACATACGCATACATACACATACACATATATACACATACGCATACATACACATACGCATATATACACATAC
>NC_056509.1:2820161-2823741 GCF_014905685.2 Nematolebias whitei
GGGGGGGGGGACATGCCTATCTCAAGCAGTAGGGGCGCTGTGGCCCCACTACACATCAGCCCACATCAATGTTTTGGAGTGTCGCACAGTACTGAATGTGATTCAACACCTTGCTCCTGTGCTACAGAATCAACACGTGTTGATTCACACAGACATCATGATGACTGCTGCGTACATAACCATCAGGGTGTGCGTTCAGCCCAGATGTTACACATTGTGCGAAAGCTACTGAGTTGGGTTCATCAAAACCTGCTTTTATTAGAGCGGTTTACATATCCGGTGTTCTGAACAGAGGGGCTGATGTGACGTCCAAGGGCGGCCCACGTTACGTGGACCGGATCCTCCATCCGGATCTGATGTTTTTCAGACGCAGCAGAAGTTAGCAAAGCAGCTGTGGACCTGTTTGCGATGCGAGAAGAACGCTCAATGTCAACTACGGTTTTCCCTGAGCCCGCGAGACGATCCATCGCTGGGGGGGGACGCATTTGCTCACAGTCGGTGGCCCAAAACGCTTTTTACGCGTTTCTTTTCCCCCACCTCCTCTGTTTTTTACGGTCCATGAACCGAGTTCAAGAGGAGGGATTGACAGCTCTCCTGGTGGCTCCCGGCGTGTGAACGCACTATGGTTCCCAGGCCTGCAACGTCTGTTGTTGGGTCGCCGTGGAACTGTCATGGAGGAAGGATGCTCTCCTTCAGGCAGGAGGAGCGACCAAGAGTTACCCAGAAATAGGTCAACACCGGTGGGTCTGACCGCTGAGCGGTTCCACTTAGAGGATGGGTCTCCCTCAGGAGATAGTGTGCACAATTCAAGATTCACGTGCTGCATCTACCACAGTTCTGTACACATCAAGGGGACGGCTTTTCAGCGCTGGTGTACAGAGAAGGTTTAGAGATCACTTCATGCCTTTTAGGCGGCGTGTTGTTTTTCTACAACAGCTGATGGATAGGGAGTTGGCTTTCAGTACGCTTTAACGTACGATTGCAGCCATCTCTTCCTGCCACAAAGGGTTTGGAGACAGAACAGCTTTTATCACCCGCTGATGAAGCGGTTTCTAAAAGGTGTACAGAGATGTAGGCCTGTTTCACGCCCACTTGTTCCACAGTGGGTTTAACGCTGGTCCTGCGAGCCCTGATCAAAGCTTCAATTGAGCCTCTGGATCAGGTTTCATTTAAATTCTTGTCTCTTTTAACAGCCCTGTTGCTGGTTTTAACACCCGCTAAGAGGGTAAGTATTTATCTGCCCTCTCTGTTGCTTCGTCATGCCTTAGAATTAGGCTGACAGGCAGCTCAGCTGATTTAAGACCAACCCAGCTTTTATGCCTAAAACATCACGAGCTCTTTTAAATCAAGAGTGATATCGTTGGAGGGTTTTTTTCCCCCCCACAGATCAGAAGGGGAAGCATCTGTTCATCTTCTCTGCCCGGTGCAGGCGTTGACGTGTTACGTAACGCGCACAGCTGCAATGCGTTCAAATTCAACAATTGTTTGTGCATTATAGAGATGCTTCTGCAGGTCGCCGTTATCCATCCAGCGCTTGTCACACTGGCTGTGTGAGGCCTTTTCTGAAGCCTACAGAGCATCAGATTTAGGGCCTCCTGTCAACCTCTAAGCACATTCGACCAGGGGTATCGCATCTTCGACTGCTCTGCATAATGGTATGTCAATGCAGGACATTTGCACTGCGGCTGCATGGTCAACACCCTGCTCATTTATTCGCTTTTACTTACGTGATGTAACGGCTCGTTCCATGACACATTCTGTCCTTAGTGCTCTAACAGAATGAATATTGTTGTTCTCATGGAACTCTGTTTAAGCTCACTTCTGTCTGCATGCATTACAGTGTGAGATGTTGTTATCAGTCACAAGTCGTGTCTGTGTTTCTGGTTCTATTGTCACTAATCAGTTCATGATTATTGTTACCAATCAGTTCATTTGATTATTTATCAATTCATGGACATTAATCTGTTTATACTGTTCAGCCATGAACCAGTTGGTTCATGCCCCCCTCCCCCCTCTTTTCAACTTCCTCTTCCCGTTGAAAGTTTTTCCGGGGTATTCATGCTTGTCAGAACGCATAGTTACACAACATGCGTCTGTGCATGGCACATAATTACGCGATGCGTAGTTTATGCACACGGGGAGCTGAGTGACAAGACGTTTTTTGGGCAAGCTTCCGCTTCTTACTGTGTTCGAATGGACCCAGTGAGGCGAGGACCACATCCGCTTCGCCCTTAACCCATCAGCGACAGCCTTAAAGGGCGAAGCCTATATGACATAGAACGTTGGTTACGTACTGTAACCCCAGATTCTATGAATATAGGCGTAGCCCTTTAAGCGTCGGGCCTCACTGGCTCCTAAATGGCTGAAGAAAAAAGCTATTTTGGGAGCCGATTTCCCGCTCTTAACGTAATTTATACGGACCGGGTGGGGCCCACACAGCAGGTGGGCGTGGACTAATTTTTTTTCAGTGCTTATGCTCTGCATAACGGGATAAACCCATCAGCGACAGCCTTAAAGGGCTACGCCTATATTCATAGAATCTGGGGTTACAGTACGTAACCAACGTTCTCCTGGCAGTATGACACTGTCGAAACAGAACATTTTCTTGTCGCTCGGGACGGGCAGCCTTATCCTGCTGCTCTGTCACTTCCATTGTAAATCAAGAACAAAGTAAGGGTGGACGCTGTAACAATGCCAACGAGCTACAATGCTCTTTCCTAGCATGCCCGTTTTGCACTCCAGCTGCTGTTTCCAATTAGTTTAAATGGTACAAATGAAGTGAACCGGCGTCACAGCTCTGCTAGATTTTTAATTGTTGCTTGTGTTACTGTCCTAGTTCATACAAGAGTTTCTACAAACTTAAAAATGCTTGAGTAGCTTGAAAAGATGGTCTTTAATGTTTTCACAATGTGCGAGTCTAATTTACAAATGCCATTACACCGGACGGCTATTCTGAGTTAATTTCATTAAACAATTTAGGGGTTCCTCTACTTTTGTCTCTAAAAACTAACAGGTCGATAAAGAGCTAATATTTTTATTAGCAGCTTCCATCAAGATTTTTTTCTTTCTTTCACACACTGATGACACAGATACTGTATTTTACTGACAGTTTTATAACCAGCTGTAACTTCAAACATCCCACAATTTTGAAAAATAAGTAATCAAAATTTTAAAAAGTCAATCTTTTATCCAACAATGTTCAGTCAGGTAATCTGGAGGGTTTCTTTTGCTGACACGTTTCGTCCTTCATCCGAAGGACTTCTTCAATCTGAGGAGGTTCACCTAGTTGATCATCTTACAACTTCAATGCAAACTTCACTTGATAAAATTGCTCCACTGAAAAAGAAAGTAATCAATCAGAGGAAACTGGCTCCTTGGTTCAATTCTGAGTTACGTACTTTAAAGCAGCATCTAGAAACCAGGAGATAAAATGGTGCTCTACTAATGTTGAAGAATTTTATTTAACTTGGAAAGATAGTCTGCTAACATATAAAAAAGCTCTCTGTAAAGCTAGAACTTTAGATTACTCATCTTTAATAGATGAGAATAAAAATAACCCTAGGTTTCTGTTTAGTACTAT
>NC_056509.1:2823841-2825599 GCF_014905685.2 Nematolebias whitei
GTCTGTGTGAGCAGATGTGCACGCATGAACACATCAACATGAAACAGATCAGCAGCAACATGAAACAGATCAGCAGCAACATGAAACAGATCAGCAGCAGCATGATGTGGTTTTTCACAGTGATTATCCTAGTTAGAGATTCATGAGTCTAACAGCCTCAGGGTAGAAGCTGTTCCTCAGTCTAGTGGTTCTACACTTAATGCTCCTCAACCTCCTTCCTGAGGGGAGTGGGGCAAAAAGTGTGTGTGCTGGGTGAGTGAGGTCCTTCATGATGCAGGTGGCCCTCTTCCTGCATCTGGAGGTGTAGATGTCTGTGATGGTGGGGAGGCTGACTCCGACAGATTTCTGTGCAGCCTTCACCACTCTCTGCAAAGCTTTTCTTTCTGCAGCTGTGCAGCCTCCATGCCACACATTGATGCTGGAGCACAGGATGCTCTCCACTGCACACCTGTAGAAGGAGGTGAGGACTGAGCTTCCCACACCAGCTCGCCTCAGCCGTCTGAGGAAGTAGTCTCTGATGAGCTTTCTTGATCAGGCTGGTGGTGTTGTTGCTCCAGCTGAGGTTGTTGTTCATGTGTACACCCAAGTACTTGTAGCTGGAGACCACTTCCACCGCAGATCCTCTTATGTTCGGGGGGGTGTAGATGTTTTTGTTCCTTCTGAAGTCCACAATCATCTCCTTTGTCTTCTTCACATTGATGTGAAAGTTATTCTCTTTGCACCAGCTCTCCAGGTGTTCCACCTCTTGCCTGTAGCTAAGACTCATCATTGTTTGTGATGCATCCCACCACCGCTGTATCATCTGCAAACTTTACAATGTGACAGCCTGGATGGGTAGCTGCACAATCATACGTGAGCAGAGTAAACAGGAGGGGGCTCAACACACATCCCTGAGGAGAGCCAGAGGAGGAGCGGTTGTGGATCCTCACTAACTGTGGTCTGTTTGTTAAGAAGTCTAGTACCCAGTTACAAATGGATGGGCTCAGTCCTAGTGTGAGTATTTTGTCCATCAGGGATTGGGGGATCATGGTGTTGAAGGCGAATGTGAAGTCCACAAAGAGCATACGGACGTAAGAGTTTTTCTGCTCCAGGTGGTTGAGCGCAGTGTGGACCACAGAGGAGATGGCATCCTCTGTTGATCAGTTCTCACGGTACGCATACTGATGAGGGTCCTCGTTGATGTTGATGGTTGTTTTGATGTGAGTCATGACCAGTTTTTCGAAGCATTTAGCGACTATTGGGGTGAGGGCCACTGGCCGATAGTCATTCAGACCAGTCACTGTAGAGCTTTTTGGGACTGGGATGATGGTGGCAGTCTTCAGGCAGGTGGGAACTGTCTCCAGGGTAAGTGAGGTGTTAAAGATGTCTGCCAGCACCTCACAGAGCTGATCAGCACATTCCTTCAACACTTTTCCGGGGATGTTGTCTGGGCCAGTTGCCTTTTGCGGATTAATCCTCCTGAAGGTACTCCGTACTTCTGTTGAGGTCACGCTGAGATGTTCTTCATCCGGTGGTGAGGTGAGTCTGGTGCTGGGTGGTCTGTTCGGGTCTTCAATGCGTGCATAGAACTTGTTGAGGGCATCAGGCAGAGATGGGTCTTTGGGGCATTGTTCACTCCTTCCTTTATAATCTGTTATGCACTTAATGCCCCTCCACATGCTCCGAGGGTCTTGTGAGATGAATTGACCCTCGATCCTCTTTGCATATGTGGCCTTGGCCCTCTTAATACCAGCAACCAGCTCTTTTCTTGGCCTACTC
>NC_056509.1:2825699-2827813 GCF_014905685.2 Nematolebias whitei
GGTGCTGGCAGACATCTTTAACACCTCACTTACCCTGGAGACAGTTCCCACCTGCCTGAAGACTGCCACCATCATCCCAGTCCCAAAAAGCTCTACAGTGACTGGTCTGAATGACTATCGGCCAGTGGCCCTCACCCCGATAGTCGCTAAATGCTTCGAAAAGCTGGTCATGACTCACATCAAAACAACCATCAACATCAACGAGGACCCTCATCAGTACGCATACCGTGAGAACCGATCAACAGAGGATGCCATCTCCTCTGTGGTCCACACTGCACTCAACCACCTGGAGCAGAAAAACTCTTACGTCCGTATGCACTTTGTGGACTTCACATCCGCCTTCAACACCATGATCCCCCAAACCCTGATGGACATACTATCCACACTAGGACTAAGCCCCTCCATTTGCAACTGAGTACTAGACTTCTTAACAAACAGACCACAGTCTGTGAGGATCCACAACTTCTCCTCCTCCACCAAAACTCTCAGCACTGGCTATCCTCAGGGATGTGTGTTGAGCCCCCTCCTGTTTACTCTGCTCACGTATGATTGTGCAGCTACCCATCCAGGCTGTCACAATGTAAAGTTTGCAGATGATACAGCGGTGGTGGGATGCATCACAAACAATGATGAGTCCAGCTACAGGCAAGAGGTGGAACACCTGGAGAGCTGGTGCAAAGAGAATAACCTTCACATCAATGTGAAGAAGACAAAGGAGATGATTGTGGACTTCAGAAGGAACAAAAACATCTACACCCCCCTGAACATGAGGATCTGCGGTGGAAGTGGTCTCCAGCTACAAGTACTTGGGTGTACACATGAATGACAACCTCAGCTGGAGCAACAACACCACCAGCCTGATCAAGAAAGCTCATCAGAGACTCTACTTCCTCAGACGGCTGAGGCAAGCTGGTCTGGGAAGCTCAGTCCTCACCTCCTTCTACAGGTGTGCAGTGAAGAGCATCCTGTGCTCCAGCATCAACGTGTGGCATGGAGGCTGCACAGATGCAGAAAGAAAAGCTTTGCAGAGAGTGGTGAAGGCTGCACAGAAGACTGTCGGAGTCAGCCTCCCCACCATCACAGACATCTACATCTCTAGATGCAGGAAGAGGGCCACCTGCATCATGAAGGACCACACTCACCCAGCACACACACTTTTTGCCCCACTCCCCTCAGGAAGGAGGTTAAGGAGCGTTAAGTGTAGAACCACTAGACTGAGGAACAGCTTCTACCCTGAGGCTGTTAGACTCATGAATCTCTAACTAGAATAATCACTGTGAAAAACCCTATCATGTTGCTGCTGATCTGTTTCATGTTGCTGCTGATCTGTTTCAATGTTGATGTGTTCATGCGTGCACATCCGCTCACACAGACTCATGTTCATGTTTGTGCTGATGTTCAATGTTTTTATGTTATGAGTGCTTAGTGTATATTTAGTTTATGTTTATCTTAGTTCATATCTTAGATGTTATTACTGTTTTTCTTATACATTTTATTGTTGGATGCAACTGGGACCCTGCGTACATAATTTCGCTCCACCACATGTACCACATGAGGTGCGAATGACAATAAAGAATCTCTGACTCTGATACACAAATTTTTTTTTTCTTCCCAGTAAAGTTTTTTTTTTTTTTTTACTCCCCGGTAAAGTTTTCTTTTTTTACTCCCCAGAAAAGTTTTTTTTACACCCCAGTAAAGTTTTTTTAATTTTCCGGTAAAGTTTTCTTTTTTACTCCCCGGTAAAGTTTTTTTTTTAATTCCCCGGTAACATTTTTTTTGTTTTAACTCCCGGTAAAGGTTTTTTTTACTCCCCGATAAAGTTTTTTTTTAACTCCCCGGTAAAGGTATTTTTTTAAACTCCCCGGTAAAGGTTTTTTTAAGTCCCCGGTAAAGTTTTTTTTTTTTTTAACTCCCTGGTAAATTTTTTTTTACTCTCCGGTAAAGTTTTTTTTAAACTCCCCGGTAAAGTTTTTTTTTCTCCCCGGTAAATTTTTTTTTCTCTCCCCAGTAAAGTTTTTTTTAACTCCCCAGTAAAGTTTTTTTTTTAACTCCCCGGTAAAGTTTTTTTTAAACTCCCCGGTAAAGTTTTTTTTTCCTCCCTGGTAAATTTTTTT
>NC_056509.1:2827913-2828455 GCF_014905685.2 Nematolebias whitei
CCGGGAAAGTTTTTTTTTTTACTGCCCAGTAAAGTTTTTTTTTCTTCCCGGTAAAGTTTTTTTTTCCTCCCCGGTAAAGTTTTTTTTTCTCTCTGGTAAAGTTTTTTTTAACTGCCCGGTAAAGTTTTTTTTTCTCCCCGGTAAAGTTTTTTTTTTACTCCCCGGTAAAGGGTTTTTTTTACACCCCGGTAAAAAATTTTTTTTTATTTATTCCTGGTAATTTTTTTTTTACTCCCCGGTAAAGTTTTTTTTTCCTCCCCGGTAAAGGTTTTTTTTACTCCCCGGTAAAGTTTTTTTTTTTTACTCCCTGGTAAAAATTTTTTTACTGCCCGGTAAAGTTTTTTTTTTTTCCCCGGTAAAGTTTTTTTTTTCTCCCTGGTAAAGTTTTTTTTTTTTTACTCCCTGGTAAAGTTTTTTTTTTCTCCCCGGTAAAGTTTTTTTTTACTCCCCGGTAAAGTTTTTTTTTCTCCCCGGTAAAGTTTTTTTTACTCCCCGGTAAAGTTTTTTTTTTTTTCTCCCTGGTAAAGTTTTTTTTACTCCCC
>NC_056509.1:2828555-2831317 GCF_014905685.2 Nematolebias whitei
CCCCACCTTTCTTCTGAAAGTTTTTTTTTTTTTCCCTGGTAAATTTTTTTTTTTCTCCCCCGTTAATTTTTTTTTTTTTACTCCCCGGTAAAGTTTTTTTTTTTTAACTCCCTGGTAAAGTTTTTTTTTTTTTTTTTTAACTCCCTGGTAAAGTTTTTTTTACTCCCCGGTAAAGTTGTGGAACTGAAAGAGAGAGAGAAAACAACTTGTAATTCTCGCGATAGTGTCTCTCTGAAGCGGCCGCCATATTGTGTGACAGTATTTTGATTCGTATCTGTTGAAGTGAGGAAAAAGGGCAAAGTGAAGGGTTGCTGCGGGGAGGGGGGCAAAGGACGAGGAGCTGTCACAAACTTCTCCTAGAGTCTGTGTCCACCCACGGGGAGACGCGGCTCGGGCTTCCCCTCCCTCTGACGCTGCTCCGGGGACACAAGGCCCGGGGCCTCGGTGTTGTTGGCTCTTCTCCCCGCGACTAGCTGGACCCCGCACGGCTGCTCCTCTCAGCTCCGCGGCCCTTCGGAGCTCCGGCGGCGGTGTCAGGTGTTGAAGGCGGCCCGGGGAGCTGTGGCGGCGGAAAGGCAAGTTTCATTTAACTACCGCGACTAGTTGTAGTTAGCTGGAGGTTTGCGTGGGGCTGCGTGGAAACAAAAAGGCTCCACGGCCAGTGAAGTGCGCGCAGAGCCGGAGTGTTCCGACGTGTAAAAGGTGGTGGTGTCCAGCAGGGAGCTGTGAACTTGTCGGCCGATGACGGAACCAAGAGTTTGTTCTGGACTTTTTAATCACTTCCATTAGTTACGACGTGTTGCGTCCGTCGTGTTAGCTTAAATGCTACGTCTTCCACCGTGCAGAGCTCGTCTCGGGTGGAAGTGGGCTGAATGGAAACATGGATTCATCCAAGCGCGTCTTTAATAACTCCTTCCCGGGTTGTTTTCTCTCTTCGGACTCGGTTCTTTCCCTGAGATTCCGACATTTTCAGTAAACGAGTGCTGCTGCTTTTAGCCCAGAGCTCGAGTCGCAGCTGTAATGTTTCAGCTCAACATCTGTGACTGATGCTCTTTGACTGGAGCTTGACCGGTGGCACTTGTTGGACTTTTGGCCCCCAGAAGGCTGTCTAATGCCTGCCTGCCCGTCTGTTAGCAAAATATTTCACCAACCTCTGGATTGGTATGAATGGAACTTAACGACAGAACTGTCCCACACACTCCAGTAATGTAACCAGTCCAGGTAGTGGTTTGGACATAAAGATGTGAAAAGCAGTGTGTGATTGGAAGACGATCAGTGGTGATCAGTGATTATTGAGCATGCATCAGGATATCAGTGTCCTTATCTTTGTGTGTCTGCTAAGACGACTTTTAACCAACGACGCTTCGTATGGTTCTGTAGCAGAGCTGGTCAGATGAACTGCTCAGGGGCCACACATCCCACAATTAAAGTCATTACGGAAATAAACCAACTGTTACAAGGATTGTTATTTAAATTGGTTTGTTTTGTTGCATTGAATCATAAGTGCAACAAATAAAACTCAAACCAGAACACCCGCACCCTCCTCCCCAAAAAACTCATATTTAAAGTTTTTGAGATTGGGATTCATTGGTGCGCTGGACGGAAGTGACCCACGGGCCAGAAACGGCCCGCGGACCGCCAGTTGAATAGCCCTGTTCTATAACGTATTGTAATTATTGTAATTGAACTGACTGCGTTCAAACCTGGATCTAAATTGATTGATGCCTTTCTGTACAGTGCCCTGAGAGTATTTTTGTTGTAAACTGGTTGTTTAACTGAACTGAATTATTTTAAACTGACGGTCAAGAAGCTCAATGAACTTTCTGACATAAAAGTTCAAGCTCCAAGGGGAAGTCCAACAGTTCAAGGGGCTTGTTTTTCATTTTGATTTTGGTGTGTGTGGGCGTTAGGGGTGTCACGGTACCCTAAAATCCCATTTGGGTTCGGTTTCTGTTCGGTTCACTTTCCGTACAAAAACGGTCAAAATAAAGACAAAAAGTTTATTTATAAAATATGTCAAGTAGACGAGTTCAGTCATCACAGACTTCGTATGTGGAGGTGATCTGGTGGATGAAGAAGACTCAGCTGCTGTCATCCTCAGACTGCAAACAACACAGACATAAAAAAAAATAGAGTTACTAAGATGATAATTTTAAATTATAAAAGTTAATTGGATCACAATAATACAATGCCTGTTCTTACACGGTCATCATATGAGGTGGGTGAATCTCTCGCTCATCATCGTGATGTGGCAGAGCTTTAAATCTGCTCCAGGACTTGTTGACAGGATCAGTTTTATCTTTTTCATAAAGTGAAACAACTTTGTTTCAACTACAACTACAACTTTGTGGCTGAAGTGTTGATGGGATGTCGTAGCGGGGCCCAAGAACTTTATAAAGTGGGTGCATGAACAACAGAAACGTAGATCCAGAGCTTTAGAACCTCCTACAGCTTGAGTTGTTGCTCTGGACCGATCTGAACGACCTGATGAAGGTTGTTTAAATGCTGCTGTGGTCAGTGTTTGAACCAAACTACGTTCACGTTCAGATGATGACGTTTCAAGAGCGTTAACAAGTTGGACGTGTTGCTGCTGCAGATTTAATCTCTGTGAAACGACCTTTGGATTTCTTCACTTGTCTTTGAACAAGAAACACATAATGTTCCCAAACAGGACACCACAACGACATGCTAGGCTGCTAATGCTACACGTGCTGCAAGATAAGAGCGCCGTGCTGAAACACGCTTAGGAACTTTAGTTCCGC
>NC_056509.1:2831417-2832607 GCF_014905685.2 Nematolebias whitei
AAGATAAGAGCGCCGTGCTGAAACACGCTTAGGAACTTTAGTTCCGCGGCGCATAATCTCTCGTTAAAAAAATTTATTGAGTGAAAAAAATAACCAAAACAGTACGCACGTGAACCAAACATGCTGTATCGAAATGGTTCAATATACACACTTGTACCGTTACACACCTAATATATATATATTAGGGACGCACCGATCCACTTCTTTTACTTCCGATCCGATCCCGATACCTAACTCTGAATATCGTCCGATACTGATCCAGTTCCGATATCATCATGATCATCATTGATTTTATATGAGGCTGTAATAATCTGCTCTCAAGTACAATTTGTACAAATATATGCATGCATGTCCAAAAAGGCAACTTGAGGTAAGTTTTATTAATGTTGGATAAGTTTTAAAGTTAGAATTAAATTCTAACACAAAACATGTTTCTTTTTATTCTTAGTTTTAAAGTGGATATTAAAGTGATTAAGCGATTGTTTAGTTATTTTATATTTTTTTTAAATATGGGGCAGATATAAGAATTGTTTTTCTTCTTTCTGCACTCTTTTCATTCAATGTGTTCTTTTTGATGATTTTTTTATTTTGTTTCTTTTAAATGAATGAATAAATGAATTAAATTAAATAAAATGTTAAATGGCTTCAAACATCTGCTAAGTTCATGGCATAAACCAACAGACATGTTCCTGTTTTTAGTATTTTACATCACTTTATAATGTAGCTGTCTTGTTTTTAATATATATAATTTTCAAATCATATATTTTTTTTATGATTGTTTACTGTTGTACTGATAAATATCTCCTGGAGGGTAAACTACAGGTCCTTCTCAAAAAATTAGCATATTGTGATAAAGGTCATTATTTTCCATAATGTAATGATAAAAATGAAACTTTCATATATTTCAGGTTCATTGCACACCAACTGAAATATTTCAGGTCTTTAATTGTTTTAATACTGATGATTATGGCATACAGCTCATGAAAACCCAAAATGCCTGTCCCAAAAAATGAGCATATCATGAAAAGGTTGTTTAAACAAGCTATTAACCTAACCATCTGAATCAATGATGTTACTCTAAATACCTGCAAAAGATTCCTGAGGCTTTTAAAAACTCCCAGCCTTGTTCATTACTCAAAACCACAATCATGGGTAAGACTGCCGACCTGACTGCTGTCCAGAAGGCCATC
>NC_056509.1:2832707-2833235 GCF_014905685.2 Nematolebias whitei
AAGATAAGAGCGCCGTGCTGAAACACGCTTAGGAACTTTAGTTCCGCTGTGCACAATCTCTCGTTAATAAAATTTAATGATTATCTATCTATCGATCTATATATAGATATATATAAATCTCTCTATATATAAATCTATATATATATCTATGTCAGAGTCAGAGTTTCTTTATTGTCATTCGCACCTCATGTGGTACATGTGGTGGAGCGAAATTATGTTCACAGGGTCCCAGTTACATCCAACAATAAAATGTCTAAGAAAAACAGTAATAACATCTAAGATATGAACTAAGAAAAACATCAACTAAATATACACTAAGCACTCATAACATAAAACATTGAACATCAGCACAAACATGAACATGAGTCTGTGAGCAGATGTGCACGCATGAACACATCAACATTGAAACAGATCAGCAGCAACATGAAACAGATCAGCAGCAACATGATATGGTTTTTCACAGTGATTATTCTAGTTAGAGATTCATGAGTCTAACAGCCTCAGGGTAGAAGCTGTTCCTCAGTCTAG
>NC_056509.1:2833335-2833843 GCF_014905685.2 Nematolebias whitei
ATTCATGAGTCTAACAGCCTCAGGGTAGAAGCTGTTCCTCAGTCTAGTGGTTCTACACTTAATGCTCCTTAACCTCCTTCCTGAGGGGAGTGGGGCAAAAAGTGTGTGTGCTGGGTGGGTGGGGTCCTTCATGATGCAGGTGGCCCTCTTCCTGCATCTGGAGGTGTAGATGTCTGTGATGGTGGGGAGGCTGATTCCGACAGATTTCTGTGCAGCCTTCACCACTCTCTGCAAAGCTTTTCTTTCTGCAGCTGTGCAGCCTCCATGCCACACATTGATGCTCGAGCACAGGATGCTCTCCACTGCACACCTGTAGAAGGAGGTGAGGACTGAGCTTCCCAGACCAGCTCGCCTCAGCCGTCTGAGGAAGTAGAGTCTCTGATGAGCTTTCTTGATCAGGCTGGTGGTGTTGTTGCTCCAGCTGAGGTTGTCATTCATGTGTACACCCAAGTACTTGTAGCTGGAGACCACTTCCACCGCAGATCCTCTTATGTTCAGGGGGGTGTAG
>NC_056509.1:2833943-2851158 GCF_014905685.2 Nematolebias whitei
TATATATATTCATATAAAAATATATAAAAAAAAGAATTTCCTCTGGTATCAGATGCTGTGCAGCTGGAAGGATTTTTACTGAAACATTTTTAGTTTTGGACATTTGTTATGATGTGTAACCATGGCAACAAGGCAGTTTTCTACAACCAACAGCAGCTAATTAACATCTCAAAAGCTCAAATAATATCTCAACTAAAGCCCCAAATCTCAAATGAGTTGAAAGGACGTTCTGTGGACGCATTCTCATCTACCTGCCAGCTGTGCTCGAGTACCTGACCACTGAGATCCTGGAACTAGCATGAAACACGGCTCATGACAGCAGAAGGACAGGATCGTCCCTCAGCACCTACAAATGTCTGTCCGCAGCAACGAGGAGCTTGGCAGACTGCTGGGAGGAGTGGCCATCGCTCTGGGAGGAGTTCTGCCCAGCATTTGAGCGCTCCTACAGCCTGGGGGAACTGAGAGGCCAGCCGAGTCTGGGTGGATGGATCGGACGGCATCTGCAGCCAGTTTCTTAGGATCCACTGTGGTATGGACCTTTACAAGAGATCCTTCCTGCCTACAGCATCAGCATCTGTAACATCTCTTAATGAAATGAGGATAATGAGTTACAACAACAAATAATTTCCTTTTGGGATTAATAAAGTATTTTTGAATTTAATTTAATTTAATTTAAACAAATCAGCAGCAACATGAAACAGGTCAGCAGCAACATTGAAACAGATCAGCAGCAACATGATGTGATTTTCCACAGTGATTATTCTGGTTAGAGATTCATGAGTCTAACAGCCTCAGGGTAGAAGCTGTTCCTCAGTCTAGTGGTTCTACACTTAACGCTCCTCAACCTCCTTTCTGAGGGGAGCAGGGCAAAAAGTGCATGTGCTGGGTGAGTGGGGTCCTTCATGATGCAGGTGGCTTAAAAAAGATTTTCACTTTACGTTTTTGGTTAAATAGAATGAATTATTTTACATTATCTGAAATGTATTTAGTTTAGTATCTCAACTGGTATATGGCTATGTACATGTAGTGTATAATATTTCAGGTAGGTGTCTGTTCCAGACTCACTAAAAGCCTTAAGGATGCTTTAAAACTTTAATTACTTTTTTTTTTTTTCCCCCTTGTCCTGTCCGGCATTGTGACACTCAGAATTATTGTCTGAGTGTCAAAGTGATGCCCAACAGATTTACTTTCACAAGCAGAGCATCATGGCTGGCCTTAATGCTCCACTTGATATATAAATTAAATTTTATTAGAACATGCTTTGGGTTTGTTACAGATGTAATGGACACGGGGACGGAAAACAAAGAAGATAACAAAGCAGAAAAGTGAGAGAAGAGTTAAAATGTAAAGAAGGAGATAGGAATAGAGGAGAGAAAGAGGGATAAAGAGAACACAAATCAACATCATTGAAGTCTGACTCTAGACCTGCGGAAAGAAAAAGACGAGACAAAACCAAGAAACCACAACAACAAACAACTTATATAATGATAGTTATAACATAATTAGAAAGTATTTTATACATTACATGGTAATACAATATATATTTGATGGCCACCACAACCCAACTGAGTGTGTATCTGATAAACACCTGAATCTAAACACCTGTGTGAGCATGGTTATCACTATAAGGTTTCTCCATAAAAATGTTTAATAGTGGATGTGGGGACCCATAAACCCGTCCCCGTAGGACACGAAGGTAACACAGGGAAGCCCAGAACCACAGACACACAGCGGCCCCCAAGCCCGGAACTCCGGTAGTCCCCCCAACAGGGACACCCACACCCCCCAGAGAGAGAAGCAAAGGGAAGCCCCGGGCGATCCCCAGCAACCACAATGCAGAAACCCTCAGGAGGCCGTAGCGACGAGTCAACAGACCCCGCCGGCAACCTGCCCCTCCAGAGTGGATCCGGCCATGGACACCAAGCCCCGAGTCCCGAGGTCATACCACCCCCAACAGAGGCCCGACAGAGCCAGGGCACCCAGGCCCCCGCAGGCAGCCACCAGGGCGGGCCTGCACACACCCCACCACCCAGCCCCAGCTGCTGAGAGCCGCCAATGCACCGGCGGCAGGGGGGCCCACCACCGGGGGGGAGCACGACCCACCAAATGGGGGCCAAAACTGGTCCAAGAGAGGTGGGCCACCCAAAACCCAACCTGAGACAAACAGGCACACAGAGACAGCCCGACAGAGCCTCTGTTGGGCTGTCCATGCGCCCCACCTGCCCAACAGTGACCGCAAGCCGGCCCCAGGCCGGGGGCCAGAGCAGCAGGGAGCAGCAGCCGAGGAAGACCGGCCCAGCGTACCAATGCATCCCTAAAGCCCCACACCTCAGGCCCGGAGAATCCTCGGCATGCCACCCATGCACCCCCCCCCCCCCCCACACACACACACACACACACACACAGCACCCCGCAGCTCATTCTGGGATCCCAGAGAAGACAAGATTGTCCCACATGCTCCAAGCTTGAATGTCCAGGATGGATTCCTTCATTTTTTTGTTTTCTCCGGACAGCTGTGACATCTTCTCGGTGAGTTCTTTAACGTTACCCCTCAGAGTTTAGTTCTCTGCAGCGAGCGACGCCACCTGAGCTTGGCTGAACTCCAGAGACTCCCTCAGTGCTTGAAACTTGTGTAGAACCTCCACCAAGGCCAGCCGGGCATCTAAGCTGGTTAGCTTCTTGTCGATAGAGCCCAGGTGAACCCTAACGTACAGGCACCAAGATGGGGGTCAACAAGTATGCCCACTCCTACTTGGCGCCTCTCACCAGGGACAACTCCAGAGTGGAAGAGTTTCCAACCCCTCTCAAGAAAACTGGTTCCAGAGCCAGAGCCATGCGTCGAGGTGAGTCCGACTATTTCTAGCCGGAACCTCTCATCCTCATACACCAGCTCAGGCTCCTTCCTCACCAGAGAGGTGACATTCCACATCCCAATAGCCAGATTTTGTAGCCAAGGATCAGACCGCCAAGGTCCCCACCTTCGATCACCACCCATCCCACATTGCATCCGACCCCTTTGGCGCCTCCCACAGGTAGTGAGCCCATGGGAGGGGGATCCACATCTCCTCTTCAGGCTGTGCTCAGCTGAGCTCCATGAGTAAAAGCCCGGCCACCAGGCGCTCACTAGCGTGCCCCACCTCCAGGCCCAGCTCCAGAGTGGGGCCCCGGTGACCCATGTCCGGGCGAGGGAACATTGATTCCATTAATTTTGCTCATCATAGGGGGCTTTGGGCTGCACTTGTCTGGTCCCTCGCCTAAGACTTGTCTGCCTTGGGTGACCCTACTAGGGGCATGAAGCCCTGGACAGCATAGCTCCTAGGATCATTGGGACACTCAAACCCCTCCACCACGGTAAGGTAGCAGCCCATGGAGGGATTTTATATTTTCTGTTATTTTTATATTCTGTTATCTTTTATATCTTGTGTGATTCCTCATATTGAAACTCTGGCAATTACAAAAATCCTAATTCAGCAATTACATGTTCTTTCTTCTGGTAATTTAGGCTTGTTCTTCCATTTCAGTTACATTTCAGCATCTATCCATCCATCCACCCATTATCTTTTACCCGCTTCTTCCATTTTGGGTCACGGGGGTCACCGGTGCCCATCTCCAGCAATCACTGTGCGAGGGGCGGGGTACACCCTGGATGGGTCACAAGTCCATTACAGGGCCACATGGAGACAAATGAGACAAACAACCATTCACTCTCTCACTCACACCTAGGGACAATTTAGAATTACCAATCAGTCTAACATGCATGTTTTTGGTCTGTGGGAGGAAACTGGAGTACCCGGAGAACACCCACGCATGCACAGAGAGAACATGCAAACTCCACCCAGAAAGGCCCCCGGACTGGGATTTGAACCAGGGACCTGCTCGCTGAGAGACAGCAGCTTTACCAGTTGTGCCACCGTGCTGCAGCATGCTTTTTTAATTAATTTCAGCTGTTTTTCAGCAGCAATAAGCATTCACACTGCATTATCGCAGGAAATGCAATTTGTGTAGTTAAATCTGTTAATCAGGTCTCTCTTGTAAATGAGTCCTCGAGGCTCAATGGGATTAACCTGTATTAACCTTGTATTTTGCTTTATGTGTTACCTGTTGTCCTGTCTGTACAGCACTTTGGTTGGCCTTGTCGCTGTTTTAAGTGCTCTATAAATAAAATGGTATGGTATGGTAAATAAAGGTTTCATGAATTTATGTAGGAAAATGATTAATAGGATTACTTTAAGGAATGTTAGGTCATTAATTTAACAGATGACCTGCTCTGCTGTGACTCTACCAGCACTAGCTGCACACCCAGAGGCCAGCAGGTAGGATGAACTCGCAGCCTGAGTGTGCAGCTCATTCTTCAGTAGCAGTTGGAACACTGGATACGCTGTGTTAACACATTCTGCTGAGCTTTCTTTGTGTCAGTCATAAATTTTCCTGGGGTGGTGCTGATAACACTGCAGGCTCCTCCGTGCACACAGCTCCGCCAGAACTTGTGAGGCTGTTGCCAATTTTTGGCTTGTCTGCACTGGTTCCGTTCGTCATTCCTGCAGGTCTTGAAGACAACTGAAGACAACACTTCACCCATCGCCAAAAGCAAAAAGGCAATGTTTCACCGATTTGTATGTTTGGTTAGGTTTAAAGCAAAAATGTCACACAATATGTTGTGCTCAAAGTATGTGTTGGGAACAATGCTCAGCTTGTACCAGATCAAAATTTATCTCAGTATCTGTAGTTTTTGCTAAGATATTGGAAATATTGTGTTTTCTTCAGCACTTGATATACAGTATGTAGACCAAAAGTGGATATCACATTCACTATGTCTGTCTTTTGTTAAATCTAATGTGTAAAATGCTTAAAATATTTGATGACTTAACCAAGTTTTGTACTATTTAGGTTTGCATAGGAACCCTGACGATTCAAGTGTTTTAGATAAGATATTACAGTGTTCAATAGCTGAATGGAAATAAAACATGTGGCCCCATCAAGTGGTTAACTATTACAATAACATCTTCTTTCCAGCCATCCATTGATCAAACAATCAGAGAGCTTTTTCTTGCAGCTCAGCTCCCTCTTCACAACGGACCGGCACAGAGTCTGCAGAACTATGGAAGCTACTCTGATTCATCTGTCAATATCACACTCCAGTTTTCCTTCAATCATAAACAGAACCACAAGGGCTGATCCTCATTCCAGCTGCTTCACACTCGGCTGCGAACCGCTCCAGTGCGAGCTGAAGATCATGGCACGAGGACTCCAACAAGACCACAGAATCTGCAAATAGCAACCATGGAATACTGAGGCCGCCAAACCGGACTCCCTCTACTCCTTTACTGCACCAAGAAATCCTGTCCATGACAACGGGCAGCCCTGGTGGAGTACAACTCCCACCCTGAAGGGGTCTGACTTACTGTCAACAAAGTAAACCAAACTCTCACACTGCACGTATAGGGACTAGGGGTTGAATGACTACATAATTTTTAAACTCGGCATTAACATAATAAAACTCGAGCAGAACTCGAGTAGTTGATGACGCCATAGGATCTCAAGATGCAAAAATAAATAAATAATTAAAACCGCAAAAAAAGTCATTTATTATTTACCAAAAAAGGACCAACGAAACATTGGGAGTATATATTATGCTCCTACCATTTATCATAATGCAAATAAGTCACAGGAAAACCAAAACTATTAGTTATTGTTATTAAGCTGCAAAACTGAAAGAAACGTGCGGCACGTAAAAAACGAAACTAAAAACAGTGGGGCAGACGACCACCCCGCACCACCGCCCGCAGTGTTGCGCATTAGGTTTAGTTTTAGAGATTAATATGTTTATAGGTTTTTTATAGGTTTAGAGATTAATGTTTTTTGCCTTTTGTTTGTGAAACAAGGTCAGAGGAAGCTGGTACTAGTTCGGTCGATTGGACCCAGTGTTACATCATATTCTGTGACCTGCAACAGTGCATGCAACACCGCCCCCTACGGTCACAAAATATGGTGTAACACCGGTTCGCAACGAGCTCCAAACAGTCAGGAAGTTGATTCATTTTCCGTTTCCTTTCGGTAGTTTAACCAGAAGATTCATCTTTAGTGAAATATTTCCAGACTATTGATGCATTTTTACCTGTTTGCCAAGACTGGGCCTGCTTTGCACCATCCGTCCACTTGGAGGAATCCGTTTGGCGACGTAATGATGTCACCACAAATACTCGACGTGAAATTTAAAAACTCAATAGATGTCCTAGGAATCGATGTGTAGATTACTCAAGTAGACTGTTAAAGCCCTAAGAGTACCCCCCACAGTTTACTTTGAAGAACATGGTGGAATGCCTTTTCCAAGTCCACAAAACCTAAGTAGATTGGATGTGCTAACTCTCATGCTCCCTTGATGACACTAGAGTGAGGGGGAAAAGTTGCTACAGTGTTCCACAACCAGGATGGACCTTGTCTTGTTCCTCCTGAACAAAGGTTCAAACAACAATCACACTCTTCTCCAGCACCCCTAATAGATCTTACCGGAGAGGCTATGGAGAGTGATGCCGCTGTAATTCAAATACACTCACTATTCCCTCTTTTTGGACAGGGGAACCACCTCAATGGCACTTCCCCTGATGCTCACGGGATGTTGCAAAGGCACGTCAATCAACGCAACCTAGCAACATCCAGAGCCTTGAGAAACTCAGGGTGGATCTTGTCCACCTCTAGAGTCCTGCCATCATGGAGCTTTTTAAATACTTCACAACCTCAGCCACAGTCATGGACAGACCAAGCCCCAAACATCCTGACTTAGCTTCCTCCATGAAATACATTCAAAAAGTAAATTCAAAATACTTTATTAATCTCAAAAGGAAAGTGAATGTTGTTGTAGCTCATCATCTTGGTTTCATTAAGAGTTGTTATACAAAGTACAAACCGGATTCCAAAAAAGTTGGGACACTAAACAAATTGTGAATAAAAACTGAATGCAAGATGTGGAGGTGCCAACATCTAATATTTTATTCAGAATAGAACACAAATCACAGATCAAAAGTTTAAACTGAGAGAATGTATCATTTTAAGGGAAAAATCTGTTGTTTCCAAATTTCATGGCGTCAACAAATCCCAAAAAAGTTGGGACAAGTCCGTTTTTACCACTGTGTGGCATCCCCCTTCTTCTTACAACACTCAACAGACGTCTGGGGACAGAGGAGACCAGTTTCTCAAGTTTAGAAATAGGAATGCTCTCCCATTCATGTCTAATACAGGCCTCTAACTGTTCAATCGTCTTGGGCCTTCTTTGTCGCACCTTCCTCTTTATGATGCACCAAATGTTCTCTATAGGTGAAAGATCTGGACTGCAGGCTGGCCATTTTAGTACACGGATCCTTCTCCTACGTAGCCATGATGTTGTGATTGCTGCAGAATGTGGTCTGGCATTATCGTGTTAAAAAAATGCAGGGTCTTCCCTGAAAGAGATGACATCTAGATGGGAGCATATGTTGTTCTAGAACCTCAACATAGTTCTCTGCATTAATGGTGCCTTTCCAGACATGCAAGCTGCCCATGCCACAAGCGCTCATGCAACCCCATACCATCAGTGATGCAGGCTTCTGAACAGAGCATTGATAAAAACTTGGGCTATCCTTGTCCTCTCTGGTCCGGATGACATGGCATCCCAGTGTTCCATAAAGAACTTCAAATCGTGACTCATCTGACCACACACAGAACAGTCTTCCATTTTGCTACACTCCATTTTAAATGACCCCTGGCCCAGTGCAAACGTCTGAGCTTGTGGAGCTTGCTTAGAAATGGCTTCCTCTTTGCACTGTAGAGTTTCAGCTGGCAACGGCGGATGGCACGGTGGATTGTGTTCACTGACAATGCTTTCTGGAAGTATTCCTGAGCCCATTCTGTTATTTCCTTGACAGTGGCATTCCTGTTTGAGGTGCAGTGACGTTTAAGGGCCCGGTGATCACGAGCATCCAGTAGAGTTTTACGGCCTTGACCCTTACGCACAGCGATTGTTCCAGATTCTCTGAATCTTTTGATCATGTTATGCATGGTTGATGATGATAATTTAAAAGTCTTTGCTATTTTACGCTGGGTAACACCATTCTGGTATTGTTGCACTATCATTCTGCGCAACAATGGTGGAATTGGTGATCCTCTTACCATCTTGGCTTCTGAGAGACACTGACACTCTGAGAAGCTCTTTTTATACCCATTCATGTTGTCAATTGACCTAATTAGTGTTAATTGGTCTTCCAGCTGTTCATTATATGCTCAATTTCCTTTTTCCAGCCACTTATTGCTACTTGTCCCAACTTTTTTGGGATTTGTTGACACTGTGAAATTTGAATCAACATATTTTTCCTTTAAAATATTACATTTACTCAGATTAAACTTTTGATCTGTCATCTATGTTATATTACGAATAAAATATTGACATTTGCCATCTCCATATCATTGCATTCAGTTTTTATTCACAATTTGTTTAGTGTCCCAACTTTTTTGGAATCCGGTTTGTAGATACTGATGGCTGTGGGCAGGAAGGATCTGCAGCAGTCCATCCTGCAGCGAATCTGGAGAAACTGGTTGTAGGGTTTTGACATTTTCCTTCCACCAGGTTCCTGAAGGCAGGGGCGGCGCTGATGAGCAGCCGCAGCTGAGACCAGTTTCCCTAATTGATGCCAGGAATACTTAAGGCTCCAGTTGAGCTCCAGTCAGTGCTGGAGCATTGTTCTACTTGCCGGTACATATGCCTCCAGCCCTGTATAGTGTTCAAAGATTGTGAAGACTTACCTTGTTTTGTGTCCACATTTTCAGAGTCTTGATGTCCTGGATCCTGTCCTATTTTTGAAGTATTGAAGAGGTCCCTGAGGATATACTTACCTGTGTTTCCTGGTGCTCAGCTGCCTGCACACACCTTCCATCACTTGCCTTTGCAGTCCACCTGGTCATCATCCTGGAAGGAGAAAAACCCTCAGCCTTTCCAACAGCCATACAAACTACCTTCACTGTAAGCTTGTCAAAGACCTGAGTATTCCGTTATTGGATCATCTCCTCGTCAATAAGTAATCCTCCTCCTCTGTCTTCACAGACCAAGATCCTGTTTTGTAAATAGTTATTTTTTTCCTCTCACTGTAAAATAAACTTTTTCAATTACGTTTGAGTTTGGTTCTGTTTGCCTCTCAGTCTGTTCACTTGGGTAACTCCTCATTACAACACTGGTTGCCAATGCCGATTCTTCCACCCAGACCCAGTGGGCCTCTTGATTCTCCTGGGCAGTAGGATCACCTGAATGTTGTGCAGAACTCCTTGAGTGATGGCCACTCCTGGTAGATGCTTAGTGAGCTCCTCATCATTGCAGAAAGCCAGCTGCAGGTGTCGGGGGATGATCCTGGTCTTCTTGTTGTCATGAGCCATGTTTTCTGCCAGCTCCAAAGATCTCAGCAGTAAGTCATTCGAGCACCTCTGCCAGGTAGACAGAGATACATCCATGGCATCTCCATTAGAACTCATTTGGGATTTGGACTATATTTGAGGCAATATTTGCACTTTGATATGTTAATGCTGCTCCCAGTTGTAAAAACCACCTTGTTGCCAGGGTTACGCTTCATAATGTGGGATTCCTGGGTTTTTTGTCTGTCACTCACTCTTCCTTCCACAGCCAATTAACCTAAACTCACGCCACCTGCTGCTGCTCTGAGGAGGACTGCCTGATGGGGTATTTAAGCACCTGCCAGACACCTCTTCAGTGCTGGGACATCTTCTACCAAATGGTAACTCGTGTACAGCCGACTAACCTTTGTTACAGCTGGTTCTCACCAACTGTGACTCCTCCAGGACCTTCCACGGCCTGCCTCTTCATATCCTCCCTAGGATCTCATCGCTCCACTGGACTCCACCTGTGGATCAACGGTGTCCCTTCAACAACCACCATTAAGCATTCTCAACTGGGTCAACCTGCTCCTCTCTCCACCGCAAAATACCTCAGGACTGGATCTCCTACAAAAACCCAGGACCTCTCCTCTTCTTGGACTCCACCTACAACACAAACAGTAAGGAGTCATTTCTCTATATTCAAGAATTAAAACATTCAAAAAGACCACCAGAACCCATACTCACCTAGTCCTCTTCTCCCTTAAAGTTGCGACGACATGATCACCTGTAAATAAAAGTTCACTTACCTTTTGTAGTTCTGGCTCTGTCTTTATTGAATCAGTCTGCTCACGTGGGGGTCGATGTTGATAAAAACCTGATAGTATGTCCCAGCCCTGAGCAAGACTGAGGAGGTAAAGACTCAGTTAGAAACAAAAGTAAACACTGACCCTCTCCACTTAACTTTACAGCAGATTGTTGTGCAGCAACAAACAACTCAGGACAATCTACGGGAGTTGGGTGGTATGGTGTTCTCTCTTCAGAAACAAATGGTGGACCAAGCTTCATCTTCGACTCAGCCTATCCCTCTGGAACCTACAATTAGGATGAACAATCCATGCCCCAAGGAACCGGACATTCGACCTTCTGAGATGTTCGAAGGTAACACACGCAAATGTGGTGGCTTCGTTCTCCAGTGTAACTTGGCATTTAATCATGCTCCCATTACCTATTCATCCAATTCTGCTCGCATAACTTATGTGGTTAGTGCTTTAAAAGGAGAAGTGCTTCAGTGGGCACATGCTTACCTTCGTAGACGCCCCATCGAAACTCTGACGTTTGCTACCTTCTTGAAGGATTTTCTTCGGGTCTTTGACCACCCTTTGCAACAGGAGGAAGCATCCAAAAACTTTTTACGTTACGTCAGGGGAAAGAGACGGTGTCCAAATTCTCCATCCACTTCCGCATCATCGCCGAGGAGTCCAGCTGGGGTGAGATAGCATTACGCAGTGCATTTATTAACGCTTTAAATCAACAGATTAAATATCAACTAGTCACCCGGGACATCCCTTCGGATTTGGACGACGTAATTTCTCTGGCCATTCGAATAGACAACAGGGTTCGGGAGAGCCTCTTAGAAGAGGACTACAAGTCCCACAAACTTCCTCTTCCCGGAAGTAATGACTCCGCAACCGCGGATTCCACCTCTGAACCCGAACCTATGCAGATTGGTATGACTCGACTTTCTCCTGAGGAGCAACTGCGCCACCTCAAGGCTAACACCTGCATGTACTGTGGGAAAAAGGATCATGTGATTGCTGCCTGCAAACTACGGGTAAAAGACAAGGCCCACCAGTAGTACAGGAGATGCTGGTTGGTACCACTTCTTTGTCTCCTGAAAAGAATCTGTCTTTCAGCAATCATTTGCATTAACTCTGTCAACTTTCTTATCTAGGCGTTGATTGATTCCGGTGCTGAACAGAACCTAATCAGCAGAAACTTGGTGGAGGAACTACATATCCTCACTATCAACTTAACACCAGCTATCACCGTCTCTGCTCTCACTGGGCAAACCATCTCTTCCATCTCATTAAAGACATTAAAAGTAATGTTTGTAGTATCTGGAAATCACAGAGACGGGTGAGATTATTTTTTTTTGACTCTCCTACACCACAACTCATCTTGGGTCATCCCTGGCTCAAATTACACAATCCTCAAATTAACTGGGCCGAAAATAGAGTTGAAAAGTGGGGAGAAAAATGTTCTTTGAGATGCCTCCGCTCAGCCATCTCTTCAGGTTCACCTCCTAAACTAAAAATTGAAGACATCGATCTTTCAATGATACCTTCAAATTACCACATGATGGCGCCAGTCTTCAGCAAACAGAAGGGTTTATCCCTACCGCCACACCGTCCATATGATTGCACTATCGACTTACTTCCTAGAGCTCCATTACCCACAAGTAGACTATATAACTTATCTGGGCCTGAAAAATTTTCTATGAAAGACTATATTGATGACTCTTTAAAATCAGGCATCATCCATCCTTCTACCTCTCCAGTGGGGGTCGGTTTCTTCTTTATTTCAAAGAAAGAGAAGACTCTAAGACCATGCATTGATTATAGAGGACTTAGTCAAATTACTATTAAGAACAAATATCCTCTTCCTTTAATCGACTCTGTCTACGAGCAGCTCCAGGGGGCAACCATTTTTACTAAACTTGATCTACGCAATGCGTATCATTTAGTGAGAATTCGCAAAGGAGACGAATGGAAGACAGCTTTTAAGACACCTTTGGGACATTTCGAGTACCTTGTTATGCCGTTTGGGTTAACTAATGCCCCGGCAGTTTTCCAAGCTCTCGTTAATGACGTTCTTCGGGATTTCCTCAACGTCTTCGTTTTCATGTACTTAGACGATATACTCATCTATTCCAAAGACGAAGAGCAGCATACTCGACATGTGAAAGCTGTTCTCCAGAGGTTAGTAGAAAACCAGCTTTTTGTCAAGGCAGAGAAATGTGAATTTCACGCTACCACCGTGACATTTCTAGGGTTCATTTTTGAGAGAGGACAGGTTCGATCCGACCCTGAAAAGACCAAGGTTGTAGTGGAGTGGCCTACACCCAGCAATAGAAAACAATTACAACGGTTCCTGGGGTTTGCTAACTTTTACCGACGGTTTATTAAAAACTATAGCAAAGTCGCCACTCCTCTGACCCAGCTCACCTCTACCCTCAAAAAGTTCAACTGGCTCTGACCCAGCTCACCTCTACCCTCAAAAAGTTCAACTGGACACCCGAAGCTGACACTGCTTTTAACAACCTCAAGCACCTTTTCTCTACAGCCCCCATTTTATCACACCCTGATACCAAGAGGTAGTTTATCGTGGAGGTCGACGCTTCTGATTCAGAAGTGGGGGCCGTGTTATCACAAAGAGCATCTAACGATGGAAAACTTCACCCATGTGCCTTTTTCTCACGTTATTTGTCTGCTGCTGAGACAAGCTCACGAACTATGATGTTGGCGACCGTGAGTTATTGGCCATCAAGCTAGCATTAGAAGAGTGGAGACATTGGCTAGAGGGAGCTGAACTCCCCTTCATAATTTGGACCGACCACATGAACCTAGCCTACCTCCAGGGGGCTAAGAGACTTAACGCCCGACAGGCCAGATGGTCGTTGTTTTTTGCTAGATTTAATTTTTCCATCACGTATATTCCAGGGTCCCGCAATGTAAAACCGGATGCTCTCTCATGACAATTCTTTACAGTTGAGGGTCCAGACACCCCTGAGAACATCCTTCCTTCCTCCAGTAAGGTGGGTGTAATGACTTGGCCTATTGAGAAAGACATCCTGGAGGCCCAACAGACTGAGCCTGATCCCGGTACTGGCCCTCCGGGAAAGATGTTTGTTCCTACGGTCATGGTGGGTAAAGTGTTGAAGTGGATCCATACAGCTAGGTTTTCCTGCCACCCTGGTGTTAGACGCATGGTGCACCTTGTTAAAGCATCCTTTTGGTGGCTTAACCTTAGTAAAGATGTTAAGGATTTCATTTCAACCTGTCCCACTTGTGCTTGGAACAAGCACAGCAACCAGCCCCCTGCTGGCCTGTTGCTACCACTTCCCATCCCCAGCCGTCCCTGGTCACACATCGCCCTGGACTTCGTCACTGGTCTCCCCGTCTCTGATGGTAACACTGTTATCTGCACCATTGTAAACCGTTTTTCCAAGTCTGCACATTTCATTCCTCTACCTAAACTTCCCTCTGCTCTTGAGACTGCTCAGATTGTCACGGAAAATGTCTTTTGCCTTCACGGCATCCCTCAGGACATCGTCTCCGACCGTGGACCACAATTTGTTTCTCAAGTGTGGAGAGGGTTTTGTCGAGCTTTGGGAGCAACTACCAGCCTCACATCTGGATACCACCCTCAATCCAACGGCAAAACAGAACGTTGCAACCAGGACCTGGAAACAGCTCTGAGGTGCGTAATTTACAGCAATCCCTCATCCTGGAGTCAACATCTGCCTTGGATTGAGTATGCCCACAACTCACAAACTTCTGCAGCCACTGGAAAATCTCCTTTCGAGGTCGCTATGGGCTTCGCTCCTCCGCTGTTCCCCTCACAGGAGCCTGATGTGGGCGTCCCCTCGGTCCACCTTCACATCAAACGCTGCCGTCGGATCTGGCGCCAGACGAGAGCAGCTCTGTCCAGATCTTCGGAGCAGAACAGACGCTTCGCTGACAGACGTCGATCCAAGGCTCCTGACTACAAGGTCGGTCAAAAGGTATGGCTGTCTACCAAGGACATAACCTTAAAAGACACCCCCAGGAAACTCTCCCCCAGGTTCATCGGGCCGTTTCCTGTGATAAAGGTGATTAACCGGTCGGCGGTGCGTCTAAAGCTCCCACCTGCCATGAAGATACACCCTACCTTTCATGTATCTCACATCAAACCGGTAATCACCAGCCCTCTACACCCTCCGATCAACCTCCCTCCTCCCCCACGTCTCATAGACAATGAACCGACCTTCTCGGTCCGATGCCTTTTGGACGTACGGCGTCGTGGTCGGGGAGTCCAATACCTGGTGGATTGGGAGGGTTATGGTCCGGAGGAACAATCATGGATTCCTAGATTTCAGATCCTGGACCCCGGACTCATCTCATCCTTCTTCCAAGCTCACCCCGAAAAGAGACATAGATCGCCAAGAGGCTATTCCTGGGGGGTGGGAGGGGGTGGGTTGGGGGGGGGGGGGGGGGGGGGGGTAAGGGCACTGTGGGATTCCTGGGTTTTTTGTCTGTCACTCACTCTTCCTTCCACAGCCAATTAACCTCAACTCACTCCACCTGCTGCTGCTCTGAGGAGGACTGCCTGATGGGGCATTTAAGCACCTGCCAGACACCTCTTCAGTGCTGGGACATCTTCTACCAAATGGTAACTCGTGTACAGCCAACTAACCTTTGTTACAGCTGGTTCTCACCAAATGTGACTCCTCCAGGACCTTCCACGGCCTGCCTCTTCAGATCCTCCCTAGGATCTCATCGCTCCACTGGACTCCACCTGTGGATCAACGGTGTCCCTTCAACAACCACCATTAAGCATTCTCAACTGGGTCAAACTGCTCCTCTCTCCACCGCAAAATACCTCAGGACTGGATCTCCTACAAAAACCCAGGACCTCTCCTCTTCTCGGACTCCACCTACAACACAAACAGTAAGGAGTCATTTCTCTATATTCAAGAATTAAAACATTAAAAAGACCACCAGAACCCATACTCACCTATTCCTCTTCTCCCTTAAAGCTGCGACGACACGATCACCTGTAAATAAAAGTTCACTTACCTTTTGTAGTTCTGGCTCTGTCTTTATTGAATCAGTCTTCTCACGTGGGGGTCGTCGTTGATAAAAACCTGATAGATAACAAATGTCCAAAAGTAAAAAGGTTTCAGTAAAAATTCTTTCAGCTGCACAGCATCCAATACCATAGGAAGTAATGATCCAAAATATGCCATTTACATCCAGAAAAAGAGGAAATAAAGTTTTAAATAGCAATATCCCAGAATTAAAGGAATAGCTGCTTCAACATGCAGCCACCTTGAGCGGCGCAATGATGGTAGAAATGTTTTTATAATCTTTTCACCACCCAACAACATTATTGGTTGAGGGCAACAGAACCCGACCTCCACTATAAAGTGTTGTTAAAGTGCTGCTTTCCCTATCTCTGAAGGTTTGCCAGAGTCTCTATCAAAGGTCTCACCAAACTACATCCAAGCGTTTTCCTTCATCAACAGCTGAGGCTGCAGCTCGCTTAGCTCACAGATACCGGTCAGCTGCCTCAGAAGACCTACCACCCAACAAGGCCCAGTAGGACTCCTCCTTCAGCTTGACAACCTCTTTCACCCAGGGTGTCTACCACCAAGTATGGGGATGGCTGCTGTTAGTCACTGTCATGTGACCACTTTACAACCACAGCTCAAGTCAGCCCCTTCAACAACAGAGGCACTGAACATGGCCTACATGGAATGAATGTCCTCCATTTTGCTGGATGTTTCTATAAGTCTGTTGTAGAGAGAGCTCTCTCTTCTACCATCATCTGCTGGGGGAGCAGCACCAGAGCAAGTGACTTAAAAAGATCAACAAGTCAAGTCAAGTCAAGTCATCTTTATTTGTAGAGCACAATTTAAAACAGATAAACTGTTATCAAAGTGCTAACAAGCTCATAAAGAAGGCTGGCTCAGTTCTGGGGACTCCAGAACCTTTGGAGATGATTGTACAAAGAAGGATTCTTCATAAAATGAGGAAGATTTTAGACAACCCTCAACATCCTCTTCATCAGACTGTCATACAACAACAGAGTGTCTTCAGTCAGAGACTTCTTCAGATCTGTTGTAGGACAGACCACTACAAGAGATCCTTCCTGCCCACAGCCGTCAGCATCTAGAACAACTCTTTAATGAAACCAGGAGGATGAGTTGCAACAACACTTAATTTCCCTCTGGGATTAATAAAGTATTTTTGAATTGAATTGAATGAAGTTCTCCCAGAGGTGTGGGTTGAAGGTCCTTCTGACAGGTTCCTCCACCAGGTGTTACCAGTAAACTCTTATTACAAATTTGGGTCTATCAGGTCTGTCTGGCATCTTTCCCCACCATTTAATCTAACTCACTACTAGCTGACAACTCAGCTCCTCTCCACTTGAGTGTAATGTTAAGTTGTTTATTTGTCATATGCTGGTTAACACAAGGTCAACAATGCAATGAAATGTTAAGGATGAGAAGAATCGAGTCGACTCATAAATAAACAAGAAATACTAAAGCATGCAATAAGGGAATAAAATAAAGTACCAAAAAATGAAAAAGATATATAATATTTACAAAGTCCTAAATAAATATAGTAAACAGCAACATGGTGGAATATAACGGTACAAGTAGGATGAATTAGTAAAAATAAGTATTTCACAGGTGGGTGATTCTTTTTTTGCGGCAACATTTTGGCTTCAGTACTTGTGAAAAAAAAATTAATGTTTTAAGTTTTAAATATTTTGTTACAACACTGACATGTTTAACAATAAGAAATGAATAATGGTCAAGCTCAAGGTTGGATAAAATAATAATTACATGAAGTTTTGTTCACCATCGTCTCTGATTGTGTTCCACCCTGTTAGGGACATTTACATACTGTATATACCACAAATAGTTAAACATAAATATTGATGAATAATGACGTTTTCTTAAAAATAGTATGTCCCTTTTACTATATAATGTGTTTTATTCTTGAAAATGTAACAGATCATGTAGTTACAAATGATTTATGTCAGTTTTGTAAAATAATATATATATTTTTTACCCATTATTACTGACAGCATA
>NC_056509.1:2851258-2856755 GCF_014905685.2 Nematolebias whitei
TGCTGCAGAATGTGGTCTGGCATTATCGTGTTGAAAAATGCAGGGTCTTCCCTGAAAGAGATGACGTCTAGATGGGAGCATATGTTGTTCTAGAACCTGAACATAGTTCTCTGCATTAATGGTGCCTTTCCAGACATGCAAGCTGCCCATGCCACAAGCGCTCATGCAACCCCATACCATCAGTGATGCAGGCTTCTGAACGGAGCGTTGATAACAACTTGGGCTATCCTTGTCCTCTCTGGTCCGGATGACATGGCGTCCCGGTGTTCCATAAAGAACTTCAAATCGTGACTCATCTGACCACAGAACAGTCTTCCATTTTGCCACACTCCATTTTAAATGACCCCTGGCCCAGTGCAAACGTCTGAGCTTGTGGAGCTTGCTTAGAAATGGCTTCCTCTTTGCACTGTAGAGTTTCAGCTGGCAACTGCGGATGGCACGGTGGATTGTGTTCACTGACAATGCTTTCTGGAAGTATTCGTGAACCATTCTGTTATTTCCTTGACAGTGGCATTCCTGTTTGAGGTGCAGTGACGTTTAAGGGCCCGGAGAACACGAGCATCCAGTAGAGTTTTACGGCCTTGACCCTTACGCACAGCGATTGTTCCAGATTCTCTGAATCTTTTGATGATGATATGCACGGTTGATGATGATAACTTAAAAGTCTTTGCTATTTTACGCTGGGTAACACCATTCTGGTATTGCTGCACTATCTTTCTGTGCAACAATGGTAGAATTGGTGATCCTCTTACCATCTTGGCTTCTGAGAGACACTGACACTCTGAGAAGCTCTTTTTATACCCAATCATGTTGTCAATTGACCTAATTAGTGTTGATTGGTCTTCCAGCTGCTCGTTATGTGGTCAATTTCCTTTTTCCAGCCACTTATTGCTACTTGTCCCAACTTTTTTGGGATTTGTTGACACTGTGAAATTTTGAATCAACATATTTTCCTTTAAAATTTTACATTTTCTCAGATTTTTGATCTGTCATCTATGTTATATTACAAATAAAATTTTGACATTTGCCATCTCCACATCATTGCATTCAGTTTTTATTCACAATTTATTTAGTGTCCCAACTTTTTTTGAATCCTGAGACAACTTTGTTGTAATTGGCTTTATATAAATAAACTGAACTGAATTCAGTTGAAGTTAATATAATGAATCTTACAAATTCTGTTTGTCAACTAGCCACTAGCAGTCACAGCCCACTGAGATAGTATCTTAATACCATCCAGGTGCTGCTATTTAATTGTATTTAATTTAGTGAAGGGCAGCACGGTGGCACAACTGGTAGAGCTGCTGCCTCTCAGCGAGCAGGTCTCTGGTTCAAATCCCGGTCCAGGGGCCTTTCTGGGTGGAGTTTGCATGTTCTCTCCGTGCATGCGTGGGTTTTCTCCGGGTGCTCCGGTTTCCTCCCACAGACCAAAAACATGCATGTTAGGCTGATTGGTAACTCTAAATTGTCCCTAGGTGTGAGTGAGAGAGTGAATGGTTGTTTGTCTCGTTTGTCTCTATGTGTCCCTGTGATGGACTGGAGACCTGTCCAGGGTGTCCCCTGCCCCTCGCACAGTGATTGCTGGACATGGGCACCGGCGACCCCCGTGACCCAAAATGGAAGGAGCGGGTAAAGAAAATGGATGGATGGATTGATAATTTGTTGAAAGTGCTTTTAAAGCGCTTTCATAAAAATCTGTCACTTTGCTGCTATGGGTCATTCAGATGTGTAGTTAATTAAAATTGAGGACCAACATTGGCAATTATTTCTGCTTATATATTGATCAGGGAATATTTTCAAGTTAATTTCCAAACAATTTTTTTAAATACTAATTTAAAGTGGAAATCATTCTTGCTAGTTCTTCAAGGATTAGATCTCCCAGCAATGTCACCCTGATTTTAGGCTGTGCAGTGCTCAAAGGAATGATGAAATGCATTACAGCTCCATTTCATGCACCACAGGCTTCAGTTAGATTAATAACTGTTAGAAGAGACATACGAAAAAGCCTGCTTTTCTGCTCATGACAGTGGTTGAGTCTCTGAAGCGCATTTCAACTCAAAAACCAATGTAATACAAAGCTAGAAGAGCACATGCCATATATCTAGCTTCTTGATGAAACGATGGGTACTTGTTTTGTGAAAACACTCTAGTTGCAGAAGAAATTAATTCCTTCTTTCTGTTTCTGTTGCAGAACAACAACAATTTGGATGCCTGCTGTGAATACTTGGCCCAGGTGAGCCCGGGCTACCTTTACAGTGAAGAAGGGACACTCAATTTTCCTGAAGACCCCAGCTTCACCAGGCTTTGTAATCACATGACCCAGCTGAACTTGGGCTTGCAGTCGCAGAATGTGCATGTGGCCCCGATTCGGGACAGCCCGAGAATGAATGGCAGTCGAACTTTGGCCCACAGCATGAGTGACGGGCCCCTCCTGACAAGCCAGGCCCCCAACAGTGACTTTTTCCAGCAGGAGCCTGAGTCCGCCACAGTGCAGGTTCCCTCGTCTCTCAATGTTTTTGGTGTTATGGAGCGTCAGCAACAGCCTGCGCAGCACCACAGACTCTGCCCTCTGGGTGTAAAAGGAGCAACGATGAGTCCTCAGCACACGCCTCGTTTCCAACCTTTCACAGTGACCCTAGCATCTAATCTTCAGACAGGCCGCAATACGCCTGCTTCTTTGCACATACATGGCGGGCCGCAGTCTGGCCTGAGCAGTACACAGGGTAATGCCATCTTCATTCGCCAGCCCGGTGCAGCCCGGCAGAGCCAGCAGCAGGGAGGCAGAACTCAGGGCAGCCCTATTTCCCAGCAACAGACTTCTCATGTCTACATGCCAATCTGTTCCCCAACAAATCCCCAGGCACCCTCCAGCTTTCCCACCGGAAGCCAGGCATCTTCCAGTGGTGTCTCCTCATGCTCTTCTTCTTCCTCTTCTGTCATGCCCACCTCCCTGTCCAACATCAGCCAGTACAACATCCAGAACATCTCCACTGGGCCTCGCAAGAATCAGATAGAGATCAAACTTGAATCTCCTCAAAGAAGCAATTCTACCACAGCTGTGCTGCGGACGAGCAGTGGGCCTCGTTCATCCTCCACCTCCTCTACCTGTCCCTCGTCTTCCTCCTCTTCAGCCGGAGTGGCTTCTGTCCCCACCACCTCTCGTTCCTTCGGAGGTTCCAGGTGCAGCCAGCCTACTGTTTTCATCTCTGCCAGTTCACCTACAGCTGCTAACACTCCCTCTGAGGAGGCCATCATGGCCTCAACTGGCTCCCGCTCCCAACCCAAGTTTTACATTTCTGCTAATGCCTCCAGTGACGATAGTGGGGCAAGGAACCCTCCTACAGTCTACATCTCAGCAAACACCCCCTTGCAGGGACCCTCGGGAGCAAGAAACATGGGGGGCAAAATGAGCATGGGCCCTGCCTACATCCACCACCATCCACCTAAGTCCCGCTCTTCTGTGGGAGGTGGAGGCACAGCTTCATCACCTCGTGTAGTGGTGACTCAGCCCAACACCAAATACACATTTAAAATCACAGTGTCTCCTAATAAACCACCAGCTGTGTCCCCTGGAGTTGTGTCCCCCACTTTTGAGCCCAACAACCTTCTCAGCCTACCTTCAGATCACCATTTTGGGGAGCCGGAGCCCCTGCATCTTTCAGATCCACTGTCACCACACAGCGAGGCGCCAAGTGAGCCTCGCAGACTCAGCGTGGGCTCTGATGATGCGGCGTACACACAAGGTGAGCGTTGCTGACTTTTTGCCACCAACATTGTCATTTTGCTTTGATTTTTGATTTGCTTTTGGTCCCGCTGTAGAGTGTTGACTTGGCTGTTTTAGTTTACTTTCTACTTAAGATGATCAACTGTGGCACCAAAGGGTTCAACATGAGGCGATATCTTACTGTGTTTAGAGTAGTTGGTAAAAAAAATGTAAAGTATTGCAAAACGTGCAAGTTTTCAGATGCCATTTTACTGAATTCTGAGTGTTTGTCAGCAGTGAGCTTTGTGGCTGTATTCTAGGTTGTGCATATTATTTTACTGCCCAGCTTTGCCTGCATAGTTCCTTTGTGGCCACCACATATATGATTCAGTCTACATACAGAGATGAAATGATGACAAGCAGCTTACACCAGTCTATTTATTTACTTTTATCAGCTTGGTTTTTAGACCTGGACTTGTTTTCATGCAACTGTCAGAATACAGTTATAGGCTGGAATTGTGGCTACAACTCTGTTACTATTTTGAGATAGAATTTGTCACAAATTTATTACAAATATTTCAAATTGAACTGATAAGAATGCATGCCTCAATCAATCAAGGAAATTGAGAACCCCTACAAACATTTCAAGACATTCTGGAGACCCCCTCAGATGTTGTATGCTCATTACCAGTGAGGTAGTACCGTATTTTCCGCCAGACACATCGCTCCGCCCTATAAGTCTCATCAGTCCATATTTGTCTAATAAAGTGAAAAAATCCATTAATATGTCGCTTCGCCGTATACGTCGCATCTATTATGCATCACCGCTGACGTGTAACAAACGTAACACGTCACGTGTTACGTTTGTTACACGTCTGATATATCTTAATGGTGTGTATAATCTTTATAATCTTTAATATATCTTAAAGTTAGCGTTACATGGACTCTAGTTTATTTCACCACGATGCACGTATTAAGCTGCAGTAACGCTAACAAACGTAAATTTACCAGCTGAAACTCAGACACAGCTCCGTCCTCTGAGTTCTTTGATGAAGATGAGTCCGGTCGTGGAGATGATGAATCAGGACGTTCAATACTCACAGACTGACATTAACGCTGAGAGGAGGGAGGGAGGCTGCTGTCCTTCTCTCTTCTTGCAGAAAAACACGGAGCAACTTTCTGCTCATAAGCAGAAAGTTGCGTGTTGTCGAACGGCTTCGACAACACGCGCTGCACACGTGAACCCCGTCTGTGGGCGTAACCAGCACCATAGACATACAAGCTGTAGGGCAGCTCTATACAGCTCTGGATGTAGTCTGTTTGTCATATGTCTGGTGTTTTACCTGCCTGCGTGCTGAAACCACGTGACACATTACAGCCAATACCGAAACTTGACACCGAAAAGAGAGTGACGTTTCAATACATATACCGACCAAAGCAGTTTGGTCGGTGCTAGAAAATAACCTCGGTTCGGTATACAGCCCTATGCTGCACACTACGATGCTGCAAGCTACATGCTACAATGCTACATGCCACGATGCTGCACGCCACAATGCTGCACGCTACGTTGCTGCATGCTACATGCTACGATGCTGCATTCCATGATGCTGCACGCCACGTTGCTGCACGCTACGTTGTTGCATGCTACGATGTTGCATGCTACGATGTTGCATGCTACGATGCTACACGCCATGATTCTGCACGCTACATGCTACGATGCAACATGCCACGATGCTGCACGCTACGTTGCTGCACGCTACGTTGCTGCACGCTACGTTGCTGCACGCTACGTTG
>NC_056509.1:2856765-2866994 GCF_014905685.2 Nematolebias whitei
CATGCCACGATGCTACATGCCACGATGCTACATGCCACGATGCTGCAAGCTACGTTGCTGCATGCTATGATGCTACACGCCATGATGCTGCACGCTATGTTTTTGCATGCTACATGCCACGATGCTGCACGCCACGATGCTGCACGCCACGATGCTGCACGCCACGTTGCTGCATGCTACATGCTACGATGCTGCACGCCACGATGCTGCACGCCACGTTGCTGCATGCTACATGCTACGATGCTGCACGCTGTTGCATTCTTTAACAGGCCATCATTAACAATATAGATAATAGGGCATTAACAGAGTACGCGAGTAATCTACACATCGATTGCTAGGACCTCTATCGAGGTTAAAAATGTAACGTTGAGTATCCGTAGTGATGTCATATTATGTGACCACCGTATGACCGTAGGGGGCGGTGTTGCACTGTTGCAGGTCACAGAGTATGGTGTAACACCGGGTCCAATCCACCGAACCAGAACCAGCTTCCTCTTGTTTCACAAACAAAAAGCAAAAAATATTCATCTCTAAACCTATAAAAAAATCTATAAACATATTAATCTCTAAAACTAAACTTAATGCACCACAGCTGGCGGTGGTGCGGGGGGGGGTAAGTTTCGTTTTTGACGTGCTGCACGTTTATTCACGTTTGCAGTATAATAATAAAAACTAATAGTTTAGTTTTTCCTGTGACTTATTTGCAGTATGATAAATGGTAGGAGCATACGCTCCCAATGTTTTTTTTTTTCTTTTTTGTAATTACCTTTTTTTGTGGTTTTATTTATTTATTTATTTTTGTATCTTGAGATCTATGACGTCATCAAATACTCGAGTTCTACTCGGGTTTTATTTTGTTCATGTGGAGTTTAAAAATGATATACTCGTTCAACCCCTAATAGATAAACACGTTTTTAAAGTTTTACACTGATTAAAAAATAGTTCCTTTCTGCATACATGGGAGAATAGATTTTACCCCTGACCCCTAACAGAGTGCGTTTGTTTTCAAACCATACGATCCAGACTGATGAGAAGTAAAATGCTGGGTTTTCCCTTTCAATTGCTTTATTTACATTCTACCCAGGGCTCCTTTACTAAAGCTATATATTGTTTATGTCAGTAATAACACTGTTTTGAATGCAGTCATGAGTTCTGGTGTTCATACGTTGTGGAGAGGTGCTCTCCATGTTTTCTGGATGCGGTGGATAAAAGAGTTGGCTTGCTGAGCGAGGACCACTGCAATGACTACAGCGTGACTCCTCCGTGCTAAATTCTCTGTTTCACCCATCAGCTGCTGACGACTGATCCTGTCGTGAGTCAAAGAAGTTGGGCACACTGTTGTTTCCTTTTTTGGGCTTTTGTCTGTGCGTGTCATCTGCTTTGGCTCCTGCAGTGTGACGACTACCACGAAGAGGGGCCTAACACCGGTCACCTTTCTTTCTTGCTCCTCAAGTTTAGGTTTTGCACTTTAAAAACCTGTAAATTGACTCTTAATGTTTTTACTTGACCTAATCGTCTTCAGAACTGATTGAGACACACATGCCGCTGTGTAACAGTTAATAAAACGTTGTATTTATTTCTTACAATCAATAGTATGTTGTTTTGCAGCAGAGTACAGTTTTTGTTGTTACACAACATTTCTCCTAATTGGCAAGTGAGCACATGTTAGAAATGCAGTCAGAGGTGTTTGTTCCTAAGTACTCAGTACTGTCAGACAATACAAGAGATCCTTAATAAGAAGTGAACGTTTATAAATCAGTCTAATTCATCAGATAAGAACAACTTTAAATGACCATAGTGACAATTAAAAGATGATGTTGTGAATAAGAGCAAATTAGCAGCTGGGAGGAATCAAATGGGCAAGAAATATCACGTTTGAGTGAAACAACAGTTTATGTTAATTCCTCAGTAATGGTTCAGATAGTGTTTACATTTCTGAAAAAGAGCTGTGGTATAGATGTTTTTCATTCATTAGCACCAGCTATCCAAAGAAAGATGAATGAGAGGTAACACACTGCTTACCTTTTCACATTTCTACGTTGTAGGCTTGAACCGAACGGCATGGACATTAAATATAACACTGTCATAACTGAAGGAACTGTTTATTTATTCATTCATCAAAAAGAACAAGCACTGAATGAAAAGGGTGCAGAAAGAAGGAAAAACTGTAACATCTGCCCCTTTTCAAACAGCACATAAAATAACTAACACAACAACAACCTGCACTTGAACAAGTTCCAGAGTGAAAACAAAAACTGGAGGCGTCCTTCACCTGCTCCTGCACCTTCTAACAACTTCAGCTGTCGTCGTTTTAACATCTAAATACTTGTAGAAATGTTTCTGGTGATGTCAAGACAAGCCCACGTCCTGTTCCCTGAACTACAGCGCAGCTCCTTCACACTCGTGACAAACGCAGGTTTTACCAACACTTACACTGTTTTAAGGTTATGTTGACTCGCTCGCTCTCTTTTTACACATTTTAATTGAATATTTGGGGCTAATATTTTTATGAGCTTTATGCATGACTTGTAAAATACTATATTCAACCAAACCGTAACATTTTAATAATTTCAACAGATGAAATAATATATTTGTTGGTGACCACAGCACTTCATAATAATAATTCTTATAGCTCTTTTTGTAAAATACAAACAGCATTTGTAATTGTTTTTCATGATTTTCCACTAACTTCAGTACAATAGATTAATATGGAACAATCATTACATTATACAATGTCTACAAAGCTTTGTCATTCATAAACTCTTTTCCTTTACACAGTAATGCAACTGATTGTTATTTTATTTTGAAGTATTTGACATGAGATTTCCACGTCAGCTTGATGAGCACAACGATGCTGCTGCCACATTTTCTGCGTTAGTTGTAAAGACTAGGATGAGGTCCTGCCATTAACTGGACACACGTGTTCCAACTACATGATCATGTTGCCACAACGTGCGTCCTGCAACGCTGACCGGAAGGGATTGGAAACGATTGGAGGAACACTCAACAGGTCCAATTGAGCTTGTGTGGGAGGATGCTGGACCCACACACTTGATCCTCAGAGGTCACCCGTGCACATTGTAATGCTTCTACATGCCATGCTTGTAAAGTACAAAAGAATTCTGAATATATGGCCTTTTATAAGATTTGGGAGGATTGTCTTCAACAGACATGGACTGTTTAGGGGCTTCAAAGTTCTCTTTGTGAAGTTTATTTGATGAAGAACTAGGTGCCAGAGACTGTCAAATCAAAGCTAAATAAAGTCCACTGTGGCTTTACGCAGGATCAGGATAAAAAGCTTTGGATTGTAGATCAGCACGTGCTGGAGCTGGGGATGATTTTGGAGCCTGCCCCTAGTGGACAGGAGTGATGTTGCACTCTCAGACATTGAGGCCTAATGCATTTTTCATATTTTGTTTTTCTTCTTCACAGGGTGGTCTTGTGCCCCACTTCACATTTTACTTATGAAGAATTTCTAAACTGTAGTATAGCAATAACAAAAACGCTTGTCATTTTTGAAATTCCTTCTGGAAGCGATCTGTTTTGCTTGTTTCAGTTCAAGTCACCATGTTGGTTTGATTCTAATAAAGTGTGTTTGTGTCTACTCTCAGCTCTGTTGGTACATCAGAAAGCTCGAATGGACAGACTCTGGCATGAGCTGGAAATGAAGAAAAAGAAGCTGGAGAAACTAAAAGAGGAGGTGAACGAAATGGAAAACGATCTGACCAGGAGACGCTTGGAGAGATCCAACTCAGCCTCCCAAATTCCTTCAGTAAGAAAAAATCACACGTTTGAGGAAATTATTTGGTTCATTAGTTGTTTTCTTGCTTCAGGGCGGCTGTGGCTGAGAGGTTAGAGCAGCCGTCCTCCAATGCAAGAGTTGTGGGTTCGACTCCACCAGCAGTCACCTGCTGAAGTGTCCCTGAGCAACACACTGAACCCCTCATTGCCTCTGATGTGTGTCCCATCGGTGTCTGAGTGTGATAAAGCTCTGGTTATTCTTTGTGTAGATCTAGTATAGAGCTGTATGAACGGGTGAATGAGGCACAGATTGCTGTAAAGAGCTCTGAGTGTCGTGATGAGATGGAAAGGAGCTGCATCAGTACAGTCCCTTCAGCTGCACCACCTTCACGTTAGTAAGCGTGTGTGAAACTGCAGGTCCGACAGACCTCAGCCTCCTTCCCTGAAAATAACCACGGCTCAGAACTCGTGCTGTGCCTTATGAGAGGAACAGAGAGGTGCACGTCTCCTCAGCTGTGGAACAAGACGACTACAGCGTTAGCCGTCTTGTTCCACAGCTGCGGACCGTGTCTTTAGCGATAAGATAAGCTGCTGATTTATCAATGTCGCCGCCGCTCTCTGCTCCTGTAAGGCACAGCACGGCTCAATGAGTTCTGACCCGCGGTTTTTTCAGGAAAGGAGGCTGAAAAAACACTTGAAACTGCAGCTGCGACACGCTTCTCATGTTCCACTCCGCTGTTTTGAGTGGTGAAAAGACTCATCGGGGCTGTTTTCAGCATTGTTTACAGAAATCATCTTTCTGCCCTCATCTGACAATTTAAGTCCAAACCATCTCCGAAAGAACAGTCTTTGTTTTTCATTTTGTTCAGCAGCTAAGCTGCTCTTCATATTCTCTACTACTGGGCTCAACGTGTCCTCTCCCTGACGAATTAACAGTAATTACAGGTCCGAACCTGGAAACCCCCAACATTTTTAATTAGTTATGAACGGTCGGGGACGTGCAGGTGAATAAAAACAGCAGAAGATCGGAGCTGAGGGATGTTTGTCCTTTCATGGCTGTAAAAGAGCGTTTAAACCCTGTTTCTGCTGCATGCTGATTTATTCACGGACCCTGCTCTGACACGTCTGCTTTGGGATCTCACCTGTTTGGGTCCTCGGCTGCGCGTGTCCACTGACTGCAGCGGCTGAATGAACGTCCATTCGGGTGATGAGTCGCTTCCTGGCAGCACAGTCCATCTGAAGCTTAGCTGAACTTTTTACCTCTTTCAGTGCCGGTCAGCTCACGGTAAAATGGCCGCGTGCGGCTGGTGAATGTATGGCAGGCCATGTTATCATATAACTGAATCGCGGCTGATTAATTAAAAGCCCGACACCAACCCGGCCCGCCCAACCGGCACATTATCATGGCACGGCCCGCCCTGAATTTGGATCAGGTGGGGCTGGGCTTAGGGCTCGGGTTAGAAATGACGGCTCCAGTTCAGTCCGCACTGAGGGAGCACTGCATGTAATAATGTCCTGATGTAAGCTGAAACGACCGCACCAGAAGCTGAACGCAGCACAGAGGGGTTGGGCATCCACACAGTGAGAGGCTGCTGAAAACTATTGCACAGTTCTGTTCATTGCAGGAAAAGCAAAGAGCAGTAGGTTTGTTTGTCGCACTGGGACTGTTCTGACGATGAGCATTTTATCCATTTGTCCGGTGTCATGGTACATTTTAGCACTTCCTGTTGTGCCAGCTTGTTGTGGCTGCATTCGCCTCAGTTGATCTTTAAAGCGCCGAGTCGCAGCCGACGTCGTCTCCGAGCACTGAACAGAAACGGTCACGTACATAAAAAGTCAGTTAACATCGTACTGCGCTGCTGACCACATTGCTTTTACAATTGGTTTTGTAAATGTTTCCAGCAACAACAAACTATCTGTATCAAATCAACTCGTTTGTTTTGTTTCAGAAACGTTCTCAACTTTTTGAAAATAAACAAATAAATAAATAAAATCATATTTTCTCCTCCAACATAAAACTGGGGTTGTAACTTTAGTTTGGTGAGGTTGGTTGTGTGTCGTTCTGACTGAGCAGGGTGGAACCATGGTTTGGTTCATCGTTTCTGGGGACGTCCTGCAGACGAGCAGCCTGCCACAGAGGCTTGTCTTAGTGTTGCAGTTTACACGTTTCTCTGTTACTAAATAAATACAACTAGGAACATAAGTGAGGTCATTTAAAAAACTTCCACCAGTCACAACAGAAGTTGCCTCAAAGCACTGTACAAAATATCCACATACGTAAAAGCCAATCAGTCACAGTTCTGTATCTAAGGAAGCAGCAGCTTGTGTTGAATCTTCATCTCAGCCTCCCATCCTGAGCAAGCCCAGTGGAGACAGTGGGAAGAAAAACTCCCTTTAACAGGAAGAAGCCTCCAGCAGAACCAGCTCAGGACAAGAGACCATCTGCTTTGACCAGCTGGTTGAGAGGACAGGGAGGAGAGACAGGGCTGGTTGAGAGGACAGGAAGGAGAGACAGGGCCGGTTGAGAGGACAGGAAGGAGAGACGGGGCTGGTTGAGAGGACAGGAAGGAGAGACAGGGCTGGTTGAGAGGACAGGGAGGAGAGACAGGGCTGGTTGAGAGGACAGGAAGGAGAGACGGGGCTGGTTGAGAGGACAGGAAGGAGAGACGGGGCTGGTTGAGAGGACAGGAAGGAGAGACAGACACAGAGTGACAGGTCCAGATGTGGTTTCTGTAGGAGGAAAGACAAAAAACACGTTGGGATGAAAATAAATACAAACCAGTAAAGACAGCAGCAGGACTAAAGGACAGCTCAGGAAACACAAGCTGATTTGGGCGGCTGTGGTTGAGTGGTTAGAGCCTCCAATACAAGAGTTGTGGGTTTGATTCCACCAGCAGCCACGTGCTGAAGTGTCCCTGGGCAAGACACTGAACCCCTCATTGCCTCTGGTGTGTGTCCATCAGTGTCTAAATGTGATAAAGCTCTGATTATTCTTTGTAGAGATCTAGTATAGAGCTGTGTGAACGGGTAGATGAAGGCACAGACTGTTGTGAAGAGCTCTGAGTGTGTTGATAGAAAGGTCCATTTACCTTTTATCCTAACTACAGGATTTATGAAGAAGGAAAGTCTTAATCCCAGTCTTAAACTGGACAATGTGTCAGCCTCATGGACAGAAACTGGAAGTTGGTTCCACAAGAGAGGAGCCTGAGAACTGAAAGATCTTCCTCCCATTCTGCTGCTGGAAACTCTAGGAGCCACAAGTAAACCTGCAGTCTGAGAGTGAAGTGCTCTGTTAGTAAAATATGGAACAATAAGATCTGTAATATAAGATGGAGCTAGGTTGTTGAGGGCTTTGTAGGTTAGAACAGAATGACGCAATGTTATTTGTTGCTATTCTTACATTAAGTTGTTAAAGTAAATTGTTAGTAACTACTAACTCGGTAAACTAAATCTAACTAGTTTCTTCTTTTTTCCAGATTGACGAAATGAAGCATTTGCGATGCAAAAACAGGGCACTGCAGATCGACATCGACTGCCTTAGCAAAGAAATCGATCTCCTTCAAACAAATGGTATGACTTGTTTTGTCCCTGTGCTCACCTTTTCTTATGTGCTTGCAGAAAATAAAGTCTGAATGTAAAATCTGTTTTCTACGTGCACTGTGTGATCACGTGGCGAGTCGGACGTCCTTGTATGGATCCAGGCCCTGCAGCTGAAGCACACTGCAGGGCCTTTAGGCGTGCATGCTTAGGGTGTGTTCATTGTGTTGTTGAGTACCAGCTCTTCCTCAGTAGAGTTCTGCTGCTTGTGGACAGGGCAGCAGGGGGTTTATACATTTCAAAGACCACTTGAACGCAGCTTACCGTAATTTCTGGATTATTGAGCACACCCATAAGCCATGCCCACTAAATAAAAAATGTGTACATATACAGGCCGCACGTGTCTATAAGCCGCGGTGCCTTGTTGTAACATGAGATATTTACACAGAAAGATATTTTAAACTTTTAACTAAACGCGTATCGTAACATACACACATGCGTACGTTAAATGTTTTTACAGTGACTGTAACAGGGCGAGGAAAAAATAAAACCAGTAGTCTACCAGGAAGTCATTGATCACTGTCTTCATCTTCCTCCTGCACAAGCTTGTACCGTCCTCTTCAGGGAGGCTGTGGCTCAGTGGTTACGGCAGGCGTCCTCCAATGCAAGAGTTGGGGGTTCCAATCCACCAGCAGTCACATGTCGAAGTGTCCCCGGGCAAGACACTGAACCCCTCGTTGCCTCTGATGTGTGTCCCATCAGTGTATGAATGTGATCTAAAGCTCTGATTAGTCTTTGTGTAGATCTAGTATAGAGCTGTATGAACGGGTCAATGAGGCACAGATCGTTGTAAAGAGCTCTGAGTGTGTTGATAAGACAGAAAGGAGCTGCATCAGTCCATTTACCATCATGCAGCAGCCTTTCCTAACACGTTGGTGATGAAGGATCTTTTTACACTGCTCCACTGGCAGGATCCACTGGCAGGATCCACTGGCAGGATCCACTGTCAGACTGAAGCAAACTGCCATGCGGCCAGTTTTGCTGAATGACTTCTCGCCACCATTCATCCAAGGCGCCCACTGAGCTCGGAGTGTCACTTTAAATGCACAAGTTGCACTTATTTTGAGTGGCTGAAAATACTTTGTTGTGCCCCCAGGGAGGGAAAAACCAAGCCCCCCCTCCCCACTGTGACCTGTTCAGTAATTTGATTGGTCAGATTTTTTCACCTTTATTTATGCAGGTAGTGTCATTGAGTCACAAGGACACCCCTGAGAGAGACGTAAATGGGCAGCTACGTGTGGGCTTGACGAGGCTAAATGTTTTGACAACATGAAGCCCATTAGCCATCAAAAAAACACTTGTTTAATCCATAAATTAGCCGCAGCATTGTATAAGCTGCAAGGTTCAAAGCGTATGAACAAAGTAGCGGCTTATAGTCCGGAAATTACGGTACTTCATAATTATGATCTGAATAATTGCAGTAAACTTTCTGTTTTTTTGTTGTTTTTGGTCCCCCCCAAATTTATTTATGCATATTTGTTACACATTTTTTGTTGTCTGGGATCTTTTGCCACGTCTTGCAACTGAATATACAAGAAACCCCAAAATAACAATATTATGTTTTATCGCCTACAAGATATTTTTATACAGATTTTAAAGTTGTAGTCGTTGGTAAAAACAAGCCAAACAACATTTTACTGGTTAAAAATTGTGTGTGAATTGTGTCTTTATAAAGGCCTCTTCTTGTAAATGAAGTGAATCAAAATAATATATATAAAATGTTTCATATTTAGACTTAAATGTGTAACATACAGGTGCTGGTCATAAATTAGAACATCATGAAAAAGTTGATTTATTTCAGTAATTCCATTCAAAAAGTGAAACTTGTAGATTATATTCATTCACTACACACAGACTGATACATTCCAAATGTTTATTTCTTTTAATGTTGATGATTATAACTGACAACTAATGAAAACCCCAAATTCAGTATCTCAGAAAATTAGAATATTGTGAACAGGTTCAATATTGAAGACACCTGGTGTCACACTCTGATCAGCTGATTAACTCAAAACACCTGCAAAGGCCTTTAAATGGTCTCAGTCTAGTTCTGTAGCTACACAATCATGGGGAAGACTGCTGACTGGACAGTTGTCCAAAAGACGACCATTGACGCCTTGCACAAGGAGGACAAGACACAATAGGTCATTGCTAAAGAGGCTGGCTGTTCATAGAGCTCTGTGTCCAAGCACATTAATAGAGAGGTGAAGGGAAGGAAAAGATGCGGTAGAAAAAGTGTACAAGCAACAGGGATAACTGCATCCTGGAGAGGATGGTGAAACAAAACCCATTCCAAAATGTGGGGGAGATTCACAAAGAGTGGACTGCAGCTGGAGTCAGTGCTTCAAGAACCACCACGCTCAGACGTATGCAAGACAAGGGGTTCAGCTGTCGCATTGTTTGTGTCAAATCTTGAACAAGAGACAGCATCAGAAGCGTCTCGCACACAGACTCATGTCCATGCTGCTATTCGATGTGTTGTTTTTGCACTACTAGTGCTTAGCCTATTTTTAGTTAAGTTTTTCTTAGTTCATATCTTAGATCTTATTACTGTTTTTCTTTTACATGTTATACTTTTGGTGGATGTACTGGGACCCTGTGTACACAATTTCGTTCCACCATACCATGTGTTGCATATGACAAAGAAACTCTGACTCCATGCCATGCCACATTGCTGCAGTAATCCAGGCTAAAGGAGCAACAACTAAGTATTGATGCTGTACATGCTCATACTTTTCATGCTCGCACTTTTCATGCTCGTACTTTTCATGTTTGTACTTTTCATGTTTGTACTTTTCATGTTTGTACTTTTCATGTTTGTACTTTTCATGTTTGTACTTTTCATGTTTGTACTTTTCATGCTCGTACTTTTCATGTTTGTACTTTTCATG
>NC_056509.1:2867004-2881925 GCF_014905685.2 Nematolebias whitei
TGTTTGTACTTTTCATGCTCGTACTTTTCATGTTTGTACTTTTCATGTTTGTACTTTTCATGCTCATACTTTTCATGTTTGTACTTTTCATGCTTGTACTTTTCATGTTTGTACTTTTCATGTTTGTACTTTTCATGCTCATACTTTTCATGTTTGTACTTTTCATGTTTGTACTTTTCATCTTCAGACTTTTCAGTTGGCCAACATTTCTAAAAATCCTTTTTAATTGGTCTTAAGTAATATTCTAATTTTCTGAGATACTGAATTTGGGGTTTTCATTAGTTGTCAGTTATAATCATCAACATTAAAAGAAATAAACATTTGAAATATATCAGTCTGTGTGTAATGAAAGAATATAATCTACAAGTTTCGCTTTCTGAATGGAATTACTGAAATAAATCAACTTTTTCATGATGTTCTAATTTTATGAGCAGCACCTGTAAAGAATCGTTCATTTTTTCTTATCACTTCTCAGCCTCGCAGTGGACACGAGACGCTTGATATTATAAATGTCAAATCATTAAAAGCTGCTCCTATCTTACGGCGGTGGCTTGAACCGCAATGTATTATGGTCTGTTTCCACCCAGACCAGCTTACTAATGTGTGTTAGTTAATTCATTCAACCTTTATTTCTACAGGTTAGTCTCACTGAGCCTCGGGGACTCATTTACAACAGAGACCTGATTTTAACAAAGAGTGGTGACAACAGTGGGCAATCATAAAAGGATGCGTACAAATTGAGAAGAACAAGTGAAAGAAAACGGTAGAGATAGTTGATTTCAAACATGCATACAAAATACATTAAAATCATACAACTGTAAAACAGTAGACACGTACAAAAATATAAAGGAGTTATAAAACATGAACGTAATTAGGAGGTCCTTGAACTTGGACAGTTCTTGTTCCTTAGGGGAAAAATACACCACCTTCTTAAAAATACTTTTTAAAATATTTTTTCTACAATAAACTAGTCAATCTTTTGGAGCTGTCTCAGTCTGAAATAAAAAAATATTAAATATAAATTAATTAATTTAAATTTTGATCAGTCTTTTTAATTGTTATATATATATATATATATATATATATATATAAATTACTAACACACAATATAAAAAGCACAAAAAAACAAACAAAACCATCCTACCCCTCCCATACCGGATCGGCTAAACGGGCACATATATATTTAAACAGGCACTGACACACTTTCAATACAAGCCAGAAATGGCCGCCTAGTGTCCCAACATTTTCCAACAGATCCCTCACAGTGTATTTGATCTTTTCCAAGTGAATATGAAACATAATTCTCTCATCCAGTGTTCATATACCGGGGGATGTGAATCCTTCCATCTGCATAAAATAAGTCTCCTGGCTGGAAGAGAGCCAAAAGCAATCATAGTCTTCTTGCACTTGCTGACGGATGCATCCACAGGGGCTACCCAAAACTATGGAATGAATGGTGATGGGTATACGGTTTTTCCACATATCCCATAGAAAATATCAAAAATAGATTGCCAGTAGGTCCGCTTCTTTGGACAAGTCCAGAATTTGTGAGCATAGCTGGAGTTTTACAAAAGTTACATGCAGGATCCAGGTCGGTTTTAATCTCGGACAGGCACACGAGTCACCAAGGACAATAGAATGTTTGGAGTTTGGAGGTATTTTAAGATCGATACAGGTCCCGATACTAATACGTATCAGAAGCAGGACACCAATAATGAAGTTGTTTTTGTCACAAAACCTCATCAGTTTAACCCAGTGTGTTTTATGTCCACTCTTAAGTGTTAATTGTCTTCTTTGTGGAAGTGATATGTTTAAATGTGAACTCTCTGCTCTGTGTGCAGGACCACACTTAAATCCCAGTGTAATCCATAATTTTTATGACAACCTTGGATTCCTTGGTCCTGTCCCACCAAAACCCAAAGGTACTTTATCTGTTGGTAAGTTTAGGAAAGTTACTTTCTCATTTCACCGCACATACTCCACACTTTCGATCAGACACCTTGTGTTGTCAGAAAATGCACCTTATTTCCTTCAGTCTTGTCATACAATGTGAATGGAAACATTTTTTCACAATTTACCAAAATGTCCTGTCCTTAGTCTTTGTATTTAGGCCTTGTGCTTTCAGACATTCTCCATTTTCTCCACCTGTTCCTCAGCCACTTGTTTAGCCTGCCGCTTTAGTGTTCCAGCTGCTCTTTTACAATATTTACTCGGTGGCATCTAAATTGGTTTAAAGCTGTGGTTCTCAAGCATTTCATGCCACACCCCACCTTGGAGGGAGAATCATTTCCAGGCCTCTCTGTGAAATCTAAATCCTCCATTTCATTGGAACAAGTAAACTGACTGGCCATTCACAAACAGAGCGAAACAAAACAAAATGTGAAATTGGAGCAATAAAGTTCAGTCTGTGCTCAGAAACCCAATAAATGAAAATGCATGAACAAGTGAGGGCTGATGTCAGTTATCACAGTATTTCATGTATTCTCGTCATTGATTTTGATTTTATTTTAGTTTTCTGCCCACATTATTCAAATTTCTTTTTTAATAACTTGAGCCTTTGCTAACATTACTGAGGTGTGATGTTTTAATACATTACATTTTTAAACTTCATCCTGTCAGCCGACAGTTCTCTGATACAAACAGGTATTTTGTGGTCTCCTCTTCACTCTCATTCTAACTACAACGTTTCTCGTCTGTCTTGATACGAATCAACTTTTTTCTTTCCACATGGACACACAGAGCCAAACTATACCATTTCAAGCTGCGTATCATCAGCTAGTTTAAGAGCCGAACATCCCACTCACATTTGTCCACCTCAGTCGTTTGACATGGACAAATAGCAGGGACAGTTGGTCCCTAATTTAAGGTGTTTTCTCTTCCAGATGACACATTTTTCCTCCAATAAAGAGACATAAACACTTTGTCATCACTCCCATCCTGAACATGCACTGTTATAAAATTAAGGAGTGGACCCACTCTACACCATGCTGTCCATCTGTCTAGTCACCATAGAAACACAAAAATGAGTCAAGAGTTGTAATGTGTAAACATAAACTCTGCCTACGGCATTTAGGACCAGAAAAAAAGCTAAATAAGAGCTGAAGAGCTTTGGAAAATTCTTATGGACAGAACTAAGCAAGGAGCTCAGTGTTCCTTGTGGGTTACTGGGTCCCCACCCTTGAGCCAGGCCTGGGGGAGGGACTCGTCGGCAAGTGCATGGTGACCGGGTCTCTTCCCATGAGGCCCCGGTCAGGCTCAGCCTGAATGAGCAACATGGTTTTGCGTTCCTGTGGGCCCACCATCTGCAGGAGGGGCCATATGAGTCGAGTGCATGACGCCATGGGCAGTGACCAAAGGCGGGGGCCTTGGTGCTTTGACCCTGGCTTACCAATGTTAGCCCTTAGGACATGGAACGTAACCTCTCTGGTGGGGAAGGAGCCTGAGCTTGTGCGCGAGATTGAAAGATACCGACTAGATATAGTCGGGCGCACATGTGTAATCACAGTGTAACCTGGAGGGGCCTCATTAGAAGGAAAGGCCTCTCTGATCTGAACCGTGGTGGTTGGGAGGTAAAAGAATACTTCTCTGACCTTCTCAATCCCTCCGGCATGTCTTCCATGAAGGAAGCTGAGTTAATGGACTTCAAGGTTGGTCTGTCCATAACCATGACTGAGGTTGCCGAGGTAGTTACAAAGTTTTGCGGCAGTAGAGGTCCAGGTGTGGATGACATTCACTCTGATTCCTTAAGGCTTTGGATGTTATAGGGTCATCTTGGTTGACACTCCTTTGCAACATCATGTGGACATCGGGGGAAGTGCCACTGGATTGGCAGACTGGAGTGGTGGTTCCCCTCTTCAAAAACGTGGGCCAGTGGGTATGCTCCAGTTATAGTGGCATCACTCTCCTTAAATGATATCATTCAGCGGTACTGGAGAAGCGAGTCCTATCATTGGTCAAACCTCAGATCTAGGAGGAACAATGCGGGTTCCATCCTGGCCGTGGAATGCTAGACCAGCTCTTTACCCACACTAGGGTCCTCGAGGGACGTGCTCTCTTAGTATGGGATTGGGGGCCTATTGCTTCGGTTTGTTGGGTCCCTGTACAAGTGGTGCAAGAATTTGGTTTGCATTGCTGGTAGTAACTCGGACCCCTTCAGGATGGGAGTTGGACTCCGCTAGGGCTGCCCATTGTCACGGATTCTGTTCATAACTTTTATGAACAGAATTTCTCAGTGCGGCTAGAATGACGGAGGGAGTCCGGCTCGGTGGCTTCAGGATTCCTTCTCTGATATTTGCGGATGATGTGTTCCTGTTGGAGTCATCGTGCTGTGAGCTTCAGCTCTCACTGGATCGAATCACAGCAGAGCATGAAGTGGCTGGGATAAAAATCATCACCTTCAAATCTGAGGCCATGGTCCTCAGTCAGAAAAGGGTGGATTGCTCTCTTCAGGTTGAGGGCGAGGTTCTGCCTCAAGTGAAGGAGTTCAAGTATCTCAGGGTTTTGTTCACGAGTGAGGGAAGAATAGAGCGTGAGATTGACAGACGGATTGGTGCAGTGTCCGCAGTATTGTGGGCTCTGTGATGTTCCGTTGTGGTGAAGAGGGAGCTGAACTGTGAGGCAAAGCTCTCTTTTTACCGGTCATTCTATGTTCCTACCATCACATAGTGGCTGAAAGAATGAGATGCCATATACAGGCAGTTGAAATGAGTTTCTTCCACAGGGTAGCTGGACTCTCCTTTAGAGATAAGGTGAAAAGTTCAGTTATCTGGGAGAAACTCGGATTAGAACCGCTGCTCCTCCATATTGAGAGAAGCCTGTTGAGGTGGTTCAAGCATGTGATAAGGATGCTTCCTGAGCACCTCCCTTCTGAGGTGCTTTGGGCATGTCCCACTGGGAGGTGACCATGGGGAAGACCCAGGATACTCTGGAGAGACTATGTCTCTCTGCTGGCCTGGGAATGCCTTGGAGTCCTCCCAGTTGAGCTGGAAGAGGTGGCCGTCGAAAGAGATGTCTGGGCCTTCCTGCTCAAGATGCTGCCCCTACAACCCGATTTCGGAACAAGCAGATGATAAGGCAGGGAGGGAGGGAGGGAGGAGCTGTAATGCACCCTGTTTGGCACCTCCCCAGAGGTTGCACCCGCAGTTTGAGAACCACTGTTTTAAAGTCATAAATGAATTGTAACCCTGTGTATCCTCTTTGTGGTGGCACATTTTAGATTACTGAGCATGCTGTCAGAATGTTTTATTATCTGTTGTGGTACTACACCCTGACCTCCTTGTCGTTGTGCTCCTCAGACCCAGGCAGTAAGGCTGTGAAGCCCAGCGCAGACCAGGAGGAGGATGAGGGAACACAGTGGAGCTGCACAGCCTGCACTTTCCTCAACCACCCAGCCCTCGACCGCTGTGAACAGTGCGAGTTTCCGCGGCGTTTCTGAGCCACGAGGGGAAAGGCCCTCTACTCTACAGATTAGAATAGACCCCACACACACACTTTTTTTTTGTGTGTGTTGAGGTGTATGAAAATTGATCGGGGGTAGTCGGCGTACATCACATGACCTGCTTTTTCCCCCCAGCTGTCTTGGTGTTTTTCCTCTCTAAAGTTTGCAGAATGCTGTCCACTGAAGGCTTGACTGGATGGTGTGTACAGCTTCAGTTTGTCCCCAGAAGTCTGATGATACCTCACTTCAGAGTCTCAGATCAGGTTCCCCTTCTCTGCTCACCAGGGAACATTTTAAGTCCCGGGAATACTTCGCTGCTTCCACTTACAGTATTACCAGCGTGGCCCTGCCAGTGTGACAGCACATGGTCACACACAACACAGGTGCCAGTGTGCCTTTAGCTGATGAATATTTAAAAAAAAGTGATGACCTGGGGATAGAAAGTGTGCTCAGTCACTGAAGGGAAATCTAAAGTACTCACGGACTTGAACGTTTGTTTTGCAGTTTTTAAAGGATGCTAAAAGGTGAACAGCCAGCGTTGCTGCCATTGATATGTGCCTTTTGCTGACCCTTCAGCGCCTCCTTTCTTATACTTTGTGATGACTTTAAAAAATAAAATCAGTTGCATGCTTTGTGTACAGTACATGGAAGCAGAAGCTCTCTGGAGCTTTTTGCTGTACATAATTTTAGAAAACGCTTTAAAATTGTCCTTGTCACTCCGAGTCACTTGTATTTCCTGTAAGTATAGCTTTATAGACTTTTGTCAACTCGTTTTCTTCTTCCTTCAAACAAATAAGCACCATGCTCCTCTTTTTATGCTTTGTACTTGACATCTGTGAGCATTGCAGGAGGAGAGGAGCAGAGCAGGTAAAACCCTCACAGTCATTATGAAGCTACGTCTGCCCGGTCCGTTCATCGCTTGTGTATTTGCTAAGTTTCCTGTGTAAGATCTATTGATGTAAAGAGTAAAAAATGATGGAGGACATTGTTGTTGTATTTTTTAATGGGTTTTGTTTGGGACTGTCTCGGGGTGGGAATGGAGGAGTCGGGTAAAAAAAAAAAATCAAGAAGACCAAGTGCCATCCTGTCTGACTGGAACGATGTTTTGTGGAACATCTTCACCTCAGTGCAAACAAGCAGGTTCAGGATCAAAGTCCAACCCCTGCTGGGTCAAATGGATGGATGGACGGACGGACGGACGGATGGATGGATGGATGGAATGAATGGATGGATGGATGGATGGAATGATTGAATGGATGGATGGATGGAATGAATGGATGGATGGAATGAATGGATGGATGGATGGATGGACGGACGGATGGATGGATGGAATGAATTGTTGGACAGACGGATGGATGGACAGATGGATAGACAGACAGATGGATGGACAGACAGATGGATAGACGGACAGATGGATGGATGAACAGACGGATGAACAGATGGATGGATGTGCCTCTCATTGGTCTGCTTCCAGCCTGTTGTGAACAGCATCCCACGGACTCTCAAGATATTTGCAGGTTTTTCCTTGTGTGAGTCAGAGAGGCTTAAGATGTTGTGCTTTGAGTTTAGAGCACGTTTGCTCTGAAAAATGTTAGTTAGTTGCAGTCATTACAGCTTGTTGATCCATTATAGACCAAGGAGTGACAGAAAACACCCGAGGGCAGTATTCACGTCTAGAAACCACATGGATGATGAAGAGCGGTCATGGTAAAGCCCTCGGTCATGCCTGGGTTTCAGACTGAAGTGAACTCGCGGTACAGAGGGGGACAGTTGTAGTCACTCCAGTCAAACCCGAGAGTGACTTGTGTTGGCGCTCACTATATGCAGGGCATGGTCATCCATTCTCTCTCTGCTTCTTCCTTTTCAGGTCGCGGGGGTCACTGGGGCCCATGTCCAGCCATTACTGTGCGAGAGACGGGGACACCATGGACATGTCTCCAGTCCATCACAGGGACACTTGTGCCCCTTTTCCATTTGTACCTTTAGGACCGGTACAGCACGGTTCTACTCGGCTCAGTACGATACATGTGTTTCCATTATGCTTTCAGTACTGGTTCCAGTGGGCAGGGTTCAAATTGATGTCACGCGCCTCTCACCAGCTGGTGTGGTGGGATGATGAATCAGGTTTCAGTACAGGATGAGAATTTTATTTTGAAGTTTCTGGTAAATTAAAAGAATACAGATTATTAAAATTATCAAATTAAATATCTCTCTCTATATATATATATATACATATATATATATATGTATATATATGTATATATATACATATTTTGTTTTTTGTTGTTACACAACAGAATGCTTTTAAAACTCTTGTCCACCCTCCGTGCGTCAGACACATCTGCTGTGATCAGGGTCCGGCCTTCATGAGCACACAAGGCCGGGGTCCGGGCAAGGCCTTCTGTGATTCAGCAGCTTGTATGGTCCTCTGCGGAGCTCGGAGCCTGCAGAGCACGCAAGGCCGGGGTCCAGAGCCCCGAGTCGGCATTAGACCAAGGTGTTGTCATTATTGGTTTTAAAACAATTCGGGGGCGGCTGTGGCTCAGTGGTTAGAGCAGTCGTCCTCCAATGCGAGAGTTGGGGGTTTGAATCCACCAGCAGTCACATGCTGAAGTGTCCCTGGGCAAGACACTGAACCCCTCGTTGCCTCTGATGTGTGTCTCATCAGTGTATGAATGTGATAAAGCTCTGATTATTCTCTTTAGAATGATTTGTTCAATTATCTTTGTACAGATCTAGTATAGAGCTGTATGAATGGGTACATGAGGCACAGATTGTAGTGTAACGCGTTTTGAGTACGTTGAAATAAGATAGAAAGGTGCTATATAAGTACAGTCCATTTACCATTTAAAATCTTTAAAATAGGTCCAGCCGCTGTTCCGAGTTCCAAGAAATTTCAAATGGCGGATCTGTGTTTTGAAAAGTTTCTGAAAGATCCAGTGACTCCGCCCCCTCACCAATCGGTGACCGACAGTGTTTTTGACGTCATGTTTTGGTACGTGCTCGGCTCGGTTGGAACCACAGAGCCATGGGTTCTGAAAAGAGGGACCGGTTCTACGTACCGTTACTAATGGAAAAGGGGCATTAGAGACAAACAAGACAACCAACCATTCACTGTCTCTCACACCCAGGGACAGTTTAGAGTTACCATCAGTCTAACATGCATGTTTTTGATCTGTAGAAGGAAACTGGAGTACCTGGAGGAAACCCACGCAGCACGGAGAGAACATGCAAACTCCACCGAGGATGCCCCCCACCTCCAGTAGGGATTTGATCTGACGACCTCCTCGCTACCAGAAGGACTACCAACTGTGCCACCATCAAACAGAAATACCTCCATACCTGGAAATTTGACTGACTCGTGTCATATGTTGATGTCATAACATCTAGGCTTGATTACTGCAATTCACTTCTGTTTGGAATCAGTCAGTCCTCCATTGCTCGTCTACAACTGGTCCAAAATGCTGCAGCCCGATTTTTAACTGGTACAGGCTATAGAGAGCACATCACGCCAGTTTTGGCCTCCCTGCACTGGCTACCCATTCACCTTCAGATCCATTTCAAAATTCTCATGTATGTTTTTAAATCACTGAACAGTTCTGCCCCATCCTATCTCACTGATCTTCTGCAGCCATATGTCCCACCGCGCTCTCTGAGGTCAGCAGACCAGATGCTTCTCTCAGTCCCAGAAACCCGTCGTAAGCTCAGAGGTGACAGGGCTTTCTCTGTTGCAGGTCCACGACTGTGGAATGAGTTGCCACTGAGTGTCCGGCAGGCTCCCACACTCTCAGTCTTTAAGTCTCGCTTGAAGACCCACTTCTATTCGCTTGCCTTTAACACGGTGTGATTTGTTTTGGTCCGGTCTGTTCTCTACTCTGTTGGCCATTTTAGTTAGCTCCTGCTGCTATTTGTATCTGTATTTCTATTTTATGTTTTCCTGTTCGCTGTGCATGTTTGTGTTCTTTTGTACAGCACTTTGGTTGGCCTTGTTGCTGTTTTAAGTGCTATATAAATAAATTGGTATGGTATGGTATATGTTTGTTGAAATCTGTTCATAAGATATTTTGCTAATGCTAAACCTTTAAGCAAACGTCACATTGTGCTGGGACTGTCTCTTAGCTAGTCCTACATCAAATTTAGCTCGGGGTGTTTAAAATGTTCTCGAGTGTTGGAGGTGAGAACAGCGTGAGAAAGAAGTTGACGTTAAAAGAATGTGCGCGGCCCAGAATACAGGGTTCCCTTTCTTACACATGAAAACAGGCTGTGGTTTTCAAATTTGCTCAGAAACATCTCGTTGGTCACCTGCTCTCACTGAGACAGCAACAAAGCATTTGCCTATTTTATCACCAGTTTGAGCTACCGTCATGTTGACAGTAGTCACAGCCCAGTGAGATACCACCTGTCAGGTCGACTGGTTTCTGGTTGAAATCCTTTCTCTGTAATGTGTTGCTCTGATTTGAGCCCCCACCCCATGAAGAACACACAGCTGTCCACTTTGATGTTTTGGTTTTTTTCTCTGTCCTCCGGTGAAACCAGACGTGTCCCCCCCCCCCCCCACACACACACACACACACACACACACTTCCTTCCCTGATTGAACTCTTTCGTCCTGTGAACGCTTAAAGAGCCTCTTTTTACTTCTTAATTCTAAGGATCAGCTGGTCTCTCAACAAAATTGATCAACTTCTCCTGACACGAGTCAGGGTAAGGAGGACCCTCTTACCTCGACGGAAACAAATTGGATTCATGGTGACACCTGTTTTTTTTTTGCTGTTTAGCTGGTGCATTCTGAATTGTCTATAAATTTGTGTGGAGGTGTTGAAGCTCGGCAGCACTCAGACTAAATTATGTGGAGCTGCATCAGAGCAGCTGTTATCAGGACTGTGAACTTTCTAGCAGCATGCATGAATGGTGGGAATAATCTTGGAGAAGCTGTGAACTCGACTTTAAGGAATCAATTCGGCTGTTTTGGAGTTTCCATCAGAGAATATGTACCAGCGAGACTTTAAAAGGCAGAAACAACAATTCACGAGTTCTGCCTGACCCAAACTGTGGCCTTGATGCCGGACTTATCTCAACTCCTCCTGTTCTGAAAACAACAAAGATGCTTTGACTGTTTCCTCACCCCTCCCTTCCCAAAGGCCGTGGACATGTAACAGAACCTCAACTGAGCTGAAGATGAACGTCACCTCTTATCTGGACAATGTCTGAGGGGGGGCTCTGGACTATGCTACGACTTTCCCTTAAAAATTCAATGTCTTCTCCACCTATTCTGTATGTTCATGTGTCACGTCTGTTTATGTTGCTTTGCTGTGGTAGGTTTTTTTGATGCCTCAAATTGTGCCCTGTCTAGGACACAGTGTGAGAGATCTTTTTTTTTAGACCGTCTCCTCATGTTTTCTTCTCTTTTCTCATCTAAGCAAAATATTATTCTGGATAAGAATAAGAGGGCCGCGCTTTCTATAGTTGCAGCTTCGTGCACTCCGCCCATCTTTCAAACGACTGTACGTACATGTTCTTGTTGTATCTTGGTGCAATGACAATAAAGTTTATTCTGATTCTGACTCAGTTCCTCCAAAACTTGTATCTGCAAGGAAGCATCTAAAGTTTACTTAATGGCATAAAGACACTTTAGCTGTGGAGTAGTCCCTATTTTGTTCTTAAACCATTTTCAACCATTGCCTTACATTATTGCCTTTGAACTTATATTGACAATCACTCAAGTGTCATTTTTAAACCAAATTCTTAGTTTTATGTAAACCAATTTAGAAGAAGATCAGTTAATGCCTTGTATGCACCTACTTCATCCTTCCTTCCCCCCCCCCCCCTCCAAAGAAATGCAACATAATTTCATCTTTATCTGCACCCTGGTGTTCTATTGAAAATGAGAGAAAGACTCATTTATATATCTAAAGTATTGTTGATTTCAGCTGGGAAACTGTTGTAACAGATAATTATTTGTAAAAATAAAACGAACACTCTTGAATGATGATGGTGTGCCTTCGATGTGACAGTACCTGCCACTAGATGGCAGAGAAGACCAGAACATTGGTGGAGAACATCCTGATGCATGCTCAATAATCCAGGTAGAAAAATCTAAAAAAGTTCAATCCGGTCCTCTGGACATTCAGAAAAAAAACAAAACAAAGCAAAAAAAATGTAGATACGTTTCGTCTTTCATCCGAAAGACTTCCTGAGTTAAAAGAAATATTTTATCACCAGTATGAGCTGCCGTCATGTTGGCAGTGGTCATAGCCCAGTGAGATAACACCTGTCAGGTCAACTGGTTTCTGATTGAAATCATTTTTCACATGAGGCGGAACGAAACTGTGTACTCAAGGTTCCAATTACACCTAAAAATATAAAGTATAAAAAGAAGTATATAAGAATCTAAGTAATATGCTAAACTAACGTTAAACATTACGCTAAAAGATCTAAGATATACGGGAAACAATGATGATGTAAAATAATACAGTATATTAAACAGCAGCCCAAACGTGAGTCTGGTGAGCAGATGGGTATGAATACAGCAGCAAGAGATCAGCAGCATGGATAATCAGCAGCATGGGTAAATCACATTTCACCATTTAAAGTGTCATCACAGTGATTATTCTGGTTAGAGATTCATGAGTCTAACAGCCTCAGGGTAGAAGCTGTTCCTCAGTCTAGTGGTTCTACACTTAATGCTCCTCAACCTCCTTCCTGAGGGGAGTGGGGCAAAAAGTGTGTGTGCTGGGTGAGTGGGGTCCTTCATGATGCAGGTGGCCCTCTTCCTGCATCTGGAGGTGTAGATGTCTGTGTTGGTGGGGAGACTGACTCCAACATCTTCTGTGCAGCCTTCACCACTCTCTGCAAAGCTTTTCTTTCTGCAGCTGTGCAGCCTCCATGCCACACGTTGATGCTGGAGCACAGGATGCTCTCCAGATAGCAAACGGACTCCGGATCAGATCCGTTCCGGATCTAGTGTAGGCTCCGGAACGGATCCTCAAAACAGACCTGGATCGGAGTCCGCTTGCACACCGGAACGGATCTGGAACAGATAAGGATCACGGATCCCAATCAGATCTGGCCCGGTGTTCTGTCGGTTAATGATACATTGTCAGATTGTTGTACGCATAGCACAAACTGATAGCTGTATCTGTCGGTGGGGACACAATCTCTAGGAGATTCACTGAGTCCAAAATCCATCTGGACTTAAAATGCAATTAAAGTAATTAATAAAAAATAAAATAATTATCAACATTTTCCTATTAGCCCTGCCTTGCCCTGCAATGTATGAACAACAATACACTTAGGCTCTGTGTCTCTGCTTTAACATAAATAAGATTTACTGTATAAATACTGACACGCCGCAGAGCTTTTCAGCTTGTTCATCACGTTGGAAGAAACGCTAAAGTAGTTAAAGTAGCTGAATATGCTATTAGATGTAATCTGCAGCCCTCGTGTGCAGCAGGCAGAATGATCGTATTGTCCTGTTTAAATTAAATTCACAAAACTCGGACTAACTTTGCACTGTTCGCACATAAACGCAGTTTTCGCTCCGCCTGAAGTCGTGCACATATTACACGCAAAGCGTCACCAAAACAATTTACTTACTGTCCAGAAAATGCATGCGTGCGTAAATACACAATAATACATCAACACAAATGACCGACTTACATTTTTTCGTATCTTGTGGTGTGTGATGAACTGAAATGTTTTGGTGTATGAAGAGCTGACGACGACTCCTCTAAACGTTGCGAGCCTCCTGCAGAATACGCATGCGCGCACACTGCAAATCATACACAGTAAGACCATGTATACACCAAAACAATTTACTTACGTTCCAGAAAATGCATTGCACACTTCAAATTGTGTAAAGACACAATAATACACCCAAAAAAAATGACCGACTTGTTTATTTTTGTATATTGTAGTGTAGATCTTGTTTTGTATGATAAGCCGACTACTCCTCTGAACATTGTGGGCTTCTTGCGGAATGCACATGCGCGCACATGCGTATTAACTACATATATGACAATCTGACGGATATCACGAACCAACAGAACACCAGACCATATCCAGATCCACTCATTAAGTGCCACATCCTGCCCGGATCCATTTTGGATTCATTCAAGAGCACATCATCTGGCCCGGATCCAGTTATCATACAGCCTGGATCCAGTTTTGACCCATTTATGGCACTCGTGTCAGAGGTGGGCTCATTTGGTTCAGAACCTTTATAATAATTTAATTAACAATAGCAGATACAAACAGATAGAAACCGTCCATCATTAAACAGGGGTGGAGCCTCCAGGTTCAACTGTCCCCCTCTTACAATGCTGTGATTGCTAGTATCACTCAGCCCTCTGTGAACAGTAAACAGCCATCAGTGTGCTAATGATCCATTGTTAGGCTGATGGTCCTTCTTGAGCATGTGATCAGCTGGTTTTGGTTGTCAGCAGCAAAACTGGTTGATCCACTCTGAGAAGGTGCTATTTAAGAGACTGAGCTGAATACAGCACCTCAGACTGAAGAAGTCCTCAGGATGAGAGACGAAACGTTTCTATATTTTTTTGCTTTGTTTTGTTTTTTGGTTTTTTTTGCATGTCCAGAGGACCAGATTGAACTTTTTTGGATTTTTCTACCTGGATTATTGAGCATGCATCAGGATAATAGTAGATACAGATAAAACCTGGCTTACCAGCTACAAAACACTCCATAGAAATCCAGCAGTTTAGCCTTAAACACATGAAAATGATTTGTGAAGCTGTAAAAGACTAAACTTGGGTTATTCTGAGTACATTTACAGTTTTGAGGCTGCACAGTGGTGCAGGTGGTAGCACTGTTGCAGGTGTTAGAATCCCAGCCGGGGGTCTTTCTGCATGTCGTTGGCATGTTCTTCCTGTACACTGTAAACCCAAATAATTTTCCAGAACTCAAAACTTAAAATTACAAGTTTTTCAAAAGTTAAATTTTGTTAAGTGCTACTTCTAGATTTTGATTCCAATTTAATTAAAATTGTTCATCAAGTCAACTCATTAACAACCAAGTCCATCCAGAAGGCTTCATCAACTCATATTTTACTTATCACCATTTAAAGTTTTAAGTTGTTAACAGAACTCAAAAATTTAAATACAAGACAAGACATCTTTAAGTTAACAAAACTCTCTTTTTATTAGTTTGTTGTCATTGTTTTAAGTGCACAATACTCAAAAATGTTGACTTTGTATTAATCAAAGCACATGAAGCAACACGTTAAAAATTTGAGGCAATTAAATACATCGAGTAGAACGAACTTGAAATGACCAATCAACAAAACATGTTCTACAGATATTTCTTGGCTTCTTTAAATTACAAAACTGCAATAAATATTGTAAAGGGGGGGAAAAAAGGCACTAAAACATTAAAAGAGAACAAAATAAAAATAATTTTACATTTACATGAAATGTACAGATCCAACAGTTTAGTGACTGATTAGTTGCCAATAGTTAAGGACCTATTT
>NC_056509.1:2882025-2884270 GCF_014905685.2 Nematolebias whitei
GGTGGAGAAGAGAACTCGGGGGTTGTGGGAGTTGGAGACAATTAAATAAGAGAATAATTTACATTTGGCAGCTTTAACGGTTTTCTGATAGTGCCGCCAACTCTCCCTTAACAGTTGAAAAAAAACCTGCAGCCTGTCCTTCCTCCACCTTCGTTCAGCTCTGCAACACTGCCGCCTAACGGCTCGCATGACGTCATTCAGCCAAGGCTCTGATTTAAGTTTCGTTTTTCTGGTCTTAAGGGGAGCAAACACGGTCCAGAACATTTAAACAGGCAGAGTTGAACTGAGAGGTTAGCTCTTCAGTGGTAAGAGACACCGGAAACTGTTCGATCCTCTCAGAATTAAAACCTTCATTAAAACGAGAGGCAGTGAAATGGTTAATGGAACACGTAAGTGCAGGAACGCACGTCTTAGCAGTATGACAAGGGGGGGTGAAGTCAAACAATACAGGCATGTGATCTGAAAAAACATTGTCACCGATTTTCAAATTAGAAACAGAGACATCGCGTGTTAAAACGAGGTCCAACGTGTGACCGTGTTCTTGGGTGGATGTTTGTATATATATATGTATGGGTATGTATATATATATGTATATATATATATACGTATGTGTATATATATATATATATATATATATATACAGTGAGGAAAATAAGTATTTATACACCCTGCGACTTTGCACGTTCTCCCACTTAGAAATCATGGAGGGGCCTGAAACGTTCATCTTAAGTGCTTGTCCACTGTGAGAGACATAATCTAAAAGAAAAATCCGGAAATCACAATGTATGATTTTTTAATAATTTATTTGTGTGTTACTGCTGAAAATAAGTATTTGAACACCTGTGAAAATTAATGTTAATATTTGGTACAGTATCTTTGTTTGCAGTTACAGAGGTCAAAGGTTTCCTGTAGTGTTTCATCAGGTGTGCTCACACTGCAGCAGAGATTTTGGGCCATTCCTCCACACGCATCTTCTCTAGATCATCCAGGTTTCTGGGCTGTCACTGAGAAACAGAGTTTGAGCTCCCTCCAAATATTTTCTATAGGGTTTAGGTCTGGAGACTGGCTAGGCCACTCCAGAACCTTGATATGCTTCTTACGGAGCCACTCCTTGGTTCTCCTGGCTGTGTGCTTTGGGTCATTGTCATGTTGGAAGACCCAGCCATGACTCATCTTCAATGCTCTAACTGAGGGAAGGAGGTTGTTCCCCAAAATCTCTCACTACATGGCCCCGGTCATCCTCTCCTTAATACAGTGCAGTCGTCCTGTCTCTTGTGCAGAAAAACACCCCCAAAACATGATGCTTCCACCCCCATGCTTCACAGTAGGGATGGTGTTTTTGGGATGGTACTCATCATTCTTCGTCCTCCAAACACGGCGAGTGGAATTAAGACCAAAAAGTTCTATTTTGGTCTCATCTGACCACAGAACTTTCTCCCATGACTCCTCTGGATCATCCAAATGGTCATGGTCAAACTTAAGACAGGCCTGGACGTGTGCTGATTTAACCAGGGGAACCTTCAGGCCCATGCATGATTTTAAACTATGACGTCTTAGTATATTACCCACAGTAACCATGGAAACAGTGGTGCCAGCTCTCTTCAGGTCATTGACCAGCTCCTCCCGTGTAGTTCTGGGCTGATTCCTCACCTTTCTTAGGATCATTGATACGCCACGAGGTGAGATCTTGCATGGAGCCCCAGTCCGAGGGAGATTGACAGTCATGTTTAGCTTCTTCCATTTTCTAATAGTTGCTCCAACAGTTGATCTTTTTTCACCAAGCTGCTTGGCAATTGCCCCGTAGCCCTTTCCAGCCTTGTGGAGGTCTACAATTTTGTCTCTGGTGTCTTTGGACAGCTCTTTGGTCTTAGCCATGTTAGTAGTTGGAGACTTACTGATTGTGTGGGGTGGACAGGTGTCTTTATGCAGCTACCGACCTAAAACAAGTGCTTCTAATTTAGAATAATAAGTGGAGTGGAGGTGGACGTTACAGAGGAGGACTAACAGGTCTTTGAGGGCCAGAACTGTTGATGATTGGCAGGTGTTTAAATACTTATTTGCAGCAGTAACACACAAATGAATTATTAAAAAAATCATACATTGTGATTTCCGGATTTTTCTTTTAGATTATGTCTCTCACAGTGGACAAGCACCTAAGATAAAAAATTCAAACCCCTCCATGATTTCTAAGTGGGAGAACTTGCAAAGTCGCAGGGTGTTCAAATACTTATTTTCCTCACTGTAT
>NC_056509.1:2884370-2886002 GCF_014905685.2 Nematolebias whitei
AGGGACCAGACAAAGTGCAGCCCAAAGACCCCAATGATGAGAAACACAAATGGACCTAGTGTTCCCTTGCCCGGACGTGGGTCACCGGGGCCCCACTCTGGAGCCAGGCCTGGAGGTGGGGCACGCGGGCGAGCGCCTGGAGGCCGGGCTTTTACCCATGGAGCTCGGCTGGGCACAGCCCGAAGAGGAGACGTGGGTCCTCCTTCCCATGGGCTCACCACCTGTGGGAGGGGCCAAAGGGGTCGGGTGCAATGTGGGATGGGTGGTGGCCGAGGGCGGGGACCCTGGCGGTCTGATCCTCGGCTACAGAAGCTGGCTGTTGGGACGTGGAATGTCACCTCACTGGTGGGGAAGGAGCCTGAGCTGTGTGTGAGGCTGAGAGGTTCCGGCTAGAAATAGTCGGACTCACCTCTACGCATGGCTCGGGCTCTGGAACCAGTTTCCTTGAGAGGGGCTGGACACTCTTCCACTCTGGAGTTGCCCCTGGTGAGAGGCGCCGAGCAGGCGTGGGCGTACTTATTGCCCCCCAACTTGGTGCTTGTGTATTGGGGTTCACCCCGGTGAATGAGAGGGTGACCTCCCTCCGCCTACGTGTGGGAGGACGGGTTCTGACTGTCGTTTGTGCTTATGCACCAAACGGCAGTTCAGATTATCCACCCTTTCTGGAGTCCTTGGAGGGGGTACTGGAAAGTGCACCTTCTGGGGACTCCCTTGTTCTGCTGGGGGACTTCAATGCTCATGTGGGCAATGACAGTGAGACCTGGAGGGGTGTGGTTGGGAGGAACGCCCCCCCTGATCTGAACCAGAGTGGTGTTCTGTTGTTGGACTTCTGTGCTCGTCATGGATTGTCAATAACGAACACCTTGTTCAAGCATAAGGGTGTCCATATGTGCTCTTGGCACCAGGACACCCTAGGCCGCAGTTCGATGATCGACTTTGTCATCGTCTCATCTGATCTGCGGCCACATGTCTTGGACACTCGGGTGAAGAGAGGGGCGGAGCTGTCAACTGATCACTACCTGGTGGTGAGTTGGCTCCGATGGTGGGGGAGGATGCCGGTCAGACCTGGCAGACCCAAACGTATTGTGAGGGTTTGCTGGGAACATCTGGCAGAGTCTCCTGTGAAACGGAGTTTCAACTCCCACCTCCGGGAGAACTTTGAACATGTTCCGAGGGAGGAGCTCGATCATCCGGGAGGGACTCGGAGTAGAGCCGCTGCTTCTCCACGTCGAGAGGAGCCAGTTGAGGTGGCTTGGGCATCTGTTTAGGATGCCTTCTGGACGCCTCCTTGGTGAGGTGTTCCGGACACGTCCCACCGGAAGGAGGCCCAGAGGAAGACCCAGGACACGCTCGAGGGACCATGTTTCTCGGCTGGCCTGGGAACGCTTCGGGATTCCCCCGGAAGAGCTGGCCCAAGTGGCTGGGGAGAGGGAAGTCTGGGCCTCCCTACTTAGGCTGCTACCCCCGCGACCCGACCCCGGATAAGCGGAAGAAAATAGATGGATGGATGGATGGTGTATGTGTATATATATATATATATATATGTGTGTATGTGTATATATGTGTGTATGTGTATATATATATGTACGTGTATATATGTGTGTATGTGTATATATATATATATATATATAT
>NC_056509.1:2886102-2890424 GCF_014905685.2 Nematolebias whitei
TATATGTATATGTATATATGTATATGTATATATATTTATGTGTATATATATATGTATTTATGTATATATATTTATGTGTGTGTATATATATATGTATATATGTATATGTATATGTATATATATATATTTATGTGTATATATATGTATATCTATATATATATATGTATATATATATATATATATATATATATATATATATATATATATATATATTTATATATATATATATATATATATATTTATGTATATATATATTCTGAAGTCATCCCCATGATATAGCTTGAGAGCTAACACATCTCCATATTGCAACTGACCGTGCGTAAGGTGAAGAAACTCTATGCCTTCAACTGATTACTGTAAGTCCTGCTCTGAGAGTCATCAGTGACTGGAACCATTTCAGGCCCAAGCTGCAGAGGAGCCAGTATGAGTCAGCACTCAGCTTCACACGAGTCAGCACAGACGTACACTGACGTGCTTCAACTGCTTTTATTTGAAAAGTGCTATAAAACACGATGTTTCAGATTGCATAATATAGACATTCTTTACAAGAGTACAGAATAGTGTTCCTCATTTTGAGGCAACGTGGGAAAACAACATATTTTAGTTCAATAAATGTTTGTCGGAGCTGCAATATGTAGCTGGAATGGAATTAAATGCATTGCACGTTTATGTTAGAATAAAGAGCATCAGTCTGTAGTGTTCCTAAGACTGAGTCACTTTTTAACGCTTAAATAATATTTACGTTCAAACAAAACAATGTATAAAAATAAAGATTCACTTTTGCTTCATAAAAATGTTCTTTTTGTTTCAGTTTCCGTTTCGCTTGTGGGGTGAGAAATCCAATGTGGGCTCAGTTTGAGCCAAAAGTGTGTGTTTAGAAGATGTTGCTGGTTCTGTAGCTCTGAAGGAGCTGGATCAGTTCCAGCATGTCTGTGGTGTCTGGGTTTTCATTCAGGACTTGCTCCACCATGCTCTGTGGGTACAGGGTGCTCAGCTGGCTCCTTAGATTTTTTCTTTGGTCGTACGACAGGCTCTTGTTCTGGCACCCCAGGTTGGTGCCAGGAAGGCTGCCCTGAACCCACGGGTCCAGGGACAAGCTGTGTCTGTCAGCAGGCGGTCTGAAGTGCTGCTTCTCTGTGAAATGACTTGCTTGGTCCCTGGTATATGGAGGCACAGCGGGGCAGGAGCTCCATGCAGGGTGGTGGTGGTTAGCAGGGGCCCGGCTCTTCTGGTGACCACACTTGCACTCACAGGACCCGCTCTGATGGGAGTAATAAGCTGGTCCACTCTGACAGGCTCTCAGGCTGTTCCCACCATGTGATCCAGACACCAGGTAGCTACCCAGCCCGCTGCTGTGGCTGGTCAGGGGGGGCTCCATGCTGTAGGGTACATCTTGTATGTAGAGCTGAGACATGGAGCTCTCCATGGAGCTGAAGGCCTCGTCTCTGTCCGAGCTTGGGTAGTAATGGTTACTTGTGTTGGTTTGGGCTTTCTGACATGTGAAACGATCAGTGGGTACGGCTCTGTGAGACGGATCCTCTCTGCTGGGAGGTGGGGGGGTGGACGACGTGTATCTGTGCTCCTGAGGACATGCAGCAGGTGACAGGTTTTTGGCTCTGTCTCCGAGAGCCCTCAGTTCATCAGCTACCGACAGCTGTGACTGGTTGACCCTCTCCGGATGGTAGAACTTGCACTTTAAGCCATAGGTGCATTTCTTTCCTAAAAAAATAATCAAAACACACAATCAACATCAAATTATTTCACTTTAAAACAAACAAACAAACAACTCAGATTTGAGGACCTTCTTGAAATTGCCAATAACCAACACCTTCCAGCCAGCCATCCATCTTGCCATCCATGCAGCCAGCCAGCCATCCATCCATCCAGCCATCCATCCATCCAGCCAGCCAGCCAGCCAGCCATCCAGCCAGCCATCCATCCAGCCAGCCATCCATCCATCCATCCATCCATCCAGCCATCCAGCCATCCATCCAGCCAGCCATCCAGCCATCCAGCCATCCATCCAGCCAGCCAGCCATCTATCCATCCATCCATCCATCCACCTATCCATTCATCCAGCCATCCAGCTATCCATCTTGCCATCCATCCATCCAGCCATCCATCCATCCATCCATCCAGCCAGCCAGCCATCCATCCATGCATCCATCCATCCATCCAGCCATCCATCCATCCATCCATCCATCCATCCATCATCTTTACCCACTTCTTCCTTTTCAGGTGGGGGGGGGGTCACTGGTGCCCATATCCAGCCATCACTGTACGAGAGGTGGGGGACACCCTGGACAGGTCTCCAGTCCATCACAGGGACACATAGAGACAAACGAGACAAACAACCATTCACTCTCTCACTCACACCTAGGGACAATTTAGAGTTACCAATCAGCCTAACATGCATGTTTTTGGACTGTGGGAGGAAACTGGAGCACCTGGAGAAAACCCACGCATGCACGGAGAGAACATGCAAACTCCACCCAGAAAGGCCCCTGGACTGGGGTTTGATCCGGGGTAACCTGCTCACTGAGAGGCAGCAGCTCTACCAGTTGTGCCACCGTGCTGCCCCCCGAAGAACCAATACCCCAAAAGTAGTATCTGAAGTGTATTTCTTTTCTTCAAAAGAGCCAAGTCCTGTTTGTTTACATTGAGGATGAAATATTTATAACTTGTACTGGGACCATCCTGCGAGGACACAGTATTTGCTCCAGCTTCAACTTGTGGGATTTATGTCAACACCATTGCTTGGATCTCCAATATGTCTACATGAGAGTACAAATGAAATGCAGCATAAAAAGCAAGAAGTAAACCAACCGTATGGACAGTGCTGCTGTCTGCTGTCTGGGGTCCATGGCTTTTTCCTCAGAAAGTCATCAATAGTGGGGCCATTTCTACCAAGAGGATCATCTGGAGGCATGAACCTGAAAACCACCACAAACATTTGGGTCAAGAATGGTGTAAGAATGAGGCAGGGCATGAACCCAGACCCAAACACAATCTCCATAAGTCTTACTTGTCATTGGCAAACGTGTACATGAGGAGTCTCTCCTCGATAAACCTCTTCCACTGAGAATTCTCCATCTGCAGATCGCGGTAGTTGTCGTTGGAAACAATAATACCGTCCAAATCGACTGCCAGCCTAATGATGTACCGGTCGTCATAACACACAACCCGTTTCCCGTTGACAAAGCGGGAGGGTGTGTACACCAGGATTTTCCTTCTCTCCAGTTCATGTAGAATATGTTGATCTACAGGACACAAAAGATTACTGATGGTTAGAACCAAGCTGAAGTTGGTTTTGTTTTCAAAAATCTAAATGGACTGTTCTTATACAGCACCTTTCTATCTTATTTCAAGATACTCAGAGCTCTTTACAACAATCTGTGCCTCATTGACCCATTCATACAGCTCTATACTAGATCTCTACAAAGATAATTGAACAAACCTAAAGAGACTAATCAGAGCTTTAGATCACATTCATGCACTGATGGACACACATCAGAGGCTATGAGAGGTTCAGTGTCTTGCCCAGGGACACTTCAGCACGTGACTGCTGGTGGATTCAAACCCCCAACTCTGCTCTAACCACTCAGCCACAGCTGCACATATCCACCCAATCTACTCGTGTTTAGTGGCAAAATTCTTAGGCTTTGACATTTGTAAATTTCTTCCACACATTAGATTTAGAGAAGAAGAGAGTCCAGGCAGGATGGAGTGATGGAGAAAAGTTTCAGGAGTGATTTGTCCCAAAGCGTGTCAGCAAAGGTCAAAGGAAAAGTTTACAAGACAGTGGAGAGACCAGCTATGTTGTATGGTCTGGAGACAGAGACATGGACAAAAAGACAGGAGACAGAACTGGAAGTGGCAGAAATGAAGATACCATACCATTTTATTTATAAAGCACTTAAAACAGCTACAAGACCAACCAAAGTGCTGTACAGACAGAACAACAGGTAACACACAAAGCAAAATACAAAATGAGGTAAATCAGAATATAGACATAAAAACTATGCAGATAATGACGACAAACCAGTGTGGAGCATACAGGATCAAAACACAGATCATCTGGTGTTGAAAGCTACTGAATAGTAGTGGGTTTTTAAACGGGACTTGAAAACTGAGAGGGAGGGGCCTGTCTGACAAGCAGAGGTAACTCGTTCCAAAGTCTTGGTCCTGCTACAGAGAAGGCCCTGTCACCTCTGCACTTAAGACGAGTTCCTGGAACTGTGAGGAGCAACTGGTCCGCTGACCTCAGGGAGCGTGGTGGGACATACGGTTGTAGCAGATCAGAGAGATGGGGGGGGGGGGGG
>NC_056509.1:2890524-2896677 GCF_014905685.2 Nematolebias whitei
GGGGGGGGGGGGGGAACACTGTTCAGTGATTTGTAGACATGATGTTGAGGTTCTCCTTAGGAGAGACAAGGATGGAGAAGATCAGGAATGAGATCATCAGAGGTACAGTACAGGTTGAACAACTGGGAGATGAAGTTAAAGAGGACACACTGAGATGGTTTGGACATGTCCAGAGGAGGGACAGTGGTTTGGACATGTCCAGAGGAGGGACAGTGGTTTGGACATGTCCAGAGGAGGGACAGGGGGTATATTGGTAGAAGGATGTTAGAAATGCAGCTGACAGGACAAAGACAAACAAGAGATATATGGATGCAGTTAGAGAGGACATGGAGGTAGTTGGAGTGAGGACAGAGGACACAGAGGACAGAGTGAGATGGAGGAGGCAACCACTTAAGAGGGAACAGTCTAAAGAAGATTGCTCATAATGTTATTTTCAAGGTTTGACCAAAACAGCTCCAAGTCTGTAATTTGTAATTCCATCTCTTAAGATGATGTGAAATGTGGTATGGCACGCTGTGGATGATGCATTTCTTCAGAGGATGCCAGTGTGCAGCTCACACACGTCTTCATCTTTGCTGCTGTTCACTGCATGTTTTACAGCAGGAAGTATAAAAGATGTAGAGCTGGTTGTCATTTTAAAGTGCTGATACATATTTTCAGGTAAATCAAGCTGTTTATAGCCAGCGTGATCTAACATGAGCAGCTTACTGGATTTCCTTGTTGTGCTGGAAGCTGGTTTGTGCTTTGACCAGTGGAGTTCAATGGAAGCTGCTGAAGGCAACACGAGCTGCAGAACAGGATGAACACAGCCAGCAGGAGGTGGGGATTTACCAGCAGCCCCAGTGGAACACTGCAAGTCCCGACAAACATTTTCTGTTTTTTTTCTTGACTTTTTGAACTTTCATTTCACATTTCCAGTTCAACGTGCTGAATAAAGACTCATCCTCTCATGACTTCCACTCTTTATTTGCCATATTCAAATCAACTGGTGGCCTCTTTGACTGTAATATGCATCTTTTCATGAAATGGATCATTTCTTTACTCGGGTCCACTTGTTGGCTGTGATGTGATGTAACATAATGTAAAAGCTAAAAATGGAAAGTTGAATTTGACAAAAAAAATAAATGTTGGTTTCCTTCACACAAAAATAGAAGTTTTAGGTTTTAAATCTTGTGTTTCTTTCTTTTTTCCTGTCTTCTTATGGGTTACAAAGCAATAGATCCAGGATGAAAACCCAGACATCCCTCTTCCTAGCAACACTCTCCAGCTCCTCGAGGGTCTTAAGGTGTTCCTGGACCAGAGAAAATACATCAGCACTCCAAGGGCTCCTCCAAGAAGAGGCACCCAAGGTACATCCTAACCCAATGTCTAAAGCACCTCAGCTGATTTCTTTTGATGACGAGGAGCAGCGGCTTGGCTGCAGTGAAGGAAGTTTATCATTTACTTATCAGAGTTCTGGGACTTTGCAAGGTTTATGTTTTTTTCTTCTTTCAGCTGCTCCTTCAGGGGTCACCACAGTGAACTGAGTCGCACAAAAACTTGGTCATTATTTTTATGCCGGATGTCCTTCCTGACACAACCACAGACACCGAGCTACCACAGCCTCTGTGTGGAGCAGAGCTGCATCTAGGACACCCGGAGGAGCAGATGGAGGGGGTTCAAGGCTTTGCTCAAGGGCCCAGAGTGGGACGAATGAGGATGGAGACAGGTGTGGGTGTTTCACCTAACCCAACCACATTTTGATGTCTGTACCGGGAGTTGAATCAACAATCTTCTAATCACAGGCCCACCTTCTCTAACCTCTGCACCACCACTCCAAATGTTTATGTATTGTACAATATTATTTCCTGTACACTTCATAATTCATTCTTTGACTCTGTGTCCTTTTGAAACTGAACATTATGTCACATGTGACAATGTGTTTAGCTGCAATCTATGTAGACTGGAGCAATCTATGTAGACTGGAGCAATCTATGTAGGCTGGAGCAATCTATGTAGGCTGGAGCATTCTATGTAGGCTGGAGCATTCTATGTAGGCTGGTGTATTCTATGTAGGCTGGAGCAATCTATGTAGGCTGGAGCAATCTATGTAGGCTGGAGCAATTTATGTAGGCTGGAGCAATTTATGTAGGCTGGAGCAATCTATGTAGGCTGGAGCAATCTATGTAAGTTGGTAAATATGTTTATCGCCCTCATGTAACTATTTAATCTCTGAGTCTGGGGGACTATTTAAACAGCCGATGTAACTTAGTAAGGTAGAGACAGCTCAGAACTGATGCCAACATAAAGCACAGACTGAATCTCTCTGATGTTGTGACTTTCTATGAAACTGACTCTTCTCTCATTTGCCGGCAAATTAAAGATTTGATAAAGTCTACACCTGGTCGTCTGTAGAACAGTTTTTTTATGACACCATACTCTGAGTTTCTTCTAAAAGAAGATTCTACCTTTTCTTTGAGGCCTCAGCCTTATGGAGCAGGGCTCCCAACCACCAGGCCATGGGCCGGTACTGCTCCATGAATCATTTGGTACCAGACTGTAAAGAAGTATGTTGTGTCTACATCCAGCTGTAATGGAGGTTTGGTACCACTCTGAGTGCCCTGATATGACTTTTGTTGTGACTTGGCAGTCTAGGGCTGGGCCATATCATATCGTTCACGATAATACCAGTAAAAAAAGCTTGCCCGGGAAAATAAATGACATTATGATATGCTAATTTCATGATGCAAGTACATCAGTGTTTGTCCCGCTCCGGTAATAGAACCGAGCGCCGAACTACCAAGCTGAACTGTGCACCCCCCATCCACCTGTCAGTACTGTTGTAACGCAAATTAGCTGCGCACAATACTAGCTAGCTTAATGCTAAAAACAAACAATGCGCAGCGCGGCTGCGTCTCTCCATCCAGCTCTAAAGTACGAGTACAGACAGTAAATGGACTGTACTTACAGTATATAATGCTTTTCTATCTGATCAAGCTACTCAAAACTCTTTACAACAATCTGTGCCTCATGTACCCATTCATACAGCTCTATACTAGATCTGTACACAGATAATTGAACAAATCATTCTAAAGAGACTAATCAGAGCTTTATCACATTCAGACACTGATGGACACACATCAGAGGCGATGAGGGGTTCAGTGTCTTGCCCAGGGACACTTCGTCATGTGACTGCTGGTGGAGTCAAACCCACAACTCTTGCATTGGAGGACGACTGCTCTAACCACTCAGCCACAACCGCTCAACTGTCTCTCCCTCCCCCCACCAGCATAGCTTGGCTTTTTTCTCTCCCCCCACCCCGCTCCGGGCTTCTGGTGTGGGCACAGTGGTTCCCCCGCTCTAAACTGCTGGTACAAACACGCGCAGGTCTGTCTCTTAGTTCCACAGTCCATGGAGCAGGAACAGAGTCATGTGATCAGAGACAGTCATGTGATCAAAGATGGAGTCATGTGATCAGAGACAGAGCATCAGAAATGAATCCTTCCTGCAGGAACAGAGGAAACACCTCAAGCTTCAGGGTCACATGATCACCTTGTTACAACTTCTGGAAGTTACAGCTCATTTAAAGAAACATATATTTTGTTGTTTGTTACATTTATGATCAACAGATTTTAAACTTCATTTTATTTAGTTATTTTGGGAAACTTCACCTGCACTTTAGTTGTTGTGGTGAATTTTATTGATCTATATTTTGTGCAGACTTTTTCAATCTAAATAACAGAAGGATCATTTTTATTTTTTATTTTTAGACTTTTAGACTGAATACTTTACTAAATAAAGTAATTTCAGAAAAATTAACCCTTTTTTAAGTTTTATATAATACTGCAAAGCAACATGTTAAATTAATTTTGTCAAATGAATAACTATGATTTCTGTTTTTTAATGTTATATCACAAAATTTATTGTTATCGTCAGAATGCTCTGAAATATCACGATATTATATTCATCACCCACCCCTACTTGGCACTATATAAATAAACTGAACTGAACTGAATGAGTGTTGCTGTGTGTTTAAAGCCAGCTGTTTTCAGTTTCACTGCATATTTCAGCTTGGCTTTTGTTGAAACGTCTTTGTCTCCTCATAATGTTACCTGGCCACTTCAGCCCCGTGCTGTATAAAGGCTGAGAGATGAATGCACATCACCCACACCTCTGAATTGAGATCATCTTATGTTGTAATCATTTTGGTCAAACCAAATTGAGTTTGAGCTCATTATCTGTAAAACAGAGTTCATTCTTGCTATTCTTGCATTTTCAAAGACCACTTGGCTGTGGCTGCCATCTTGAATTGGGTTGGCTCCAACCAATCAGCTGCAGAGTAATACTGAATCATTTTCTAAAAGTTTTGATAAAATCCTGACATGAGAAATTTTGCTAACAGGCAGTCACGTGAGAACACACACAGCTGTAGCAACATTTGCCTTTGGGCGTTGGATGAGGCGTGACTCGTAAGCCAAGTGAAGGAGCCATGTTTTTTGGGGGAGTAAAAGCCAACATAACATTTAATGGCTAACCTGTGATTGGTGCTTCAGGCCGCGGCTGCTCCTTCCTCCACAGGGGAACAAACACCGTGATGTCACGCAGTCCTTTGTCCCAGAACCAGTTCACCGCCAGCTGGAGGCCCTGACACGAAAACATCTTCTTGTCGCCATGGCTACAAATGAATGAAAACAACAATAACAAAATGAACTTCTTCTTTTGCATTTCCTTGTACATTTTACTTACACACACACACACACAGACACACACACACACACACACACACACACAGACACACACACACACACACACACACACACACACACACACACACACACACTGATGGTGTTGCAAAATGTTCTCTCACACAGAACTGAGGCTTTTCACCATCATCCTGTCTAAAGAGGGAAGGACTCGTTTATAAATACAACAATCTGTGCCTCATGTACCCATTCATACAGCTCTATACTAGATCTCTACAAAGATAATTGAACAAATCTAAAGAGAATAATCAGAGCTTTATCACATTCATACACTGATGGGACACACATCAGAGGCAATGAGGGGTTCAGTGTCTTGCTCAGGGACACTTCAGCAGGTGACTGCTAGTGGATTCAAACCACTAACTCTTGCATTGGAGGACGACTGCTCTAACCACTGAGCCACAGCTGCTCTTTGGTAATGACTGTTTGTATTGTCGCCATGACTGTATGTGTTCATTAGTAAAACACCTCCTGGATCACTGCACAGTATTTTTGATTAATTTTCTTCTTTCAGCTGCTCCTTCTTCAGGGTCTCCACAGTGAACTAACTCAAACAAAGACTTGGCAGTTGGATGTCCTTCCTGACACAATCACAGACACCGAGCTACCACAGCCCTCTGTGTGGAGCAGAGAGCAGCATCTAGGGCACATGGGGGAGCAGATGGTGGGGGTTGGGGGCCTTGCTCAGGGGCCCAGGGTGGGGCAAATGAGGGTGGAAATAGGTGTGGGTACTTCATCTTTCCCACCCACATTTTCATGTTGTCATTACAGGGAGTTGAACTGGCAACCTTCTGATCACAGGCCCACCGTCTCTAACCTCTGCGCCACCACTCCCCATTGCACAGTATTTAAAACAGCTCTCAAAAGTAATCATTGCATGAACAGCTTGTGGAGTCGGCTCAATTCAAAATGGCCACCACAGCTAAGCAAATGTGTCAAACACAGAAGTGTTTTTAATTCAGCTAAATATGAAGACACAGTCGTCCTTTGTTTATCGCAACTGTTCCGTATTCTGACCACCCGCGAAACGTGAAAACAGTGAAGTAAGGATACAGTAGTTCAAGTACAAGTACACAATCTCCCTCCTTCAATAAATAATATACATTTAAGTACAATAGTCCCTCGTTCATCACAGGGGATCCGTACCCTGAAGAAACACAATAAGTGAAAAAACGTTAAGTAGAAATAGTAGTAGAAGTAGTAGTTTATTTTATTATTTACATATATATATATAGATATATATATATATATCTATATATATATCTATATATATATATAGATATATATATGTAGATATATATATATAGATGGATGGATGGATGGATGGATGGATGGATGGATGGATGGATGGATGGATGGATGATGGATGGATGGATGATGGATGGATGGATGATGGATGGATGGATGGATG
>NC_056509.1:2896777-2909291 GCF_014905685.2 Nematolebias whitei
ATGTACATATATATAGATATAGATATAGATATATAGATATCTATAGATATATAGATATCTATATATACTTTGTACATAGTTTGGGCTTCCAGCTCACGAAACCCACAAAAACAGGATTTCAAAAAATCAGAATACTGTGGAGAATCAGTCCAGATGTTGCAGGACATGAATGTTTTAAACTGAGTGTGACACTAATCATCTACTAAACTCAAAGGACCTGCACAGGTTTCCCCAGGTGTCATTAAATTGCTTCAGTTTGGTTCAGTATGGAAAGACGACAAACGTCGGGGGCGGAGGTGGTTGACGGAGGAGGAAGTGAAGCTGTTGGGCGCGGAATTTAAAACATTTTTTGACAAATTATCAGTATTTGACAATTTTTTGGACTTTGGAACAGGCGGAAATTGGCATAAACTATTATGTGAATGGTTCGGCTGGAAAAACAAGTAGGAGATGAGGCAGACATGGATTTTGAGGGGTGGACACCGGTAGGTAGAGGGAGAGGACGCGGAAGAAATAAATCGGAGGAAGAGACAAAGGACAGCCAGAGTAATGAAAGAGAATTGGAAGGGAGCAGCTCAGGTAAAGAAAGGGTAGTAAGAAGAAAAGTAGTGAGGGATGAATTTAAAATAATATTCAAACTAAAAAATGAGGAAGGGCAGGGTAACATAAGCCCCATTTTGATATTAAAAGAAATAAAAAAGAAGATTGGGGATGTAGAAATGGTGAAGGTGTTAAGAGACGGAAATTTATTAGTGTCAAGGAAAACTGAAGACCAAACAAATAAGGCTTTGCACGTCGAGAACATCTGTAAAAATATTATTCTGAATAAGAATAAGAAGGCCGCGCTAATTATTTATAGCCGAAGCTTCGTGCACTCCGCCCATCTTCGGACGACTGTACGTACATATTTGCGCTGTATTTTTCATTCATTCAACCTTTATTTAAACAGATAAATCACATTGAGCTTCGAAGACTCATTTACAAGTGAGACCTGTTTGGACAGACAAAAACTGTGGTTAACTGGACACATGTAGGAGTTGGAGGCGAAAAAATTCCTATCAGACTTTTATCTTGGCTGAGAAAAACCCATTGAAAAAGCACTTCGCACAAACAAGCACATATTTACAGTACGTAGACATTCTGCAGAGCAGAGCATAAGAAGGAAGAGACGAGAGCGGTCAACAACGCCTACAGACGCTCTCGAGGTCACTGTAATCAGTCAATGTCCTCCATTGAGATCCATAAACATTCTCGAGGTATGTTGAGAAATGGCCAAGAATAACCTCTATAAGAATCCAGAGTCCTGAAATAATGACACAAAGTTTTTTCAGCAGGGATTCATCTGGTTATCAGTTGGAAATTCCTCAGGGAGGGGGTGGTGAACGTCAGATCACATGTTCTCCAGGTGAATTCAGATAAGATGACCTTCAAGGACAGCCAAGGCGACCAAAATTTAGATAAACACACAGTTGTTTTGGGGACAGGCAGGACTTAATGACATCTACCTTGAGTCTGTGTTGGTCACTCGGTTCCGAAATGTCCAAATTAACATGGCCACACCGATGGAAACGTGTCTGAGTAAAAATCCCCAAGATCTGATCCATTCAGCCCAAAGCATTTGAGTCTGGGTACTCCAGACATGAACCAAGCCATCATAAAGGCAAGCAGCGTGATCGGGTCCAAATTTGCTGTTGACGACTTCCTTGATTGTAGATAAAACCAGCACCAGCTGAATCCAAAAAGCAGGAACCAGTTATCATAAATCCAATTAAATATGCGTCCTTAAAATCCACAGATGGCAGCAGAGATAGACACATCATCAAGTCTTCAAGTCGATGAGATATCCAGCTGTGTACGTGCCAACAGGGTAAATCGGCTCGCCTAAAGCCTGTCTTCTCTTCGAAGAAATGTTGTAAATTGAGATGAGGGACCAACTGGTCAAAAACAAGTCCATAATTGTGGTTCAGAAGAAATGCAAGAGAGTCTCACAGCAATTTCACAGACAGACAGAGCAGCAAAGCGGAGAGGGAGGGAGGGAGGGAGAGAAGCATCCGATCTCATGGGGAGCGAGTGGTGAAGTATCTCGGTGCAATGCCAATAAAGTTTATTCTGATTCTTAAAAGAATGGTCATGGAAAGAAGGATAATAAGAGAAAACAAAACGGTTCGCAGAGTTATTTACAGTATCCCAGTGGATGAAGATTTAGATAAAATAAAAAGAAACATAGTTGGTGCACAAGTAAAAAACTTGAAGAGACTGTCAAGAACTGTTAATGGGGAAAGAGTAGGAAGTTTATCAATTATGATCGAGTTTGATGAGAAAACCTTACCAGCAAACATAAAAATAGGTTATTTGAATTTTCAAGTTAGGCCTTACATCCCACCACCACTTCGCTGCTACAGGTGCCAGAAATATGGACACATGGCAGCAGCGTGCACAGGTACACAGAGGTGTCCAAAGTGTGGAGAAGATCATAGGATAGAAGAATGTAAAGAAGAAAAGGAGAAGTGTTGCAACTGTGGAGGACAACATAGAGTTACATATGGAGGGTGTGAAGTGAAGAAAACAGCAAAAGAAATCCAACAGGTGAAAATAAGTAAAAACACCACATATGCAGAGACAGTCAAAAGTGTCAAAGAACAAAAGACAAGAGCGACAGGACAAACAGAACCAAAACCCACAACAAAGTACCAGGAAACAGCAAACAGAGGAAAACATCACAATGCCAGTTGAAAACCTGATATTATTCATAGCATGTGTCATAAACTGCACTGACCAGGCCAAACATAAAACAGAGAAAATTAAAATAATCGTGAGAGGAGCTGAAAAATGTTTAGGGTTCAAAGAGGGATGTTGGAAAAACATGAACAAAAGGTTGGAAGCTGATGGAAGACCAGGAACACCAGGTGACAATATATGATTATATTACAATGGAATGCTAGAAGTTTAATTGCTAATGGACAGGAACTTAAAAGTTATATTAACGAACTTCAAGAGAAGCCAGACGTTATTTGTGTACAGGAGACGTGGTTAAAACCAACAATAGATTTTATTATTAAAGGATAGATGTATAAGAAGGGATCGACAAGAAGGAAGTGGAGGAGGGTGAATAATATTTATAAAACAAGGCAGGCAATATCAAATAATAGGGAAAGGTAAAGAATTGGAATATATAGTTATAGAAATCTGGGGAAAAGAAGGAAATTGTAAAATTATTAAATTTTTATAATCCATGTAAAACATTGTCACTGGAGCTGATGGAGGAGGTGATGGAACATCTGGAAGGGAGAGTAATATGGTGTGGGGACTTTAATGCCAGTAGCACAGTATGGGGTAAATGTAACGATAAAAATGGACAGATTATCAAAGAAATAATGGAAAACAAAAATTTAGTATGTATTAATGATGGAAGAGGAACAAGACTAAATGTAAGAACAGGAGCAGAGTCAGTCATAGATTTAACAGTTGTATCAAACTCAGTGGCTGGTGTCTGTGAGTGGGACATTGATAAAAACACAACTATAGGCAGCGATCATTATCCCATTACAATAAGAGCAGGACTAACAATAAATAACAAGAATATAAAAATAAACAAGAAATGGAATTTTAATAAGCAGACTGGGTTAAATTTAGCTATTTGAGTCAAACTAGTCTAGAAAAACTCGACATGACAATGGATATAAATAATATAAATACATATATAAATAAGGTAATACTAGAAGCTGCAGAAAATTCAATAAAGAAAGGAGGAAGACAGAAGGACAAGAAAATTGTACCATGGTGGACAAGTGAATGTAGTGAAATAATAAAGTTAAGAAATAAAGCATTTAAAGTACTTAAAAGGAATCCAATTTATCAGAATCTAATTGATTATAAAAGAAAGCAAGCTATGGTAAGGAGAATAATTAAGAACACAAAGAGAAAATATTGGAGAAAATTCTGTAACACAGTGGGAAAAGAAACAAAAATTGAAAAAATTTGGAAAATAATTAAAAGAATGAATGGTATTAAAAAATAATATGAATATCCATATTTTTGTATTTTTATATTTTCGTCCTGGCCGTGGAACACTGGACCAGCTCTACACTCTCAGCAGGGTCCTGGAGGGTGCGTGGGAGTTTGCCCAACCAGTCTACATGTGCTTTGTGGACTTGGAGAAGGCGTTCGACCGCGTCCCTCGGGGGGCCCTGTGGGGGGTACTCTGGGAGTATGGGGTACCGGGCCCTTTGATACGGGCTGTTAGGTCCCTGTATGACCGGTGTCAGAACCTGGTCCGCATCGCTAGCAGTAAGTCGGGCTTGTTCCCGGTGAGAGTTGGACTCCGCCAAGGTTGCCCTTTGTCACCGATTCTGTTCATAACGTTTATGGACAGAATTTCTAGGCGCAGCCAAGGTGTTGAAGGGATCCATTTTGGTGGCCTTAGGATTGTGTCTCTGCTTTTTGCAGATGATGTGGTCCTATTGGCATCATCAGATCGTGATCTACAGCTTTCGCTGGAGCGGTTCACAGCCGAATGCGATGCGGCCGGGATGAAGATCAGTTCCTCCAAATCCGAGGCCATGGTCTTGAGCCGGAAAAGGGTAGAGTGCCCTCTCCGGGTCAGGGAGGAGGTCCTGCCCCAAGTGGAGGAGTTCAAGTATCTTGGGGTCTTGTTCACGAATGAGGGGAAAATGGAGCGTGAGATCGATAGGCGGATAGGTGCAGCGTCTTCAGTGAAGTGGGCACTGTATCGATCTGTCGTAGTGAAGAGAGAGCTGAGTCAAAAGGCGAAGCTCTCAATTTACCGATCAATCTACGTTCCTACCCTCATCTATGGTCACGAGCTTTGGGTTGTGACCGAAAGAATGAGATCTCGGATACAAGCGGCCGAAATGAGTTTTCTCCGCAGGGTGTCTGGGCTCTCCCTTAGAGACAGGGTGAGAAGCTCGATCATCCGGGAGGGACTCGGAGTAGAGCCGCTGCTTCTCCACGTCGAGAGGAGCCAGTTGAGGTGGCTTGGGCATCTGTTTAGGATGCCTTCTGGACGCCTCCCTGGTGAGGTGTTCCGGACACGTCCCACCGGAAGGAGGCCCAGAGGAAGACCCAGGACACGCTCGAGGGACTATGTTTCTCGGCTGGCCTGGAAACGCCTCGGGATTCCCCCGGAAGAGCTGGCCCAAGTGGCTGGGGAGAGGGAAGTCTGGGCCTCCCTACTTAGGCTGCTACCCCCGCGACCTGACCCCGGATAAGCGGAAGAAAATGGATGGATGGATGGATGAATATCCAGTATTAAAAATAAATAACAAAACTATTACAAAAGATGACGAGAAAGCTGAAATATTAGCAAAAACATTTAGTAAAATTCATAGTTCAAGTAACATGAGTGAAGAAGGAAGGAAAGGTCAGGAAGCCACAAAACTAAAATACAAAGATTTACTACAAAATACTGAAGAAACAAATAATTTATTGAATGAACCGTTTACTAAAACAGAACTGAACTATGCACTAAGAAAAACAAAGAATACAGCACCTGGTAAAGATAACATTTGGTACACAATGATAGAACATCTAAGTGAAACATCAAAAGATACAATATTAGAATTTTACAATAAAATCTGGGAGGAAGGGGAGCTGCCAGAGAGCTGGAAGGAGGCGATCATAGTTCCAATAGCCAAATCAAGAAAAGACAATACAAACCCAGAAAATTATAGACCCATTGCGTTAACGTCAAATATGTGTAAAATAATGGAAAAAAGATTAATAATAGATTAACTTATTATTTAAATATCAAAGGTATATATCTAAACATCAGAGTGGGTTTAGAAAAGGGAGGAATACGAATGACCCAACAATTTGCTTAGAGCATGAAGTCAGAAAAGCACAAATCAACAAAGAAAGTGTAGTCGCTGTATTTTTTGATCTAGAGAAAGCATATGATATGATGTGGGTAGAAGGGTTATTAATTAAATTATGTCAAATGGGGATCAATGGAAAGATGTTGAACTGGGTGCAAAACTTTTTATCAGACAGAACAATAGAAGTGAGAATTGGGCAAGAACTATCAAGAACATTTACAGTAGAAAATGGGACGCCACAAGGAAGTATCTTAAGTCCGTTATTGTTTTCCATAATGATAAATGATATATTTACAGACATTGAGAAAGAAATGGGATGTTCATTATTTGCAGATGATGGAGCCATATGGTAAAGAGGTAGAAATACTGAATTTGTTGTAAAAAAATACAAGATATGATAATTAGAATAGAAAAATGGGCATTTCAATGGGGATTTAAGTTCTCAGTAGAAAAAACAAAAGTTATGATGTTTACACAGAAAAGAATAAGAGAGGAAATAAAATTAAAATTATATAATCAAGAATTAGAACAAGTAAAAAATGTAAAGTTTTTAGGAGTATGGTTTGATGAAAAAATAATGTGGAAAATACATATACAGAAAATTATCGATAAATGTAAGAAAATATTAAACATGAGATGTTTGGCTGGCAGTGACTGGGGAGCAGATAGAGGAGCTTTAAAACAAATATACACCGGATTAATCAGATCAAACATTGATTATGGAAGCATCATTTATGGATCAGCAGCAAAAACTCATCTGGAAAAATTAGATACAATACAACGTCAGGCGTTAAGAATCTGCACAGGAGCGTTCAACACTACATCAACAACAGCACTAGAAGTAGAAATGGGAGAAATGCCTTTAGATCTAAGAAGAACACAACTGGCAATAAATTACTGGATAAATTTACAAAGCAATAACCCGGATCATCCAACACTTGATACACTAAACCCATGCTGGGAAAAAGAGAAAAAAACAAACAGGAAGTTTCGGATGGATCATAAGGAAGTTTATCCCTAGGCACGCAGTGCAGCACTGAAAACTTTAGTCCACGCCCACCGGCTGTGTGGGCCTCACCCCCGGTCCGTATAAATTACGGTGAGACCGGGTAATTGGCTCCCAAATAGCTTTTTTCTTCAGCCATTTAGGAACTAGTGAGGCCCAGAGCTTAAAGGGCTGTGCCTATACTCATAGAATCTGGAGTTACAGTACGTAACGAACATTCTATTTTGTATAGGCTTCGCCCTTTAAGGCTGTCGCTGGTGGGTTAAAGGCGAAGCAGATGTAGTCTATGCCTCACTGGGTCCATTCAGACACAACATGAAGCACCTGCTTGCACAAAAAAACATTTCTTCACTCAGCCTTCTGTGTGCAAAATTACACGCTGCATAATTGCGTGCTCCATGCACAGGAGCGCACCGGAGAAGATCTCTGGTGAGGAAATAGGCTGAGATAGCAGACCTGCTGCTGTGAGTAGGAACAACGGAGGATACGAATTGTAACAGTGTAACATTAAACAGAGCAGACCAAGAGCTCCTCAGGATGAACTGATTAATAACAATAAAATGAGCAGTCATGAACTTGTGACTGATAATAAATGTCTCACACTGCGACTGCATGCAGGCAGGTGTGAGATCAAAAGTGAGGCTCCATGAAACAAATAATCATTCTGTCAGAACCCTGAGAACAGAATAGGTCATGGAGAAAGTAGAAACATCATGTAGATAAAAACGAATAATTGAACATGGCGATGACCAGGCAGCCGCCATACAAATGTCCTCCACTACCATCCCTACATGCAGAGCCATGGAAGATGAAAACCCTCTGGTGGAATGTGCAGAGATTCTCTGGAGGATCTAGCCCAGATGAACTGTAAGCTTGAGAAATAGTCTCACACAACCAGTGTGAGAGGCGCTGGGTGGATAGAGGACGTCCTGAAGAGCTGTCCCAGTAATGCATGAACAGATGCTGAAAGCGGCGCAGTGCGGCCGTGTGCGCCACGTAACATGAAAAATGCGTGCACGGGACAGAGGAGGTGAGATGTTGCTTCCTCCTCAGAATTATGAGGAAGAGGATAAAACCCATCCAAGGTTATCACTCTCGATCTGAATGAGCTTGTGATGCTTTTCAGAGCAGGTTTAAGACGCAGTCCAGCTGAACTGTCGTCAGCTTGAATCCTGAGACATGAGGGAGCAACAGAGAGAGCAAACAAACACTCACTCTCTTTGCTGACGTCAGAACTAACAGCAGGGCTGTTTTTACTGACAGAAATGTAAGTAAAACCTGATCTAAAAGCTCAGAAGGAGCTTTGATCAGAGCACGCAGGACCATCATTAAGTCTCACTGTGGAGATAGTGGACGTGACACTGGTTTGTGTCTCCATACACCTTTCAGGAAACGCTTCATAAACGGGTGATTAAGAATTGTTCTGTCACCGAAACCCTCGTGACATGAAGAAATAGCTGCAGCATAAGTCTTAATTGTGCTGAACGCTAGATCTCTGTCCATCAGCTGCTACAGAAAGGACAGCATGCCACTTAGTGGCCATGAGATGGCCTCCACGCCTTTCTCTGCGCACTAGCGCTGAAAAACTGTCCACTTGATCAGAGTCAGAGTCAGAGAGTCAGAGTCAGAGTTTCTTTATTGTCATTCGCACCTCATGTGGTACATGTGGTGGAGCGAAATTATGTACACAGGGTCCCAGTTACATCCAACAATAAAAAATAAAATGTATAAGAAAAACAGTAATAACATCTAAGATATGAACTAAGAAAAACATCAACTAAATATACACTAAGCACTCATAACATAAAACATTGAACATCAGCACAAACATGAACATGAGTCTGTGAGCAGATGTGCACGCATGAACACATCAACATTGAAACAGATCAGCAGCAACATGAAACAGATCAGCAGCAACATGATATGGTTTTTCACAGTGATTATTCTAGTTAGAGATTCATGAGTCTAACAGCCTCAGGGTAGAAGCTGTTCCTCAGTCTAGTGGTTCTACACTTAATGCTCCTTAACCTCCTTCCTGAGGGGAGTGGGGCAAAAAGTGTGTGTGCTGGGTGAGTGGGGTCCTTCATGATGCAGGTGGCCCTCTTCCTGCATCTGGAGGTGTAGATGTCTGTGTTGGTGGGGAGACTGACTCCAACATCTTCTGTGCAGCCTTCACCACTCTCTGCAAAGCTTTTCTTTCTGCAGCTGTGCAGCCTCCATGCCACACATTGATGCTCGAGCACAGGATGCTCTCCACTGCACACCTGTAGAAGGAGGTGAGGACTGAGCTTCCCAGACCAGCTCGTCTCAGCCGTCTGAGGAAGTAGAGTCTCTGATGAGCTTTCTTGATCAGGCTGGTGGTGTTGTTGCTCCAGCTGAGGTTGTCATTCATGTGTACACCCAAGTACTTGTAGCTGGAGACCACTTCCACCGCAGATCCTTTTATGTTCAGGGGGGTGTAGGTGTTTTTGTTCCTTCTGAAGTCCACAATCATCTCCTTTGTCTTCTTCACATTGATGTGAAGGTTATTCTCTCTGCACCTTGATGTGTACAGCGTTGTGATGGAAGCAGCTCGTGCACCCTAAACGTACGCACCACATCCTGTGGGAGGCCCATCTTTTCTAAACGGATCTGTTCAGCGGACAGACCCAAGATGCTGACCTATTTCTGGGTAACTCCTGATCGCTCTTCCTGCCTAGAGGAGAGCGCCCCCCACAGCAGTTTCCACGGCCAACCCGATATCAGTTGCTGCAGATTCAGGAATCACGGAGCGCATATGCGTTCAGGAGCTACGAGGATGACTGACGGTTCTTCCTCCCGGACCCAGTCCAGGGTCCATGATATCGGCAGGACTGGAGGGAACGCATAAAGGAGCATTTTTGGTCACGGGCTGTAAGTGAAGGCCTCCACTCCTAACGGTGGGTCGTCTCGTGGGCTTAGTGAGAACCATAATTGACACTGGGCGTTCTCCCGTATGGCAGACAGATCCACTGCTGCTCGGCCAAAACCTGTTGCAAATCTGAGAAATCAGCTCAGGATGGAGGCTCCAGTCTCTGTGGAGGGGATTGCCCCTCAACATGATATCCGCTCGCCTGTTCAGGACTCTGGGAATGCACACTGCTCTGATGAAGAGCAGGTTTCTGTATGGCCAACACAACAGCTGTTTCGCGATACGTAACAGTTGGGCTGAGCGCACACCTCCCTGACGGTTTATGTAAACTGCCATCACCTTGTTGTCTGTGTGGATCAGAAAATGCTGATCCCGCAGCAGGGGGGCAAAATGCTGAGTCATGTTTCAGACCGTGAAAACATTCTAGCACATTCATGTGAAGCGACATGTAGTCCAGCCACTGTGCTCCCTCTGCTTGGGACAGACACATTCCTCCCAGCTTGACAGGAACGCGTCTGTGGAAACTGAGACGTGTGACGTAGGCCTGCTGATGGGAACTCCCTCTGACAGAATGAGAGGGTTTCCCCAGTGATTCAGATCAGTTCCCATGGAGGGGGGCACAAAGATAATCCACCTCTTCTGGCACACAGGATCTATGCGCAGGTGGGCAAACCATCTCTGAAGGTGTCTCGTGAAGTAGGCCCAGTGGAACACGATGTGGGCCGCTGACATCGTCCCAGGCGTTGCATGACAGGCAGAACTGTCACTGCGTTACAGGGTTTGACACGGCGGAGCTGAGCTGATAGAGCTTCGGCTCTCAGCTGTGATAAACGGGCTCTCATTTTAGTTGAGTTTAGCTCCACTTCCAGATAAACAGTCATCTGGGTCGGACAAACGGAAGTTTTCCCCAGTTTATAGAAACCCCAGGTTTAGCAGGTGTAACACTAGTGTTTTGGTCTGTGCGACAGCTTTCTAATTGGACCGAGCTAATAAGAGCAGATCGTCCAGATAAAAAGAATTCTCATTCCTGCCATGTGTAACAACTGCAGAGCCATCTCCACGCATTTTGAGAATGTGTGTGGGGTGTTTCAGAATGATGGAAATGTGAAAATAGGCACTCTTCAGATCTATGGAAGTGAAAACCAGTCGTTCTGGTAAAGTTCTCCAGCAGCTGATTGTCAGCATGTGGAATTGTCTCCCCATGATCGAATTGCTGAACATGAACAGGTCGAGAATGGGTCTTATCCCTCCATTTTTTTATCAGAACCAGGAAGTAGTGGGAGGAAAAAACCTCCCGTATTTTCCTCTCCGTTGGGAACTCTGGAAATCACGTTTTTCAACAGAAATTCCTGAACTTCTGACTGGAGAGACGAGCTCTGTTCTGGAGAAGACAGAACCGTCTCTATAATCCCTCTGAACAGTGGGGATTGAGCTGCGAACTGCAGCGTGTAACCCTTGCTGATCAGACGGTCTGTCCATCTGTCCAGGGAACACACTCGCTGCCAATCTGAGTAACGCTCGGAGAGCGGGCATGCATCTGTGTTGTGTCATGTTTCTCATGAACGACAACCAGACTAAAAATCCTTACTGCCATCACTCGCTCCGGAGATTCTCCAGTGGGAACCCAAGGAGGGCTCCGACAGAAAAAAAAGGGCTCTATGTGTGCCTCTGTGCTGAGCCCAGGCTGCGGTCTCACATAGAGCTGAGGTGAGCCGGCACGCACTGAGAGGAGGCGTGAGTGCTTTTTGAGTGAGACACCGTTTTGGTGGAGGCTGCAGCCATCATGGAGAAACACATTTACTCCCACTGCGCTGTGAGTGGGCAGAAAACAGCAGAAATTAAAACGGGCTCTGGCTGAAAATGAGGGATTTTACCGGACTTGGTCTGCGGAAAAAACATCATTTTAGCTGACGTGTCAGATGAGTGTTTTGTGATATTTACCGAACTGCGGAGCCATTTAAAACGCTGTTTAGAGGTTACTGGCTCGTTCTGTGTGGGGAATGTGTGAAGAGAGGCAGCTGTGAAATCAGCTGATCTGACAGTCTCAGATGAAAACCTTACTTTCAGAGGTGTTTCCGTTTTATATCAAAAACATACAGCATCAAAAAAACACATACCTTCCCCTCAAGGATCTGTTAGCTGGTGGAGGGGGCCGGCGGAGGAGCAGGGCGTGAAGTCACTGCCGCAGCTGTGGAGCGCCTCTGCTGCTGTTGCTGGCCAAGGCGGTCCCTCCAGCGGCCGGAGGGGCGGGCGGAGGACTGTGACATCACCAGATGGTGTACAGTCTCTGAGACCTGCTCGGACCTCTGCGATTTCTCAAGGATGGTCCTGAAGTTGGCCCTGAACAGTGCCTCTGGGGTGATGGGGCCCTCCAGCAGGTCTTTCCGCAGCCTCTCGGACAAGAATGGCGAGAGGCGGAGCCAAGTGGTCCTCTGGATCATGGTCATCCTGGCGGCGATGCGGGACAGGCAGACCATAGAGGTGGAACATGTTTAAGATGACATCAGCAGCTTTACAGGGAGAGCTCTTTGTCTCCTCCAGCAGGTCTGCTTCCTCCAGCCTCTTAGAGATGCTGTAGGCCAGCAGGGCGATGTTGTTGTTCGCTGCGCCATCTGGAATGTGCACTGGTGAGCTCGGTTGGAGACCTTGTCACTATCTGGTCATGCTTCCCTAGAGGGACGGTTGCTGGTCCATCCTGGAAGCTTTTGCCCCAAGTGCCACTGCCAGGCTTGGCTCCGGGGGGGACCGAGGGAAAAAACACAGATCAGTAAAACCCTCCACTCT
>NC_056509.1:2909391-2916382 GCF_014905685.2 Nematolebias whitei
CACAGATTGGTAAAACCTTCCACTCTGGAGATGGAGGCGAAAGTGGAGACGGATATCTTCAGCTTGACGGGCCCAGCTGCAGCCTCGTTCCAGTGTGACGTCACAGTTGGACAGAGAGGCCAGATGGGATCAGGGCGACAAGCCGGGGCGGAGCCAACCTTGCTGTCAGATCATCCGATCAGGGCGGAGGGAGGCAAGGGACAGAAAGTCCCTTGTATTAACATCCTCCTGGATTATGCCGGGCAGCTCCGAGAGGAGGCGCCGATGGCTGGGAGCGGTGTGGTTGCCGACGTGGGAAGATCCGAGGTGGCTGAGCATCCGCTCGGCTGCTCGTCTTCCGTCACTACGCTCTCCAGGAGGTAGGGGGCAGCTCTGCATCACCTTTCTCGGAGAATCATTCGATTCACTATGTGACTCTGCGTCAAAGAAGGCGGTGGCATCGTCCCACGCATAGCGTCCCACCACAGAAAAAAACACTCAGCGGAGCTGCTGCCAACATCGCCTTTTTTGAGGGAATCATCCGATTCACCGTGAGAAAAAACACGTTAGAAAAGGTGGTGGCATCGTCCAGCGAGTAGCGGCCCTCCACGGAAAAACATTCAGTGGGGCTGCTGCTAACATTGCCTTTTTCGAGGAAATCATTTGATTACCACGAGGAAATCATTCGATTACCACGAGGAAATCATTCGATTACCACGAGGAAAAAAACGTTAGAAACAGCGATGGCGTCATCCAACGGGTTGCGGCCCGCCATGGAAAAGCACTCCTCGGCGCTTACCTAGAACAAGGCTGCTCGTCTGCTTCTCCTCGGGGAGGAAGAGCTCACCGGGACGGCAGGAGGTTGGCGTGGTGAAGACCCAGGCATCCTTAGCAAAGGTTGTACCGGTCAAAGCTGGACAACTTTTCCTTCTTCGTTCTTCTGACAGTGCTAGCTAGCTGGCTGAAGAAAAAACGAGAGCCGATTACCCGGTCTCACAGTAATTTATACGGACCGGTGATGAAGCCCACACAGTAGGTGGGCGTGGACTAAAGTTTTCTGTGCTGCGCTGTGCGCATAGGGATAGACCCACTAGCAATAGCCTTAAAGGGCGAAGCCTATATGAAATAATGAATCACCAATGACTTATCAGTATATACAGGAGAGATGTTAGCAGTTTTACTGGCAGTGCAGTGGGTGGAGGAAGTAAAACCATTAAAAACAATAATCTGTTCAGATTCAAGTTCCACATTACTGAGATTAAAGCACAATCATTCAGACAGCAGGCTAGATATTTTATTAGAAATATTCCATACATAATACAGAATACAAAGGATGGGAATAACAGTAATATTTTTATGGGTACCAGCACACACTGGGATAGAAGGAAATGAGATGGCAGATAAGATGGCAAAGAAGGCAACTCAAAATCACTTTAACTTCACAGTACATACAAGTAAATCAGAGGCAAAAAGTATCATCAAACAAAAACTGAAGAAAGAATGGCAGAAAAGATGAAGAAAGAAAAGGAAGATGGATTTATAGGATCAAAAAGACAGTAGGAGAAACAAGAACTGGAAGAAGGAGCAGAAAGGAGGAAAGATTAATAACAAGATTGAGATTTGGACATACAGGACTTAATTATTCACTATTTCAAATAAAGAAACACAATACAGGAAAATGTGAGCACTGAGGACAAGATGAAACTATTCAACATGTGATACTGGAATGTGAAAAATATGAGCAAGAACGGAAATTTATGAAGAGAGAGTTTGAAAAGATAAAAGAAAAACTTAACATAACCGATGCACTACAACACAACTTAGACAGCAAACATATACAAATTATAATTAGATATTTTAAGAAAACAAAGTTGATTAATAGAATTTGAAATACATATAGTTTAATCATACATACATATAGAATTATACCATGATTAACCACACTCCATACCCATGGTGGCGGTGATGCACACCTACAGTTTTTTGCCAACCGCCATTAAACTCATCAAGAAGAAGACGAAGAATATTGGGAAGACTGCAGACATAACAACTGTCCAGAAGACCATCACTGATACCCTCCATAGGATGGGTAAGACACAAAAGTTCATAGCTACGGAGGCTGGCTGTTCACAGAGTGCTGTGTCCGAGCATATCAATGGAAAGTCTAGTGGAAGGGCAAAATGTGGCAGGTGAAGATGCACCAGCAAAAGAGATGACCGTGGGCTTCAGCAGATTATCAAACAGAGAAGATTCCAGAATCTGGCAGAGATCCAGAAAGAGTGGAATGAGGCGGGAGTCACAGCTTCAAAAACCACCACATTCAGACACATCCGGGAGATGGGCTACAACTGTCGGGTTCCTCGGGTTAAGCAACTTCTGAACCTGAGCCAACATAGGAAGCATCTCAACTGAGCCAAGGAGAAGAAGGGCTGGACCGTTGGCCAGTGGTCCAAGGTCCTCTTTTCCAATGAAAGTAAAGTGTGCCTTTCATTCGGAAATCAAGGTCCAAAGGTTTGGAGGAAGAAGGGTGAAGAACAGAACCCATACTGCTTGAGGTCCAGTGTGAAATATCTATTGTCAGTCATGATTTGTGGTGCAATGTCTGGTGCAGGTGTTGATAAACTCTGCTTTCTTAAATCCAAGGTCACTGCAACAGTCTACCAGAATGTTTTAGAGGACTTCATGATTTCTTCTGCTAAAGATCTGTATGGAGATGCAGATTTCATCTTCCAGTAGGACCTGGTCCCTGCCCATGCTGCCAGAAGCACCAAAATCTGGTTTGATGTCCACGGCACAGTGCTTGACTGGCCAGCCAACTGTCTGGACCTAAACCCCATTGAGAATCTATGGAGTCTTCTCAAGAGGAACATGAGGAGCACCAGACCCAACTACAAAGAAGATCTGACAGCATCAAGGAAATCTGGGCTTCCATAACTCCCAGTCAATGCCACAGGCTGATTGTCTCACAACCAAGTATTGAAGACTGACATATTGTTCTGAAAGTACCATATTTTGATTGATTTGTTGTGATCCTAATTTATTTCTTTATTTTTCCTGAAAAAACTGAGAAGTACTGTGGGCTGATGACTTCACAGTATTCAATTTTTGTTTTATTTCTGTTTTTGTGGGTTTCATGAGCTGGACTCCAAATTATAAACAAATAAACACTTGAAATCATTTAAATTGCAAGTCTTGAATCTATCATTTATTATATATATAGTTTTTTTGAATGAAATTATGGAAGTTAAACAACTTTTCCATAATATTACATTTTTTTGGAAAGGGTCTGAAAGTGTGTGTGTGTGTGTGTGTGTATACAGGTCCTTCTAAAAAAATTAGCATATTGTGATAAAGGTCATTATTTTCCATAATGTAATGATAAAAATGAAACTTTCATATATTTCAGATTCATTGCACACCAACTGAAATATTTCAGGTCTTTAATTGTTTTAATACTGATGATTATGGCATACAGCTCATGAAAACCCAAAATGCCTGTCCCAAAAAATTAGCATATCATGAAAAGGTTCTCTAAACCAGCTATTAACCTAACCATCTGAATCAACGACGTAACTCTAAACACCTGCAAAAGATTCCTGAGGCTTTTAAAAACTCCCAGCCTTGTTCATTACTCAAAACCACAATCGTGGGTAAGACTGCCGACCTGACTGCTGTCCAGAAGGCCATCATTGACACCCTCAAGCAAGAGGGTAAGACACAGAAAGAAATTGCTGAATGAATAGGCTGTTCCCAGAGTGCTGTATCAAGGCACCTCAGTGGGAAGTCTGTGGGAAGGGAAAAGTGTGGCAGAAAACGCTGCACAACGAGAAGAGGTGACCGGACCCTGAGGAGGATTGTGGAGAAGGGCCGATTCCAGACCTTGGGGGACCTGCGGAAGCAGTGGACTGAGTCTGGAGTACAAACATCCAGAGCCACCGTGCACAGGCGTGTGCAGGAAATGGGCTACAGGTGCCGCATTCCCCAGGTCAAGCCACTTTTGAACAAGAGAATGCGTCAGAAGCATCTCGCCTGGGACTGCTGCTGAGTGGTCCAAAGTTATGTTCTCTGATTACAGTAAATTTTGCATTTCCTTTGGAAATCAAGGTCCCAGAGTCTGGAGGAAGAGAGGAGACACAGAATTCACATTGCTTGAGGTCCAGTGTCAAGTTTCCACAGTCACTGGGGTGTCATGTCATCTGCTGGTGTTGGTCCACTGTGTTTTATCAAGCGCAGGGTCAATGCAGCAGCTATCAGGAGATTTTGGAGCACTTCATGCTTCCATCTGCTGAAAAGCTTTATGGAGATGAAGATTTCATTTTTCAGCACGACCTGGCACCTGCTCACAGTACCAAAACCACTGGTAAATGGTTTACTGACCATGGTATTACTGTGCTCAATTGGCCTGCCAACTCTCCTGACCTGTGTAGATGAACAGATGCTGAGATATATTCATCAATTAAAACGGATTCTTCATTTTTCTGGACTGAATAAAACGTGCATTGAATTTAATGAAATGTAAACGTGAGACGTCATTTATCTTTGACCCATCAAAATGAATGCGGTCATTTATTTTACAGAATCAAAGTTTAACATCAACATTTACATTAATTTGGCAAAATATGAAAATAACAACATAATCAATCAGCTTTACAACCAGGAAAACCATACGGCCATGATTTTCCGTTGCTTCACCACAGACATTAATGAAAACTGTACAATTATGATCAATTATCCACACGGCGGTGGATGAGCACTTTACACAGACATTTCTAAATTATCTGGAAGGATTTCTACTTGAGAGAAGAATTTAAAGATGGAAAGATGGAGTTTAAAGGGAGTAAAAGATGGTGTGTGAGGGGGAGTGTTGACCAGAACCGACACTCTCCATTAGAACCCAGCTTTTCCTCGGTACGCTTTGTAGCAAAACTTGACTCATTACCTCTCTTAAGATGAATCAGCAGATATGGAGGTCCAGTTAACGCTACCTGTCCAGCGTCTCCATAGGATGGCTGTGACTCGTCCGAAGTAGTGACGAGATTCCGTCCGACACCAGCTCACTTCAGCAAGTGGACTTCACATGAGTGGGGTCCTTCAGAAGTTCCACTCAGAGGTGGAAGATGTTATAATCCAACTCGGAAGAGCCTTATCATGGCTGGACTTCTGTTCTCCCAAACGACTTCACAGAACTGCGAACATCTCAGAACTTCTCCGCGCCTCACCGAACTGAGAGAACTAGGAAGTACCGGCATTTTAAAGAGCTCTATTTCCGGTATATTTGAGCGTCCCTGATTGGTCAATATCAACCAGACAGGGGTGTGTTTTGTGATGTAAGAGGTTACTAGAAGTCAGAAAACAGCAAGAATTGTTATGGAACAGATTAAAACTGTTCTCAGACAGGCGAGAGAAATATTTTGGCGAGTTTGGAGAAACAGGTGCCAACTCCTCTGTTTACGTCTGAGAGGATTTTAAAACAAGACACATGTCTGCTTCGACTCCGACCTTGGACAAAACTTACACTTGCTCATTCAAAGACAGAAATCAGAAAATACATAATTACTCTGTAACAGGCCTTAACATGAATTCTAACTTTGCATGAGGATTAAAAAATCATTACACTGTTTCACAGTTAATAAAATTGATTAGTTCACTGCAACATCTAAAATGGTTTGAACTAAGACACTTTGATTATCAACATTTGTAAAATAGTAATGATAATAAAAAGAGAGTGTTCTTTCACTTGATTTTCAAGAAAGAAAGTCTCAGGATGGGTGAACCTGTATTTCTGGATTCAAATCAATGAAATGACAGTTTCTGTCCCACAAGGTTCTTAAGGTCAAGGGTTTTGACCTTAGGCTTAGTTTTGACATCAGGCCTAGTTCACTACACCTGAACCCCATAGAGAACCTGTGGGATATTGTGAAGAGAAAGTTGAGAGACGCAAGACCCAACACTCTGGATGAGCTTAAGGCCGCTATCGAAGCATCCTGGGCCTCCATAACACCTCAGCAGTGCCACAGGCTGATTGCCTCCATGCCACGCCGCATTGAAGCAGTCGTTCATGCAAAAGGATTTCGGACCAAGTATTGAGTGCATAACTGAACATGATTATTTGAAGGTTGGCGTTTTTTGTATTAAAAACACTTGTTTTTCATTGGTGGGATGAAATATGCTAATTTTTTGGGACAGGCATTTTGGGTTTTCATGAGCTGTATGCCATAATCATCAGTATTAAAACAATTAAAGACCTGAAATATTTCAGTTGGTGTGCAATGAATCTGAAATATATGAAAGTTTCATTTTTATCATTACATTATGGAAAATAATGACCTTTATCACAATATGCTAATTTTTTTAGAAGGACCTGTATGTATGTCAGAGTCTGAGATTCTTTATTGTCATTCCACCTCATGTGGTACATGTGGTGGAACGACATTATGTACACAGGGTCCCAGTTACATCCAACAATAAAATGTATAAGAAAACCAATAATAACATCTAAGATATGAATAAAAAAAAACATCAACTAAAAATACACTAAGCACTAATAACATAAACATGAGTCTGTGTGAGCAGATGAACACAAATGAAAACATCAACATGAAACAGATCAGCAGCAACATGAAACAGATCAGCAGCAACATGAAACAGATCAGCAGCAACATTGAAACAGATCAGCAGTAACATGAAACAGATCAGCAGCAACATGATATGGTTTTTCACAGTGATTATTCTAGTTAGAGATTCATGAGTCTAACAGCCTCAGGGTAGAAGCTGTTCCTCAGTCTAGTGGTTCTACACTTAATGCTCCTTAACCTCCTTCCTGAGGGGAGTGGAGCAAAAAGTGTGTGTGCTGGGTGAGTGGGGTCCTTCATGATGCAGGTGGCCCTCTTCCTGCATCTGGAGGTGTAGATGTCTGTGATGGTGGGGAGACTGACTCCAACATCTTCTGTGCAGCCTTCACCACTCTCTGCAAAGCTTTTCTTTCTGCAGCTGTGCAGCCTCCATGCCACAC